>NW_012117932.1:9393020-9440487 GCF_000951035.1 Colobus angolensis palliatus | reverse complement strand
TTCTTTTTTTTTTTTTGAGACGGAGTCTCACTCTGCCACCCAGGCTTGGAGTGCAATGGCACGATCTCGGCTCACTGCAAGCTCCGCCTCCCGGGTTCACATCATTCTCCTGCCTCAGCCTCCCGAGTAGCTAGGACTACAGGTGTCTGCCACCACGCCTGGTAATTTTTTTGTATTCTTAGTAGAGATGGGGTTTCACTGTGTTAGCCAGGATGGTCTCTATCTCCTGACCTCATGATCTGCCTGTCTTGGCCTCCCAAAGTTGCTTCTTTAAAAATAAAATAAAATAAAATAAAGTGTGTAGAGATGGGGTCTAGCTTTGTTGCCCAGGATAGTCTTGAACTCCTGGCCTCAAGTGATCCTCCCACCTGGGACTCCTAAAGCACTGGAATTACAGGCATGAGCTACCATGTCCAGTTGATATAATCTTTTATTGCATCCTTTCTACATCTTCATATTTAAGATATGTCTCTTGTAAGCAGCAAACAGATATTTTCCTATCCTTTTCTAATCTGATCTAACAATCTTTGCCTTTGAAATAATTCTATGCATATTTACTATAATTCATATATTTGGATTTGAGCTCTCTATTAAGCTGTGTTCTTTATCTTCCCTTTACTGCCTTCTTCTAGATTGTTTTTATTATTATAATTTCCATGCCAGTAGCTTGTTCTTTACATATTCCTTCTCCATTACTTTTGTCATTGCTGTAGAGATTACAATATAGCTCCCTGAATTACTGAAGTTCAGTATCAGTTTGTACATACACCATATCCTGAAAATCTCAAGAAACTTAAAACACTAACCCCATTTTCTTTTTCTTGAGTTGACATGCTACTGCTGTCGTGCATTTTAAATCTCTATGTGAGACCCAAGAAACTATTATTACTTTGAATTCTTATAGTCAATTTTTATTCAGATTTACCTCCAGTAATACTCCTTGCCACCGCTCCTCATTCCCTGCACCATCATGCTTTATCTAGGATCATTTTCTTTTGCCAAAAGAATTCCTTTAGCATTTCCTTTTAGCATTTGGTGCAATTCTGCTGGTAATTAATTTCCTCAGAGTTTTTTGTTGTTGTTGTTGTTGTTGTCAGTATAAAAATAATTTTATTTCTCCTTCATTGGAAGTAGAATTCTGGGTTGGTGGATATTTCCTTTCCGCACCTTGCAGATGTCAATCCACTGACTTGCAGCTTCCATTATTTCTGCTAAGAGGCTGCTTTCAGTCTTATATTGCTCCTTTGAAAGTGGAATGTCTTTCTTCTCTGGCTGCTTTTAAGACTTTCTCTTGTCTTTGGTTCCCAGCAGTTTGATGACAGTATATATAAGTTTTCTTTATGCTTATCACAATTGGGTCCATAACTCTTCTTTACCTCTGTGGCTTGATGTTGTCAGTTTCGGAAAACCTTCAGGGACTATCTACTAAAATATTGCTTCAACTCCTCTGTCTTTTGACTTTCCTGAAGATATTCTGATTATGTATGCTAGATCTGCCATGTCATAGGGCTTGTACATTCTTTCCTGTGTTTTCCATTCTTTCATTCTTCTCTGTATTTCCAGTTAAATATTTTTTCTGTAGAAATTTTGGTTAATTTATTATTTCTCAGCTGTATAAAATCTTCTCTTAAACCAACTCACTAGGTTTTTAACATAGATTTTCATTTTAGAATCTCTTTTCACTTTTTAACAGAATTAGTTGTCTGTGAAATTACTCCATTTGTCATTCAATTCTCTAAATATTTTAATCATTGTTATATTAAACTCCTTCAACCAATGTTATATTGAAGCTAAACAATTCCAGTATCTGGATCTCCTAAGAGTTCCTATTTGTATATACTTTTTGTGCTACTGATTTTCAGTTAAGTGCTATGTTTTGGGGTACCTGGTTATTTTTAAATTAATAATGCTGTAAATAAAAAGTTGTAGAGAAAATCTGAGGCTACAGTTAATGTTACTTTCATCCAGAGAGGATTCACTTTTGCAGGTAGCAGAGGCATAGGCTAGGAACAGATTACTTCTTTCCAGTGCCTACATGATCAGAAGCTGGGCTTCAGTCACTGTGAGAAATCGCTTCTCAAATTCACTCTTATTCCTACAGTGAAACCCTTGGAGGTCCCAATAACAGCATGAGCTGTTTTCCACAGCTCCTCCTCCTTAGCAAACTAGGAACTTCACAGCTCTTTGAGTTTTCCAGAAACTCCACTCAGCTTTTCAGCTTCCCAGATGAGACTTTTAATTCAGCAAACACCTGAATGGGAAAAGTTGCTCCTTTTCTGGGTTACCTTCTCCCTGGAATATTAGCCCCACAAATTCTTGCCATCTTGTAGATCTCAATACTTTCAAATTGATACCCCTCCCCACTTCCAGGTTTTCTATTTGTTCTAAATAGAGAATGATCTGAAACAAGCAAATTGGCCATTACTGGAAACAGAATTACTAGACTATTATTTAAAAGCTCAAGAACAAAGCCCAGAATCTTAAGGCACTATTTCATTTTCTCCCAAATACCACACATCTTCAAATATACCTTGGGACAAAATTGTTGTAAACATGCATATACAATATAAGTTCTTATTCAAGACTAACATATTGGTACATGAATCACCCACATCTGAAGATCACCTAAGTTCAAATCTTGGCGGTTAGACTCTGGACAAGTTACTCAATCTGTGCATCCATTTCAATGATGATAAAACAGGGACAATTTTACTACCAATGTCATAGGTGGCTTTGAGGAAATAAATAAAACACAGGAATATGTTTAGGAAAGCACATAACACTATATGTACTGAAAACTCAATACATGTTAGCAAACTATTATGATTACTAGTACTAAAATAAATGTCAACGTGAGTAGCATCTTACATACCATGCTGTTTGGAAGATAGTTATGTGTCTTATATTGTGGTTTCTGTGGAGCTGCTCACTTCTGGTGACTGCCTCTCCCTCTCATATGTTGCTCTCAACCTTTGCTAAGTAAAGACATATCTCACTGCTAATTTCTACAGCACAACTGGTCCATTCTCTTAAGTTATTTCTTCATAGTTTTCAACAGCTCCTCATTATTTTAAAGGACTTCTAAAAAGTATACATATCACAGCTGCAAAGAAACATATTAACAGACAACCCAATTCCAATCATTTCATTTAAACTGAAAGACACATATTTAAAAAGTGCCTCACTGTTAGTACTGGCATCCCCAGAAAAAGACATAAGCATTTACTCCTCATTCCCCACTTAAGAATTGGAGCTAGAGTTAACATCTATTTTTTAGAGATCCATTTTCATCTGAATTTTCCAGTTATACTTTATCTCTACAACTCTAAAAGAGACTCATCTAGGATTCATTCTCTTTGCTAAAGATTGCCAGGGCGGGGAATGAGCACAGGGTATAGGAAGGAGCCATGTGGAGAAGTCATTAAGCCACACACTAGCCTTCTCCAGGAGAAAAACACTTTCTTGATAACCTGAAACATTCTGAATCCCCACTGAAAGTTGAGACATTTTACCTGCAGTCATAGACACAGGGATTTAACCCAAAGTGAAATGAGCAAAACATCACACTTTCGCCACTGCATGAAAATCCATTTGACAGGTGAGAGGGAGAGCCAAAATCATTCTGGGTGCAATCTATTCCACCAAAAAAAAATTAATGAGGCAGATGCCATCTCAGATCAAGCCAAATTTGCTATGCGTCCCCCTGTGGCAGGGGAGAGGAAAAGAACCAAGAACTTTCAAATCCCTAAATCAGAATCAAAGCTGAGAGATATCTGGTATTTTGTTTATATGAAAAATTACCACATTTTCAGTGAAAGCTATTTAACTTTCCAAACTTAATGTCCAACTTCATACATTAAATTACCAACATTTTAAATGAAAATAAAAAACAAATTACTTCATTTTAGAAACACTGTGTAAAGTAGAAATGTTCCAAAGCCAATTTTATTTTATTTTTTAAAGTTTTGTCTTTCGAGGCTGTATTCTGATCTGTCACACAGGCTGGAGTACAGTGGTGCGATACTAGCTTACTACAGCCTCAACTCTTGGACTCAAGCAATCCTCCTGTCCCACACCTGGCTTTTTTTTTTTTTTTTTTTTTAAGTAGAGACAGGGTTTCGCCTTGTTGCACAGTCTGGTCTCAAACTCCTGGACTCAAGTGGTCCTCCTGCCTCAGCCTCCCAAAGTTGGGATTACAGGCTTGAGCCACCATGCTCGGCCACAAAATTTATTTTTAAACAATTCCTTGTAATTCAGAACTTAATGAAAACGACAATAAATGACAGCAAACCACATTTTTTCCATGTGAAATACTGATGTCTGCCTATTCTTGCATAAGTTTTATGAGCAACATGACACCCAGCATGGCCGAGCAAGCAATTTTCACACTGTTTCATCTGACTACAGAAAGACACAATCTCCTCCAGCTGCCTGGCCAGTCTCAACTCCAAAATGTTCAACTTCTTTAAGTAAGTATGCAAATAAAAGCCTTCACATCCTTTCAGTCCAGCAGACTATCAGGCAATACCTCCCATGGGCAGCAAGGATACACAGTCTGGTAGGGAGGACAGTGAGGGGGGAGACTAACCCAGATAAAAGGAGGTCAATGCAATGTCACTATGGGCAGGTCTATGTCCACATATTTTGAAATGTAAATACATTTGGGTGCAAATTTAGACTCATCAAGTTTGATATGAAGCTTTCCTCTAGTTTTGCTTTGCCCATTTCTCCCCCGAAACAGCTCTCTACACAGTAGTACTCATTCTTCCTCTTCTGTGACAGAAAATAGCTGTGGGCTTAGCGTCCACTCCCTTGAGGGGCCCCTCTGATGGCACAGCAGCTGGGTCAGCTCATCAATCAAGACACGCAGATGCCGCCAGCTGGCAAAAGAGAATTCTCCACCCTTGGTAACAGTAAATACATCATTTGGGTTTGGGTGGGTGACCCTCTCTGTAAGATGTGTAATATAGATGCTGAGAGAGAGTGAGAAGGTCTCTCCCTTTTAATCTTTAGTTGTAGGGGGATAAGCTTGAGGCTGTCATCTCTCACGCTATAGGAGGGGGATAAGCTTGAGGCTGTCATCTCTCACGCTATAGGAGGGGGATAAGCTTGAGGCTGTCATCTCTCACGCTATAGGAGAAACTCTGCCTGAGAATGAAGGCACAGCACAGTGAGAAGTGAGTTGAGCTCTGGAAAGGGAGACAAAGCCCGGTTGTCACTGAGCTGCTGGATCCAGCTATGCCAGAAAACAAACTCTATTCCTCCACTCCCAACTATACAAGCCAATAAATCCCCACTTATGATTAAGCTAGATTTGTGGACAGTGATGGGGGCTCACACCTGTAATCCCAATACTTCAGGAGGCTGAGGCAGGTGGATTACTTAAGCCCAGGAGTTTGAGACCAGCCTGGGCAATATGGTTAAAACCTGTCTCTACCAAAAATACAAAAATTAGCCAGGTGTGGTGGCACATGCCTGTAGTCACGGCTACGCAGGAGGCTGAGGTGGGAGAATTGATTGAGCTTGGGTGGCTGAGGCTGCAGTGTGCTGTGATTGTACCATAGCACTCCAGGCTGGGTGTCAAAGTGAGACTCTGTCTTAAAAAAAAAAAAAAAAAGCCAGATTGGTATTTCAGAAACTACAGCCAAGCAACTAGACTAGCATACCCCTCTAAATCCAACACTATACTCTGCTCTTTGTCAGTCAAGAGGCAACTACTAGATAACTAACTACAGATGAAATTCTAACAGACCTTCCACAGATTCCTAGTTTAAACTACATTCTTGAATACAGTTGCTATATCCTTCAAAATATAGTGATAGTCTGAAATAAGGACAGAGATCAAATAAAGCGTAGATCATCCAAGAAGTCTCAGAGAAAAGATCAAATACAGTAGAAGAAGAAGGTGGGCAAGAACACTGAAGAGGAACAGACATCAGAAACCCTGGTCTGATTAGGTATCAGAATTAGTAGCCGGCAGTAACTACTCAAAATAGCTGAGCAGAGCTCCGAAGACAAGCAGGTAGGCAAAACAGTGCCCTAGGACAGGAAAGCAGGCAGGAATCAGTTCACTAAGCATTGAGTGAGTGCCCTCCAGGGCTGTGCACGTCCCTAGGCAAATCAGGTGAAATTAATAAAACATGGCCTAGCCCTCCAATTCATTGGGGAACCCAGGAATACAAACCAATAACAATCCTGTACGGATAGCAACCATGTTGTGCATAATTCCCTGCTCCGGAAGCACAGGAGAGGCCCACCAGGCCCAGACCAAGGATGAGGGAGTAACAAGCACAGCACAGGACACTGGTTGCCACAGTGACACCCCAACATCCTAGAGAAAAACAATTCTTACTCATTATAGCAAATACAGGAAAACAGTCAAAAGAGTTTGAAGTTACCTATGATTCTTCTGGAGCAGAATTCATTGTTTTATTCACTGTACAGTAATATAAATATTTGCCTTTATTTAGACATGAAAACAAATCAACCAAAAACACCACTGCTGTATGTAACGAGGGATCTAGCACCATCACACACAAAAAATTTGTCTTGCCTTCTTCCACCTCATTCTATTTCAGGCGTGTGAGTGGACACTCTGATGTACATCCCTCCTCTGCTTTAAGACTGAAAAGCTTATGCTCCCAGCTGCAGCAAACACTGCTGGCCATCAGCTGTCATCCTCTGGAATTGCCTTGAATGAAAACAGAGTTTCTACCCGAGGTAATCCACATCTAATGACTGATTAACACTGGGGTCTAAAGACTCAACCTCCTTGCCCTGACTCAGGACAACTCTGAAAGAGCAGCCAAGCTTCAGCCATCTCAAATAGGGTCAGAAGAGGCCTTTGCCGAGCCTGTATCACAGGGTTAGGCAGAGGGAGAACGCTGCTTCCTTCCCTTCCCTCCACCAGACACTGACCCCAAGAGCAACCCTTAAGAGTTGTCCTGTATGCTAATCTGCACCTTGGAGTTGGCCTCCCAGGAAATCCCACCTGCAAAACTGCGCTATATGTATGGACACGGAGGACCACCACAGAGGCTCCGGAAAGAAAGATAAGGAAGTCTTACTTCTAAATTTCCTCCATTGAAATAACAAGGGCAAAAATAAAAAGACACTGTCAAACTTAGAATAACAGAGAATTTTGTCTATAACTGTGAAAAGGAGAAATCAACAGCAACAGAAAAACATTTCTAATCAGACTGTTTCATTTGTCCTATAGGATATTTAGGTTTCAGTGTATTGAAAAATTTTTACAACATAAAATCTTTGATCATAAGAAAATCCTGCAGGACCTTTGTGGTCATGAGAGGGTGAGATGCTTTTCACATAAATTATTACTAGTATGGTTACACTGCTTCACAAAAAAAGTAACTGAACACACAACCTAACTTATGTAAAGCATAAGATGACCTGGACATTTTTCAAGTTTTCATGAACTTCTCAAAGATACCATACATTAAACCATCTTAGCAAATGCAAGCTCATGAAATGCAACAATTTTGAACATAATTAAAGCCATATTCTCATTCTTGTTCAGAAAAAAAAGTAATTTTGGAATGCACACTTTTTCTAGTTTAATACTCATCTATGATAGATCATGAATTTCTCCCAGAAAACAACTCTTACTGACAAAGCTGACGATACACTATAGAAGCCCTTAATAAAATCTCAGAAACATGTTAAGTCAGTGCCTCAGAGAACTGTTCATTCAGATAAAAGGCTAAGAATCTTATAGGCATATCTTATAGATCCTGTCTATTAACAGTACTGTCTATAAATTTTAACAGGGTAACCTTTCCGCAGACTCTCAAGGACTTATTTCAAAGAGATTGATGAAGGTGCATTTTGTCTAACAAAATGAACCTCAGTAAGATTCACAGGAGATCCACAGGATTTTTAAGAGAATTAGTCTGACACTGCCATTAGAAACACTGCCAGTTCAGACCAAAATGGACAGACACACTTATAATGAAAAGAGATCTTTGGACTACAAAGAGGCCAAAAGTACTACAGGCAGAAATCAGACTGGGAAAGCTACCCAGTGAAACTGGCCACTTCTTAGGGAAGAGGAGGAGTGACTTAGACAGAAGTCAAGAATTATGGAGAATCATTCCTAGGCAGTAGGACTGAGACCTTGTCAAGTAATTACATCACATTCCAGGTGTATGAATCAGTGACTCCTGCATGCTTTCTGTTTCCCCTCTTCCTGAACAGGAGGCTCTACATGAAAGTTCTCCTCTGCCTGTCCTACCATTGCATGCTGGAGGGGTGGGAGGGAGATAACTTGTCTCTTTAGTTCACAGGTCTTCAGACTAAGACCTATATTTGAGAAGCTGTGCAAGTCCACAATGAAAATATCTCTTCCATACTTGAACCTGATTTAAGGGCTGAACTCCTAGACTTAGATCTGACATCCCAATGAGGATGAGATTTATAGATCTTGGGGGAAGAAGTGAGTATATTTTACATGTAGGAAGCATATGATGTGAATTCTTATGGTAAGAGGATACTGACATTGTATTTTCTAATCATAGCCACACTAATATATATCCTATTCCACATACTCTTCTTAAAAAGTTACAGACACTCCTCTACTGAGTGGTGAGGTCTACATTCCCTTCACATGAACTTGGTGGGGTCTTTACAACTTCGGGCTAAGTGCTGCTGCATGATATCCAAGGCTGGGTCATGAACGGCACTGCAGCAGTGACCACCTGACCCCTCAGTGTGCTTGCCATTGGAATCGAGTCATCATGCTGTGAGGAATCCCAGGCCACATGAAGAGACCATATGTAGGTTAGCCAAGCAGCAGCCCCAGGTGGTCCACACCTGACAATCAACATCAATTTCTACACTTGTGAGTGAACAAGACTTCAGATGATTCCAGGCCCTGGTCCTTGAGATCTCTAGCTGAAGCCCCACATGTGATGGAACAGAGATAATCCATTCCCATTGTGTCCTATCTGAATTTCAGACAACAGAAACTGAGAGGCAAAACAATGATTGTTGTTTTGAGCCATGCAGCAATAGATAACAAATACATATATAGTGCCTCAAAATACTGTTATACAAAAATTCCATATTCCAGTGTAACATGAAAATGAAAGTTGCAATATTGTTTATGCAACAGCCCATTCAAGCAGGTTTGGGAAACGCCAGCCTAGAGTATCACATATGAATTAGTACTAACTCATGACGACAATGATAATGTATTAGTAGGCTAGGAGTAGGTCTTCCCCTAAAACACCGATCAGAAATTCTAGAAATGCACAGAAATATTCCTTCACATGCCCTGAATAAACTTTCTATAAGGGCAATTAAAGAATGAAGAATCTTGACCAGAAATGCCTGTGGTCACCTGTAATAGTGATACAAAATAATCGCAAATGCTTTGCTTCAGGGTCCTAAGTTAAAGAAAACAGCCAGCTAGTTAACAATGGAGACTCAGAAGAGACAGGGCCAGTTGAATCAAAAATCATAAAAGCTTTTTTTTGATGTTGTTTTGTTTTTGTTTTTAAGAGGCAATAAAGCTTAACAGTAAAACATTTGAGCCCAGAGTCCAAAAATCTAGTTTCAAATCTCATGTTTGCCAGTTATAAGCTGTGTGACTTTAGCTGAGTTAACTGACCTCTATGTGCTTTTGTTTTATCTGTAAAATGAAGACTGTATAAGCCAGGTTTCTCCAGAGGAACAGAATCAATAGTACATATATGAGAAACATATAGGCACTACATGACTCTCCAGAGGAACCTGGCTCATACAATCTCCATATATATATATACATGAACATATGTAGAGAAAGAGAAAGAGTGATTGAGATTTTAAGAAACTATCTCATGTAACTGTTGGAACTGACAAGTACAAATTAAGCAGGCTGGAAACTCAGGCAGGGTTTCTATGTTACAATCTTGAAAATTCTTTCTTAGGAAACCTCTGTCTCTTTTCTAAAAGCTTTCAGTCAGTTGAATGAGGCTCACCTATATTATGGTGGGTAATGTGCTTTACTCAAAGTCTACTTATCTAAATGTTAATCTCAACTCAAGTGCACTAATTTAAATGGTTAATCACATCTAAAAATGTCTTCACGGCAACGTCTGGACTTGTGTTTGATCAAACAACTGGGCACCACTACCTGGCCAAGTGGACACAAATTAACCATCATAAGGATAAGAAAATAGTACCTACACTTCGCTGGTTGGTTGGGTGGCTTAACTGAGTTAAAGCCCATAGGTGCTTAGCATAATGCCAGGCAAAGAAAAAATGCTTGAAGCATGTTAGTTATTACCGGGGTGACAACCCAGAACAGCCCTGGCTTATACCTATTGTTCTCATATAATTGTTCATATCACCCTTCGTTATTACTTACAAACTAACCTTATAAACCAGAGGTTCATTTAGCCTCATATTTTTCCTATCTTCATGTGAAAGTGGCTCTAAAAGAAAAAGGAAGCAGACACACTGGGTGTTTCTGGGAACATGGATCTAGGTCATCATCTTCTTCAGTTCCAGGTGCCCTTACCTGCTCAAGGAACCGCACCTACAGTCACACTCCATCACACTACGTAAGCCTCTGAGTTATCAGTCAACAAGAAAAGCCAAAGAAAGTAGTAAAGAGAAAGAAATAACATAAATTGCCATATTTATATCCCCAAATAATAAAAATTTCAAAATATAAGTAGGTTGTTTTGTTCTACCACTTTTCCACGCCCCACTTCCAAGCCAAGTTTCATCCTATAAAATTTCTGAACCTACTGATCATAATGGCATTGCACAGAATGCTCAAATCACCTAGAAAGGGCCATTCATAGCTTCAATAGTGTAAGGCATTTCATTTTCTAGTTAACTGGCTGGTTTCATGATTATGCTAATGTCAGAGTATTTAAGCAACTGTGGTGCCAGATAACCTATACATACTCTGAATAATCAAGTGCTAATCATTTTCCACATTAAGACCTGACTCGGGCCGGACACAGTGGCTAACGCCTGTAATCCCAGCACTTTGGGAGGCCGAAGTGGCAGATCATGATGTCAGGAGATCAAGACCATCCTGGTTAACATGGTGAAACCCCGTCTCTACTAAAAACAAAAAACAAAAAAATTAGCTGGGCAAGGTGCAGGCGCTTGTAATTCCAGTTACTCAGGAGACTGGGGCAGGAGAATGGCGTGAACCCAGGAGGTGGAGCTTGCAGTAAGCCAAGATCGCGCCACTGCACTCCAGCCTGGGCAACAGAGTGAGACTCCATCTCAAAACAAGACAAAACAAAACAAAACAAAGAAATGATTTGAACCAAAAATGTCCAAACCTGTCTGACCTGAAGTTGGAAATACAACTATTCTATTCCTGTAAGGAAGCAATATGCAAAAGCGAAGCTCCACAACAGCCCCTGTATCTTTTCTGAATTACACATTTCTGGTTATATTATGATCACTTACAATTCACCATGGGCTCAACATGGCTAGAAATTCCTTGTATGAGATCTGCTTTTCAGTTCAAGGAACTTAAAGCGATGCTATGGGACTATAAAATAATGAGCCTGATTTTTGCACGTAGCTTCTCCAATTACTTCTATTGTGGTACTTTACAAATTACATCTTATCCTTTCATCTCAGGTCAATTTGGAACACACACACACAAAAAGTGAAGCCTATCTTACACTACCAAACTCCCACTAAAATTTATGTTAGTTTTAATATAACAAACACATTGACCAAAGCATCTTGGATTTTCAAGGGCATGTCAAAGCAAAATAGTAGCAGCTTCTGAAGTTACAACAAAACAAACAAATTCTACAGCCAACTGTTGTACCATATGTTTCCAATGGCTTTTATTCTACATAAACCCAGTTCATCCTTTGAACAAAACACAACATCACAGAGGCTAGTCACTGAAGGCACATTTCTGATCATTTGTCAATTTCTTGCTACAGCAAGTTCTGAAGTCTGAACAAGAAGCTGAATCTTGCCTGAAAATAAAAGACACATTGCCAATGGCTTTTATAGCACAGACCCTGCCAGAATGCTAAGAAATCCAGATCAGTTACACTGTCAGTTTTTGGAGGCAGATCTGTGAAGTGATTCATATAGCACCCAGGTATGATAGCAAACAAGTGCTTCAAAATACGATACCTTCAGAGGAAGAATTTGCCTAATCACCTTATGTCTATATGTGTCCTCCAATAAGTAATTTATTTCTCATCTAATCACACATGTACCATTTTTCTTGAAAAAATATCTAGAATAAAATTTAAAACTCAGACGGGGGCAGAGCAGGATGGCGGAATAGAAGGCTCCACTGATGGTCTTTCCTGCAAGGACACCAGTTAACACCTATCTACACTAAAAAAGCACCTTCACACGATCCAAAAATCAGGTGAGCACTCACAGTATCTGATTTTAACTTAGCTCTGAAAGAGGCACTGAAGAGGTGGGAAAAACAGTCCTGAATTGCCAAGGATACCACCCCTCCCCCAACACCCTGCCCTCCCACCCCCATCTCCACCACCCCCATACACACATATCAGCAACATGGTGCAGAGAGTATTTCTGTGTGCTGGGGACAGGGGAGCACGGCAACCATGAGGCACTGAACACACTGCTGCCTTGTTAGAGCAGAAAACAAAACCCGACCAAACTCAACTGATGCCCACCCATGAAGGGAGCATTTAAACCAGCCCTAGGAAGAGGTGAATCACTGATCCCAACAGTCTGAACTTGAACTCCCACATGCCTCTCAAGCAGGCTAAAGTACTCTGGAACCCTAAATCAACTTGAAAGGCAGTCTAGGCCACAAGGACTGGAACTCCCAGGTGAGGCCTAGTGCTGAACTGGGCCCAGAGCCAGTGGACTTGGGGGCATGCAACCTACTGAGACACCCCCAAGGGCAGCTAAGGGAGTACTGGCATCATCCCTACCCTAAGCCCAGGCTCCATAGCTTGTGGGTCGAAAAGAGACCCCATCCCTCTGCTTGAGCAGAGGTGGGGTTAGAGTGGGGAGGCCTTTGTCTTACATCACCAGCTCAGCCACAGCAGGACAGGGCACTGCTCAGAATCATGAGGCCCCCTTTCCAGCTTCCAGCTCCCAGATGACATTGCTAGACACACACTGGGCCAGAAGGGAACCTACTGCCTTGAAACGAAGGACCTAGTCCTGCAAGGGTTCTGAATAGCTAGCAGCGATGCTCAGGTGCTATGTTAAGGGCCTTGGTGAGCCTCTGAGACTTGCTGGCTTCAGGTGAGACGCAGCACATTCCCAGCTGTGGTGGTTATACAAGGCAAGACTCCTTCCACCTGAGAAAAGCAGAGGGAAAAAGTGAAGAGGGCTTTGCTTTGCACCCTAGGTATCACCTCGGCCACAGTGGGGTAGAGTACCAAGTGGGCATTTGGGGGTCCCTGATTCCAGGACTTGACTCTTGGATGACACTTCTGGTCATGTCCTGTGCCAGAGGGGAGCATACTGCTATGAAGGGTGAGCCCAGAAATGCTATCCAAGAGTCAAGGCAGCATTCATCACAAGCTGACTTAAGAGCCCTTTGGGCCTGAAGGGAGCTCTGGTGGTTGTCTGGCAGTACTCCCTGTGGGCCCATGGTGGCTATGGTGATAGGGTAAGGCACCTTTGCCTTTGGAAAAGGGAGGGAAGAGTGGGAATGACCACGACTTGTGGTTTGAGTGCCAGCTCAGCCACAGGACAACAGAACACCAGGTAGACTTCCAAGGTTTTTGACTCAAATTCCATGCACCTGGGACAGCACCTTTGACCCTGCCTGGGCCTAGGGGAGCTCTCCACCTTGCAGGGAAGGAGGCAGGCCTGACTGGCTTTGCCATCTGCTGACTGTAGAGCTCCAAGGCCTTGAGTGAAATTAGGTGATAGCCAGGGAGTTCTTACAATAGGCCCTGGGAAAGACCCAGTGCTGTACTGGCTTCAGGTTTGACCCAGAGCAATTCTAGTGATAGTGGGCAGAGGGGTGCTGGTGTCACTCCACCCTCAGCTCCAGGTGGCTCAGAACAAAGACAGAGATTCTATTTTTGGGGAGATAAATTAAGGGAAGAGAACAAGAATCTCTCTGCCTGGTAATCCAGAGAATTCTTCCAGATCTTGTCCCAGACCACTGAAGTGGTACCTCTATGATAGGGTTTGGCTGAGCCCTCACCCAAATCTCATCTTGAATCGTAGTTCCCAAAATCCCCACATGTCGTGGGAGGGTCCTGGGGGGAGGTAATTAAAAGGTGACAGTTACCCCATGCGGCTCTTCTTATGATAGTGAGTGAGTTCTCACAAGATCTGATGGTTTCATAAGGGATTTTTCCCCCGTTGCTTGGCACTTCTCTTTCCTGCCACCATGTGAAGAAGGACGTGTTTGCTTCCCCTTCCACCATAATCGTAAGTTTCTTTTTTTTTTTTTTTTGAGACGGAGTCTCGCTCTGTCGCCTGGGCTGGAGTGCAGTGGCGGGATCTCAGCTCACTGCAAGCTCCGCCTCCCGGGTTTACGCCATTCTCCTGCCTCAGCCTCTCGAGTAGCTGGGACTACAGGCGCCCGCCTCCTCGCCCGGCTAGTTTTTTGTATTTTTTAGTAGAGACGGGGTTTCGTCGTGTTAGCCAGGATGGTCTCGATCTCCTGACCTCGTGATCCGCCCGTCTCGGCCTCCCACAGTGCTGGGATTACAGGCTTGAGCCACCGCGCCCGGCCAATGGTAAGTTTCTTGAGGCCTCCCCAGCCATGTGTACCTGTGAGTCAATGAAACCTCTTTCCTTTGTAAATTACCCAGTCTCGGGCAGTTCTTCAAAGCAGCCTGAGAACAGACTAATACACTCTATGAGTCTTCTCTTCAGGAACCACAGAGTTACTGGGATCTGTGTGCCTCCTAATGCAGGTATAGCTTAGACCATAACACCCAAGTCCTTTAGAATATCTGGAAAACCTTGCCAAGGTACAAACAAGCCCAGACTGAGAAGACTACAATAAATACCTAACTCTTCTATGCCCAGATACAGATGAGCATCTACAAGTATCAGGACCATCCAGGAAAACATGACCTACCAAATGAACTAAATAAGGCATCAAGGACCAATTCTGGAAAAAGAGAAATATGTGACCTTTCAGGCAATTAAAAATAGCTGTGTTGGCCAGGTGCAGTGGCTCATGCCTGTAATCCCAGCACTTTGGGAGGCCAAGGAGGGTGGATCACCTGAGGTTAGGAGTTCACCAAAATGGTGAAAATCTGTCTGTACTAAAAATACAAAACTTAGCCAGGTGTGGTGGCAAGCGCCTATAGTCCCAGCTACGCAGGAGGTGTAGGCAAGAGAATCGCTTCAACCTGGGAGGTAGAGGTTGCAGTGAGCTGAGATCAAGCCACTGCACTCCAGAATGGGCAACAGAGTGAGACTCTGACTCAAAAAAAAAGCTGTGTTTTGAGTTTGAGGAAACTCAAAGAAATTAAAGATAACACAGAGAAGGAATTCAGAATTCTATCAGACAAATTTAACAAAAAGACTGAAATAATTAAAAAGTATCAATTAGTATTTCCAGAGCTGAAAAATGCAATTAGCATACTGACGAATGCATGAGTCATTTGATAGTAGAATAGATCAGGCAGAATAAACAACTAATAAGTTTGAAGACTGGCTATTTGAAAATACACAGTCAGAGGAAATAAAAGAAAAAAGAATTTTAAAAAATGAAGCACACCTATAGGATCTAGAAAATAGCCTCAAAAAGGCAAATCTAAGAGTTACTGGCCTTAAAGAGGAGTTGCTGGCCTTTAAAGAAGAGGTACAGAAAGAGATGGGGGTAGAAATTTATTCAAAGGGATAATAATAGAGAACTTCCCAAACTTAGAGAAAGATATCACTATCCAAGAACATGAAGGCTAGAGAACAACAAGCAGGTTTGACCCAAAGACCACCTCAAGGCATTTAATACTCAGACTCCCAAAGGTCAAGGATAAAGGATCCTAAAAGCAGCAAGAAAAAAGAAAACAAATAACATACAATTGAGTTCCAATATCCAATGCATCTGGCAGCAAACTTTTCAGTGGAAACCTCCCAGGCCATCAGCAGCTAGCATGACATATTTAAAGTGTTGAAGGAAAACCAACTTTTATCCTAGAACAGTATGTCTGGAAAAAAATATCCTTCAAACATGAAGGGGAAAAAAGGCTGTCCTAGACAAATAAAAATTAAAGGATTTCATCAACAGCAGAGCCTGTCCTACAAGAAAAGTTAAAGGGAGCACCTCCATTAGAAAGAAAAGGATGTTAATGAGCAACAAATCACCTGAAGGTGCAAAGCTCACTTGTAATAGTGAGTACACAGAAAATCAGGGAATATAACCACTGTAACTGTAGTGTGAAAACTACTCTTATATTTAGTAGACAGAATAAACAACGAACTTACATGAATTAGAAAGAATTAACAATGAACCAATAAAAAAAAACTATAACAACTTTTCAAGACATAATGCAAGAAGATATAAATAGAAACTAAAAAATATTAAAAAGCCGTAGAGTATTACCAGTTTTCTTTTTGCTGGTGTGTTTGTTTATGCAAACAGTGTTGTTATCAGCTTAAAATAATGGGTTATATGATAGTATTTGCAACCCTTATGGCAACCTTAAATCAAAAAACATACAATGCTTACACATACACAAAAACGCAAGACACTAAATGATATCACCACAGAAAATCAACTTCACTAAAAGAAAGACAGGAAGGAAAGAAAGAAGACCACAAAACAACCAGAAAACAAATAACAAAATGGCAGAAGTAAGTCCTTACTTATCAATAACATTGAATGTAAAGGACTAAACTCTACAATCAAAAGATACAGAGTGACTACACTAATTTAAAGAATAAGACTCAATAATCTGTTGCCTACAAGAAACACACTTCAGGCATAAAGACACAGGTAAACTGAAAATAAAGGGATGGAAAAAGATATTCCACACCCAGAGAAACCAAAAGAGAGCAGGAGGAGCTCTATGGAGACAAAATAGCTTTCAAGATTAAAAAAAAAAAAATTAAGAAGAGACAAAGAAGGTCACTATATAATGATAAACAAGTCAATTTAGCAAGAGGATATAATGATTGTAAATATATATGGGCCCAACATCAAAGCAACCAGATATCTAAAGAAAATATTATTAGAGCTAAAGAGAGATAGAGACCCCAATACAAGAATAGATGGAGACATCAACATCCCACTTTCAGTATTTGCTGACAGAAAATCAACAAAGAAACATTGGACTTATTCTGCACCATAGACCAAATGAACCTGTAGACATTTACAGAACATTTCATCCAATGGCTGCAGAATACACATTCTTTTCCTCAGCACATGGATCATTTTCAAGGAGAGACCATATGTTAGGTCATAAAGGTCCTAAAACATTCAAACAAATATAAATAATATCAAGCATCTTCCCTGACCACAATGGGATGCAAACAGAAATCAATAACAAGAGGAATTTTGGAAACTATACAAATACATGGAAATTAAACAAAATGTTTCTGAATGACCAGTGGGTCAATGAAGAAATTAAGAAGGAAATTAAACAATTTCTTGAAACAAATGATAATGAAAACACAACATTCAAAACCTATGGGATACAGCAAAAGCAGTATTAAGAGAAAAGTTTAGAGCTATAAATGCTTACATCAAAAAAAAAAAAAGTCAAATAAACAATTTAAAAGCAAGAACAAACCAAACCCAAAATTAGTAGAAGAAATAATAAAAATCAGAGAAGAAATAGATGACATTGAAATAAAGAATACCAAAGATCACTGAATCAAAAAATTATTTTTTTGAAAAGTTAAACAAACATTTAGCCAGACTAAAAAAAGAAAAAAAAAAAAGATCGAAATAAATAACATCAAAGATGAAAAAGGAGGCATTACAACTAATACCACAGAAACTCAAAAAATCATTAGTGGCTATTATGAGCAACTATATGCCAATAAATTGGAAAATCCAGAAGAAATTAACAAATCCTTAGACACAGAAAACCTACTAAGATTGAACCATGAAGAAATTCAAAACTTGAACAGACCAATAACAAGTAATGGGATTGAAGTTGTAATAAAAAGTCTCCTTGTAAGAAAAACACCAGACCCGGCTGGCTCCACTGCTGAATTCTAACAAACATTTAAATATGAACTAATACCAATCCTACTCTAACTACTCTGAAAAACAGAGGAGGATGGAGTACTTCCAAACTCATTCTTTCAGGTCAGTAGAACCCTGGTATCAAAACCAGACAACACCTTTGAACTGGTTTTGGTATCAGGGTGACACTGACCTGAAAGAATGAGTTTGGAAGTGTGTCTGTGTGTGTGTGTGTATATATGTATATATACTTGAATACTGGCCTGTGTTTTATATATACATACATATTTATATTTACATATATTTACATTTATATATACATATATGTATATATAAAATACAGGCCAATATTTCTGATGAATATTGATGCAACAATCCTCAACAAAATACTAGCGAACTGAATTCAACAACACTTTAAAAAGATCATTCATCATGACCAAGTGGGATTTATCCATGGGATGTAAGGATGGTTCAGCATATGAAAATCGATGTGATACATCATATCAACAAAATGAAAGACAAAAACCAGGCGATCATTTCAACTGATGCTAAAAAGTATTTGGTAAAATTAACAGCCCTTCATGATAAAAAGCATCAAAAACACTGAGTACAGAAGTACCTTAACTTAGTAAAAGCCATACATATATAGCAGATCCACAGTCAGTATCATATTGAAGATCTAGAACATGACAAGAACTCCCTCTTTCCCCACTGTTATTCACCATAGTATTGGATGTCCTAGCTAGAATAATAAGGCAAGATAATTGAAATAAGGAACATGTAAATTGGAAAGAAGTCAAATTATCCTTTTTGCAGATGATAGGACCTTATATTCAGAAAAACCCAAAGACTCTATCCAAAACCTATTAGAACTCATAAATTCAGTAAAGTTACAGGACACAAAATCAACCTCCAAAAATCAATATGCATTGCTGTTGTTGTTGTTGTTGTTGTTGTTGTTGTTTTTGAGACAGAGTCTCGCTCTTGTGGACCAGGCTGGAATGCAATGGTGAGACCTCGGCTCACTGCAACCTCCACCTCCTGGGTTCAAGTGATTCTCCCGCCTCAGCCTCCCAAGTAGCTGGGATTACAGGAGCCTGCCACCATAACCAGCTAATTTTTGTATTTTCAGCAGAGACAGGGTTTCACCATGTTGGCCAGGATTGTCTCAAACTCCTGTCCTCAGGCGATCTGCCTACCTTGGCCTCACAAAGTGCTGGGATTACAGGCATGGGCCACTGCACCGGGCCAAAAATCAATATGCATTTCTATATGCCAACAGTGAACAATCTGAAAAAGAAATTAAAAAAGTAACCCCATTTACAATAGCCAAAAATGAAATTAAATACCTAAGAATTAACCAAAAAGTGAAAGATCTCTACAATGAAAACTATTAAACTCTGTTGAAGAAACTGAAGAGGACACCAAAAAATTAAAAAGTATTCCACGTTCATGGATTAGAAGAATCAATATTGTTAAAATGTCCACACTACCAAAGTAATCTACAGATTCAGTGCAATGCTTATCAAAACACCAATGACATTCTTCACAGAAACAAACAAAAATCCTAAAATGTATATGGAACCCCAAAAGACCCAGAATAGTCAAAGCTATCCTAAGCAAAAAGAACAAAACTGGAGGAAGCACATTACCTGACTTCAAATTATACTACAGAGCTATAGTAACCCAAACAGCATGGTATCAGCATGAAAATAGACATAGAGATGAATGGAACAGAACAGAGAACCCAGAAACAAATCCACACACCTACAGTATACTCATTTTTGACAAAGGTGCCAAGAACATATACTGGGTAAAAGACAATCTCTTCAATAAATGGTATTGGGAAAAGTGGATATTCACAT
This sequence comes from Colobus angolensis palliatus, assembly GCF_000951035.1. Lineage (NCBI taxonomy): Eukaryota > Metazoa > Chordata > Mammalia > Primates > Cercopithecidae > Colobus > Colobus angolensis. The sequence continues at coordinate 9,420,525 of NW_012117932.1, read as the reverse complement.
TCAGAAGAATGTAACTAGACCCCTATCTTTCACCATAAAAAAAATCAAATCAAAATAGATTAAAGACTTCAATCTAAGACTGCAAACAATCGAACTACTACAATAAAACATCAGAAGAGCTCTCCAGGACATTGGTCTGGGCAAATATTTATTGAGTAATACCTCACAAGTACCGGCAACCAAAAGCGAAAATAGACAAATGAGACTACATAAGTTAAAAAGCTTCTGCACAGCAAAGGAAATAATCAACAATATGAAGAGACAACCTGCAGAATGGGAGAAAATATTTGCAAACTACCCATCTGACAAGGGGCTAACAACCAGAATATATAAGGAGCACAAGCAACTCTATAGGAAAAATATCTAATAACCTAAGTAAAGTGGCAAAATATTTTAATAGATACTTCTCAAAAGAAGACATACAAGTGGAAAACAGGCATATGAAAAGGTGTTCAATATCACTGGTCACCAGAGAAATGCAAATCAAAACTACAACAAGATATCATCTCACCCCAGTTAAAATGGCTTATATCCAAAAGACAGGAAATAACAAATGCTGGCAAGGATGTGGAGAAAAGGGAACCTTCATATACAGTTGGTGGAAATGTAAATTAGTACTAGCACTTTGGAGAACAGTTTGACAGTTCCTCAAAAAAAAAAAAAAAAAAATTACAGCTACCATAGGATCCAGCAATCCCACTGCTGCATATATACCCAGAAGTAAAGAAGTCAGCATATGGAAGAGATAGCTGCATTCCCATGCTTGTTGCAGCACTCCTGACAACAGCCAAAATTTGGAAGCAACGTAAGTGTCCATCAATAGAGGGATAGATAAGGAAAATGTGGTACTTATACACAATGGAGTACTATTCAGCCATAAAAAGAATGAGATCCTATCACCTGCAACAACATGGATGAAACTGGAGGTCACTAGGCTAAGTGAAGTAAGTCAGGCACAGAAAGAGAAAACCTCACATGTTCTCACTTATGTGTGGAATCTAAAAATCAAAACAATTGAACTCATGGAGATAGAGGGTAGAATGATAGTTACTAGAGACTGGAAAGGGTAATGGGTGGTTAGGAGGGAAATGGAGATGGAGGTGGAGATGGTTAATGGGTACCAAAAAAACAGAAAGAGTGAATAAGACCTAGTATTTGATAGCACAATAAGGTGACTACAGTCAATAGTAACTTAATTGTACATTTAAAAATAACTAAAAGAGTATAATTGGTTTGTAACACAAAGGATAAATGCTTGAGGGGATGTATACCCCTTTTCATGATGTGGTTGTCATGCACTTCGTCTCTGTCAAAACATCTCATGTACTCCTTAAATATATATACCTACTATGTACCATAACAATTTTTTTAAAAATTAAAAGATATTTGGAAAAAATAAAATGGTTATGAGAAAGAAAAATGATTTTCTTCAGAGGATTTGCTAGAAACAAAGGTGATAAATGTTCTATGTCTGCATTAAAAAAAATAACTCAGGTAGGCTTTCTCTGCCAGTCAGTGAGCCTATTTGGGATGTTCAGAAAATAAATATTTTTTTATTGATGTAAGACTGACATGATAAGAAAAGCAGACTTGCTCCCCAACAGATTTATTTCAAAGTAAAATATAAATAACCTTTGGCAGTATTTAAGACCACTGCTCCTAGTTAAGAACTGCAATCTAGCCCTTATTGAAAATAAAAAGTGTATATTTTCCTCAAAAAAATAAGTGTAGTAGGATTGTGATTGTCCAAAACTTTCAAAAACCTTAAGTTATCTCCATCTTATGCCACAACTCTGCCTGAACACAATTCTGGAACATCACAAAACATATTTAACCCCTTATTTTACAAATCTTATCACTGCCCTCAACATTGTTAAGCACTGAGATGAGCAATTCAAGATAAACTCCATATCCTACACCAAAAACAACCAAAATGCAGAGTCTCTTCTGTTCAGTGGTTACAGAAAAATCAAACTAGGTTAATCCAAAAGGGAAATATATTGGACCAAGTAAATAACAAGTGCAGAGGTAAAGATGCTTTCGGGTGTGTGTTGGAGGAAGGACACAGACTTACCTCTCTATCCTTCAGCTTTGCCCTCCACTGGCTGCTGTCTCTTTAGCCAGGATGATTGGCAGCTTCAGTGGGCCTTATGCGACTTATTCAAGGCCCTTAGGAAACAGAACATATCTCCTCCTAGCAATTGTGACATATGTCTCATTATTCACTCTGATTGGATGAACTCAATCTCTACTAGTTAAGTCATGTACTGCCTAACGACTTTCCTGTCAACAGCAGACTACATGTGACAGACCATACATATGATGGTGGTTGGAGCAACAGGCTATACCAAATGGCCTAGGTGTGTAGTAGGCTATACCATTTAGGTTTGTGCAAGCACATTTTGTGATGTTTACACAACAGAATTGCCTAACAACGCATTTCTCAAAACATATCCCCCTTGTTAAGTGGTGCATGTCTCTAAATGTTTACATAGGGAGATGGAATTACATGGACTTGCGGTATCTAAGTCACATTCTTACCTCTGAACCAGTCACGTGGCTGGGGGAAACTGAGGCTCTGATTGGCCATCCCTGAGGAGTGTCCCACTCCTCCCGCCAGAGGTGGAGCTCCACCTAAAACACATGCCCAGTAAGAGGGGAAGGGCCCACAGGAAATATGGGTTTGGGAACTGAAAGAAATGGAATGGATATGGAGAATAGACTACATTACTACATTCTGTTATATTAAATTTACCAAAACAATAAAGTATATTGAATTAGGTTAATGAGATTTTAACTCATAAGGGTTGTGAGAAAGGAGGTATGCCATTTGGCTCCCAGTTAACTAGAACATCCTTTCCAAAAAGCACAAGTCAATATTTGTCAATCTTTGCTAAATAATGCAGTTACCACCTGAACATTAAAAAAATGAGGATAATCAATACTCAAACACTGAAATGTTTGACACACTCAAACAAGGGCGGAAAGTAAATAGATTCTTAAGTTTGACACACTCAAAAAAGGGAGGGAGGGAGAGAGGGAGATTCCAATTCCCAACACAGAAGGACTCCAGTTAGGAAATCCTTTTCTAAGACAGAGCAATCTCATTTCTCCCAAAATAGAAATGTTTTGCCAGTACCACATGGAAGTCTTTACACAACCAAATGAAAGAATTCCATTTCATAAGCCTCACATATACTAACAAGTCTTGCAAATGGTCTTGCAGATCCTTTATAATATTGTGAGAGTTAGAGGTCACCTTGACTTAAGGTATCTTTAAGAGCAATCTCACAGTCATGCTTTTAATATTTCAATAATATAACACAAACTTATGTTTTGTTAATTATATATATAATGTTTGAAAGGATATCCCACCTTTCTACAAACTCAGGATGTAAAAATGTCACTTTAAATTAGTAATCTAGTTTTGACCACCCATCTCTGAAACACAAATACGCTGATTAGCTAGGATAGAATATAACAGTATTTTCCTGGATATCAAATGTGCATCTATTATTATCTTGAATGTGAAGAGTGTCATCTTGAATTCTAAGGAAAGCAAATATGTAATTATTATGTACACAGATACAAGTTTCCTGAAAATACTGTGCACAAAAATATCTCTAACATTTATGTATGTTATTTTGTTTACTCCTCTCAACAGAAGTTCTTTGAACCATACAAATATGTCACAAATATATCACTGTTATCATCATCTATATTCAGGTTTCCATCATTTATGATAAAAATGATGCAGATAGTCCAAATGGCAGATTATCCGAAAATCATTTCAATTTCAAAATACAATTTGGTATTTACAGGAAATGTACATCTTTGATGTTGTGAGAATTAACAGTACTGAATATAAACTATTGAAACTCACTAGACGCCAGACCAAAAAAAAAAAGAGAGAAAAGTGGTTCTTTATTGCAATGCTTATATAATGCCATCATTTATTTGTATAAACGTTTTTATCTTTAAAATTTTGTTTCTCATACTTATTCCCTCATTTACCTTTTCAAGAACACTAAATACACGTAGCGCAGGTACTATATCAGCTGTAGGACCAGTAGGGCTAGATCTAAAATCCAGCTTTCCTAGATAGCTTCTATTACACTGCTTCTGCATTTGACTTATCTCTTTCACTGTAGTTCCTTCCTACTTTTCATCCCAGTCTAGAAAAATACGGCATCCTTTCACACAGATGTACTGCACGGTGCGCTTCCGCCACTCTCAATGCAGTTTCTCCTCACTCCGAAATGAAGCGCCTCCCTGCATGGGTTCAGCGGTGGCAGGACATAGGGCAATGCAGCATACACGAGGGAGCATGAGATGTGGCCCTCTTGTCACTTCCAGGTTTCAGTTTGCCCTCTGATGAACTTTTTCTGGCATTAAGAATTCTAACTCAATAGTTCCCAAAACTAGTCACTCATCTGAACCATCCTGAAAGCTTTGAAATTCTAGAATCCTGCCTCATTTGACTTCACTAATTATGAGATAGGACCACGTATAAACATTATACACACATGCACACATTTACACACGTACACAAGCACAGTTTTTTAAAAAACTTCCCAAATGATTTGGATTCTCAGCCCTTGCTGATTCAGATCATCACGTCAGCCACTCTTACACTGCTCCAGATGACGCACCGCCCGTGGTCACGGGCATTATCCGGTGCCACTCTAGAGCCCCTGAAGTGTCTGGTACATAGCCCCGCTACAAGTGGAATATGTGGGTGGGCTTTCTAGCAAGTAATTAATCACGCCCACAGTTGTGAGAAAACCACGCCTCCTGACAGTCATGGACCAGTGTCCACTACAGATACATACCGTATTGACATGGGCACACGTGCTCACATGGGAAATCAGAACACTACCAGTTCAGCCACGCTGAGTAGCCTTAAGATAAGACAGATTCCCTGAACATTCAGTGATGGTTTGATTCCATTTTGACTTCTGTTGTACAAATCTAGGCGATCCTTGGTGCTTGGTGCCCAAGATAACTGAGCAAAGGCTCTCACAGGAAGATGCAAACATTATTAAACATTCACTATTTTCCAAGGGTAAAAGACAGAGAAGCCCTAAGTCCTTAATCTCAAATAATTTGCTCTCAAGAGAATGGGAGAGAGTCTTGTAAACCAGGGTACAGCTGTGGGGAGTGCTACAGTGAAGGGGTGAAGATACACATTTTATTTCACCTCTACCATTACGTGAATTTTAATAGAAAATCGAGAAGGGCTACAAGGCCACAGCTATCTTTAATGAAATCAATTCGACAGCTCTGAGAAGAAAAATAAGGGGCAGACAGTAGAGCGGAGAGTGATGTATGATTGAAGGAAAGTACTGTGTTTGTTTGTTTTTAAGATGAGGGACACAATAATTTGCCTTCCTTTATACCTGTATTAACAGGGAACATACGTTTATTTTACTTTGCTCCAAAACAAACCTTAGTGCCCTGAACACAGTCCATACACAATAAGATGTTTTGTTTATGTTTTTGCTTTTGTTTTTTTGACAGAGCCTTGCTGTCACCCAGGCTGGGGAACAGTGGCATGATCACAGCTCACTGCAGCCTCAACCACCTGAGCCCAAGCGATCCTTCCTCCTCAGCCTCCCAAGTAGCTGGGATTATAGGTGCATATCACCACAGCTGGCTTATTTTTTCATTTTTTAATTTTTCTTTTTTTTTTTTTTTTGTAGAGATGGGATCTAACCATGTTGTCCAGGCTAGTCTCTAACTCCTGGCCTCAAATGATCTGCCTGTCTGGGCCTCCCAAAGTGCTGGGATTATAGGCATGAGCCACTGCACCTAGCCCACAGTAAGTTTTTAATTTAAAAAAAAAAATGGAAACTTATCTATGCCCAGAAAGAGGGTAAAAGAAAACCCAACAAAAAGTTGTTTTCTTTGGATAATGTGATGGGAGTTACTTTTATTTTGTTTGATAATTTTCAGTGTTTTCCATGATGAACAAATGGTACTTTCATTATTGGAAAATAAAGTAACAATGTGAACTCTTTTATTTCATGGGAGTTTCATTTGCTATAACCACGAAATATTCAACATCTTTAATTTCTTAGTTTCTGCTTTTCAAGGAAACAACTGAGCCTCACAATAAATGAAATAAACCATTTTACTATGTCCAGTCCACATTCTCCAAGTTAACAATGCTTGACATCCCAGAATAGCACAACTAATAAGTTAGCCATTCTTCATTATGATCAGAAACTTGTTTGAGTGGCAGTGCCAGTACTGCTTAGCTCGCTGTACAGGAAGAGCAAGTCCTAGAAAGGCATGTTAATAGGGGATACTCCCAAGGCAAGGCTTACCATTTTGCGAGTAGCTTCCAATGAATTTAAAAACTTCATCATATATATATTTTATGCGATATAAATCTCACATATGGAGATGAAGATGTGCTAGGACAAAAGGTTTCTTAGTCAACATGCATGCAGCATGCAGCTTTCCGTGAGATAACAGAGCAGGCTCACACCACCTATCAGAGCCTCACTCAGTGACACAGAGAGGTTCTGAATGCTGCTGTTATACCTGAGCTCTCGACCAATATCAGGTTGATGGGGATGCCATCCAATGAGGACAAGCAACAAGGTGCTCTGAGAGTCACTGTTAACACCAGGCACATGTAAATGGCAATCCTAACTATTCTTACAGAATAAGTGTGGTGAGGATTAAATGAGTTAATATATGGAAAGCTTTTAGAACAATGCCAGGCACGTAGGAAGCACCAACTATGTCCCATTCGATATTATTCTAGAAAAACGTAAGCTTCAAGACGTTAGGAATTTCCATCTTTCCTGCTTACTACCATCTCCCTAGCTCCTAGCACGCAGGTGATACCAAAAAAATATTTCGTGAATGAATAACTACCAAGGTAAGAACAGAGGCAAATGCTTGATCTGAGGGACTTAGGGTGGTGCTTACTTCTAGGATATGGGAGCCTCGGGGCTTGTATGTCAGGGATAACATAACAAGCTGCCAGCCCACGGCACCATAGGGATCAGCCAACCTCTATGCCTTGTAAATTAAGAGTCATTTTGGCCCAATTATCCAGCTTCCAAATCTGTGTCTTCTCCTCCCTCACACCCTTTTATACACCTATCCTCCATCCCTCACAAACACCTGGCTATATCCTCAGCTTTTCAAAAAGCTTCTTTATCCTGTTAGAGCAGAAGTTGCCACACTTTCTCAGTTCATAGTGCTCTTACCTTTCAGTGATCTTTTTCATGGTACTCCTACACCAAAATCAAGACCCATCCATTCCATTTATTAAATAGCTAAGTCGAAGCAATCTCCTAGTAGTCCTCTGCATGGTATCCAGCTGTGTTTCCCTTGAAAACGTGAACACTTACAACATGGTGTAGTTGTTCCAGTACTCCAGGGAGTCTTGGCCCACAATTTGGGAACCAGGGCCTTAGTAATTTCCTCTTTAGGACAATTGCAACTAATTTGGAATGCTATTTAGTTCAGCCTCCTGGCTCCTGGCCACCTCTTCCTAGGCAATTTCCTCCTTTAACTGTTGGACAGAAATGCTGGTCCCAGTAGCACTGTTGGCCACTGCACATGAAATGGAGCAAGCCTTGATGCTAGTTCAACTAAGAGAAGAGCAATATTTCCAAGACTTAAAAACAGACAGACATGTTTAAGCATTTGGTGTAAATCCATGAAGAGAAGCTTAAGTCTGGAAAATACGATACAGGTTCCATGCATCCTGGGAGCCCCAGCAAGCAGCCAGCACGCACCATGTTGAGTAGCGCTGCCTGCCCAGAGAGCCTCCCTGGGGCCAGTGTGCACGCGCTGACAGCCAGGACACAACTCTGTCGTGTGTCAGCTTAGCCAAAGCATGCTAGGATGATGAGGGCTTTCTCCTTTTACCACATCCCAGAAGAAAACCATGTTTTAACTACAGCTTGGATGGTGTTTTGTTCTATTATTAATGGCAAAGCAAAGCTTTTAATCTTAGTAACTGGACAGGAAAATAGAAAATACAACTATATTAAAAATGTACCTTGCTGATAGAAATAGTCTAGTAGTTACTAATAGGAAAAATAAGTAAATAGAAAAAGAAGAGAGAAGGAAACCCTTAAAGTTATGAGGGAAAAAAAATGAGCAACAAAAGTCATCTTATAAAATGCTAAAAGATCTCTTCTTACAAATAAAGAAAATGCTACTGAGGTAAAAACAGAAAAAAAAAAAAAAAAACCCACACACAAAAAAATCCAACCATATCATCATGTCCACCAGCTCTTGGGCTGCCTGGTGCGCCTGAGACCCCACGGAGTTGTTTCATGTGTCCCCACCATGACTGGTGCACGCTCTCCTGACTAACGTCCCCTGCAGAACAGTGGGAGACCCGACTTCCTCTAGAGGCTTTCTCTGAACAGTGATGTCCCAAATGCAGCACAGGAAAGTGGGACTAGCTCATGACAGAGTCCAGGGAATGCTCAGGCAAGAACAAAGGTGCTCTGACCTCAGGGGTACTAGAATAGGAGACCACAATGAGGCCCGGATGAAGACCAGGGATTTGTCTGAGGTGACAGTGAAAGTGGCCCAGGAGTGGGGAGGGCAGATATGCACGTTAGAGAGGGAAGGACAAGGGGGCACTCACTCCTGTGGCTCTTGTACAGCCAGTGCAAGGGGCCAATAAAGACAGATCCAACCAGTGAGCAGGTTGGGGTTTGGGGCCCCTTTTGTCCAAGTATATTAGTCAGGGTTCTCTAGAGGGACAGAACTAATAGGATAGATGTATAGATGAAAGGGAGTTTTTTAAGAAGTATTGACTCACAAGATCACAAGGTGAAGTCCCACAACAGGTCATCTGCAAGCTGAGGAGCAAGGAAGCCAGTCCAAGTCCCAAAACCTCAAAAGTAGGAAAGCTGACCCAGGAGCCCCTGGCAAATCATTGGTTTAAGTTCAAGAGTGCAAAAGCCACCTGTAATCCCAGCACTTTGGGAGGCCGAGACGGGTGGATCACGAGGTCAAGAGATCGAGACCATCCTGGCTAACACGGTGAAACTTCATCTACTAAAAGTACAAAAACTAGCCGGGCGAGGTGGCGGGCGCCTGTAGTCCCAGCTACTCGGGAGGCTGAGGCAGGAGAAGGCGTAAATCCGGGAGGCGGAGCTTGCAGTGAGTTGAGATCCGGCCACTGCACTCCAGCCTGGGCGACAGAGTGAGATTCCGCCTCAAAAAAAAAAAAAAAAGAGTGCAAAAGCCAAAGAACTTGGAGTTCGATGTTCGAGGACAGGAAGCTTCTAGCACAGGAGAAAGATGAAAGCCGGAAGACTCAGCAAGTGTACTCTTTCCAACTTCTTTTGCCTGCTTTATTCTAGCAGTGCTGGCAGCTGGTTAGATGGTGCCCACCCAGACTGAGGGAAGGTCTGCCTCTCCCAGTCCACTGACTCAAATGTTAATCTCCTTTGGCAGCACCCTCGCAGACACACCCAGGAACAATCCTTTGCATCCTTCAATCCAATCAAGTTGACACTTAATATTAACCATCACACCAAGGCTGAATTTGTATCTCCCTGCTGGGCACCCATCCATGGGCATCCTTCTGTTCATGGAACTAAACGTGTGAAATGCAGGCATTCCCCTTTCCCATGTCCCCACAATACCATCGTTCTGTTTTCTTACTCTGTACTTGTGAAGTCTCCAAATAACCTTTCACCCAGGGAAACACCACAGTGTCAGCTTGCTCTATTCTGTGTCTCTGCAGGGAGCGGAGGGAAGAGAGTTTCTGCATGGGGAAGCTTTGTAAGCATCCTGGGGCTACAGAATATTAAATCCTGAATAGGGCAACAAGAGTAGAATGGATACTACAAATGTGAGAAACATTAGGACAGTGGTTCTCAACCAGGGGAGACTCTTGTCTCCCAGAGGACACGTGGCAATGTCTAGACACATTTCTGAGTGTCATGAGGGGTGTGCATCTAGCAGGCAGAGGCCAGGAATGCTGCTGAACATCCTACACTGCACAGGATGTCACGGAGACTATACAACAAATGTTCCCCGGAGAGCAAGCCTGGCCCACAGCACACAGCTGCGGCAGGAAAGGAAGTGCAAAAGGCGGTGTCAAAACAAGAGAGGATGGGCAAGAATAGGTTCACGAGTGTGTGACACCAGAGAAGCCATGGGAGGCTGAGCATTTCAGGTGACAGGGATAGAAAACTAAGAAGTCAGAGTAGAATTTGGCCACTTATTTAGGTGGGCTTGGTTTGAGGTCCGCAGAGGCCTTGAGAGACTTCATTCTAAGGGTTGCAATGAAAGCAAAAGCAGCTTGAGAATGCTTGGCTCGCATTAAAAAATGACAGTGCAGAACAAGCTGGAGATAACACTCCTCTCCCATCCACAGAACATATCAAACAGCCTGAGCAACGAAGCTACACCTACAAATATTCTGTGCCCATTTTATACAAAGATTCTCTGGTGACTCTATCTATTGGCAAAATTGTAAATATCAGTCCACAAGTTCATCGTATCGAAAGTACCCATCAGAACAGAAACTCTCATGTCAAATGCAGATTAATGAGTTATATCACGAATGTTGCCCCTGTTTCTCAGTCACTATAAATGGAAATGTTATAGCTAGAAATTGTCTTGACTCAAATAAATCAGAAGGGGAGGTAAGCATATTTCCACATTATAGCCCAGGCCAGGCATTCTGAAGTGGATGAGATATCTTAGAGTTTGCCTCAATAGCTCTGGATATACACACACCTCCTGTGAAACTTAATGGGGGACAAGAAGTATTGAGCCTTCGAGAGAGGTAAAGCAACGTTTAAAAGTACACATCAGGGGCAAGGTGCTGTCAATAAACATACATGTAAAATATTACTTGATGAAGGAAAGAAGTAGAACTATATTTGGAGTCACATCTTAAGCAGATATATTTATAATGTGGCAACATACTAGTCCTCCCTCATCTGCTGCTTTGTCTTCCATGGTGTCAGTTACCCATGATTAAATATGGTCCAAAAATATCACGCAGCAAATTTCAGAAATAAACAATTCATAAGTTTCAAGCTGTGCATTGTTCTAAGCAGTGTGATGAAATCTCATTCTGTCTTACTCTGTCCTGCCCAGGATATGAACCATCCCTTTGACCAGTAGATTCACGCTGTGGATGCTACCTGCCCTGCCCGTGAGTCACTTGGTAGCCAGCTCAGTCATCAGGCCAACTGTTGGGGCACTGCAGTGTTTGTGTTCAAGGAACTCTTACTTTACTTCATAATGACCCCAAAGCACAAGCGTAGTGATACTGGCATATTCTTGTAATTGTTCTATTTTATTATTATTGTTGTTCATTTCTTTCTGTGCCCAATTTAGAAATTAAACATCATCACAGGTATGTACGCATAGGAGAAACGCATAGTATATATAGGATTCGGTACCTGCCTCGGTGGTTTTGGGCATCCACTGGGGGTCTTGGAACATATCCCTTGTGGATAAGAGGAAACTACCATATTCTATCATAATTCTAAGTATCTGTCTTATGTAAAAAAGGACTATTTTACATAGGCATCTACAACACATGATCACATTCGGCAACAAGAATGTCTTTTCCTTGTGTCGCAGTGATATTTCTCTAGATTCTAACTGGAGAGAGACTGAAAACCAACTGTCCCTGCATGGCACAGTCTCAACAAGGTGTTAACTCCAAGGAACCCAGACTACGGAGAGTGTCCATGGGAGACTATTATGGGATTGCCCTGCTAGGCCGTAGAGCCGGAACAACGTCCTGGGGCTCAGAGTGAGTTCTACCAGATGGGTTTTCTCTCCATCACTAACACTGAGATCAGTCCAAGGAGGGAATGAGGAGGTGGGATTTGAATCGGCGTTACAGAAGAATTTCCTCCTCTTTCTCTAATCACTCGCTTCACAAGACAGACTGACTTGCAGAGCTCTCTCCCAGTTCTTGGAGGGCAGCCGACCAGGGCCCAGGGAGGCAGGTGGGAGCCAGCAGAAGAGCTCATGCGTAAACCTTGACCTGTTGCTTTATTTCCATCTTGCATTTCCCTCCACAGTAGCTGAGCCTCTGGCAAAGGCAGGCTGCAAATGGCAGTTTGGTCTCTGCTGCAAAGAATCAATGGGAAGGGCCCAGCTGCCACGAGAGACACTAGAGAGAGACGAGGCCGCCATGGTGCTAGCTGGGGAGAGACGAGGCCACCATGGTGCTAGCCGCGGAAGTCACCCACAGGAGGTGGCTGTGCCTACAGGATCATCAGCCTGGCAACATAAGAGGCCTGGAATCTTAAAGGGAAACATTTCTGAACTCAAGAGGCGAGGCTCCCCAGGGAACACACTCTGACTGGGGGTGCCTGGAAGGGGCCAGTTTCCAGCAATAAAGCTCCTGGGGTGTCTGTCATCATAATTACCTCTACAGTCAAAATCAGTGTCTTGCCAACAGATTCTAAGTGTTCTGTCCTCAAGAATCACACAAAAAATAAAAGTAAAGCAAGTTTGTGTAAAGCAAATGGATTTGGGGGTTATTATCTGAAGACTTGCAGAGGCTGCATTCTAAGATAATCACTTTCTATTCAGTTGGAGGTGCCTGTTGACTAGAACGAGCTAGGGCAGCTTGAACCCAGTTATTTAATTGACCCTCTGAGCAGAGCAGGCCCTCACCAACCCCCAGACAGGCCCTCCCTGCAGCTCACAGCCAGGGAACAGATGTACCCCTGTAGACATACCTGTGACAGGCAGCTCCAAGGACAAAGCTTCCCAGTACCATTCAGTATGGCATCTGGCTAAGAGTGGATGTAACTAATATGGAAGCTGGGATACAGGTGGGCACAACAAGAGGTCTTGTAAGAGACCCCTCCATGTCTTTCCCAGAAGATCCTGCACAGTCTCACCCTAGTTTATAAAAAAGCAAAAGTATGTCTTAGCAATGCACTTCAAAAACAGGGGCTGGTGACTTCACAAATTAACATGAGACCACCCACTCTGTATGTCACTTCAGCGGCTCCTGGCTGCCTCTTGGGGAAAAGTCCTTCATTGAGGGCCCTGCTTCCCGCTCCAAGCCCCCTGCCCTTCAAAATGAAATGGGAAAAGTTCCCTTGTCCCCCTCGGAGGCCGTGCGATGGTGGTGTGGCTTGCTTCTTCAGGGTCCCACAGCTCAAACCTCTAGGGGAGCATACAGACAGGCAGGGTGCGGGGCTCTGACCCCACCACAATGCCTAGGGATGAATGTTTACAGCTGAAGCCCCAATAAGCGTGTGTTACAGGTGCTCTTTCAGTTTAGCTGTCCATAGGCAGTTTGTGTTAGTCAGCTCCATTAGACCCCTGCCTTACTGCAAGGACAGAGGGCTTTCTGTATCCCAGGGTTCTTGCCTTGGTGTACTGGAAGAACCAGATCACAAATGGACTTGGAGAATGAGTGAAAGTTTTATTGAGTGGAAGTAGCTCTCAGCAGATGGGGAGCCAGAAGGGAAATGGTTTTCCCCTGGAGTTGAGCCACTCAGTGGCCTTGGCTCTCCTCTGCCCTGGCCAAAGTCCACATCATTCCGCTGGTTGATGGCACCTGTCGGTGTGCTCTTCTGCCAGCGTGCTCCCCTCAATGTCCTCTCGATGTCCAGCCACTTGTGTCTTCTTCCGCCGATGTCTTCCTCTTGACGTCCAGCAGCTTGTGTATCTGCCTGCCGGGATCTCAGAGTTTTTATAGACACCAGGTGGGGGCATGGCAGGTCAGGGTGGTCTTGGGAAATGCAATATTTGGGCGCAAAAGCAGGAGTGCCTGTCCTCACCTGTATCCGTAGGCACTGGCCTGGGGGTGGATTCCAAGCCAGGGACCCACCTTCTCCTCCCAGCACTACTCCCTTGCCCCTCTTCCATATCAATAACAGCACAGAAGTATGAAACCACTGGAAATATCTCAGGCCCACTGTCTCTACCATACTGACCATCTAGACAAGTATGATACCCTTTCTTCAAATCACTGCTCAGGCCTTACCTCTCCCAGGAAGTTTCCTCAAGCCTAACCTTAAAAAGAATTCACTTTTCATGCCTGAGGTTTCTAGGGCTCTGTCTATCATCCTCTCCACCCTTCTGAATTCTCATGACGCATTCCTATGTATCCAGCTCCACTGGAACATGAATCCTCCGTGGGCAGGAGCTGTGTTCACAAGCCTCACAGAATCAAAAAATCCTCTCACATTCATTTGTGCATTTGCTTCACCAATAACACTAAAAGTGGCACTTCATATGGATTAAGCATTTCACAGGCACCTGCACCGAGTAAGTGTTTTACAGACATTAATTTCAACCACAACTCTGTGAGCAGGGCTTATTGTTATTTCCATTTTGGGAGTGCAAAAGCTGCCCCAAGATATCATAGCTACTAAAAGCAAGAGAAGATTAAATACTGTCCGAGTGCTTAGAGCAGTTCTTTCTTTATCCTCTCTCAGAATTCACGGTGTATCCCACCTTCTAGGGTAGACGCATAGATGAATACAACCTCAGAGTCCAGTGGGAGGACACCAGACATCAGAGAGCAACTGAGCGTTACAGGAGCTAGGATATTGGTCTGTACCTGATAGGATGAGGCACCAAGGAAGGAAGGAATTAATCTTACCCTAGGATGGAGTCAAAACTGTTTGTGAATGACTGAACGACATAAAGGAAGTGAATGGTTAGATACATTTTAAAGCTCTCATGGAGAGGCCATAATACCTAGATCTAGCCAAGGAAATTAATAATAGTTTCTTAACTATTAAGCTACTTTCCAATACAAGACTCGTTGAAAAAAAAAAACTAAATGTATAGAAGAGAGACTGCTATTGTATAAAATCATATTCTCCAGAAATTAAGCGACATTTTTCCCTCACAACTTTAGTGAAGAGCTTCCTCCAAAGACGGTGTTGGCTAACGAAAAAGGGAAGTAATTTTGCCCTGGAGGAGGGAGGTGAATAACGTGCAAAATCCCTGGGCTGCCCTGACCCAGGGAGTGTGAGGTTAAGGAGAGACACCATCTTCCCTGTGTGCCATCTGCCTTGCAGAGCTTTCTTTTCTGGCCTGAAACATTTTTTCATCCTCCAAAGCTCAGACAGAGAGGTCTGTAGCCTCATTCCCTTCCAGCTTTGGGGAGTCTTACCCCAAGTGGAGACTAGTAGTTGGACGAAGACAGCACACGGGAACACAACAGGCTGCCTTGGATCTGCACAGCCCAAGACTTCTGAGAATCACATGTGCAAACACAACTCCAGTTTTACAATCGGACCCCAATTACCCAACCAGAGATAATGCCATCCATCATACTGTAACAGGGAAACAGAACAGCCAAAGTTCATCCCTGTACAAGTATGCCTTATTTCATGGAGCAATACGATAGAAAAAGACCATAGAAATCACTTCACATATTGAATCATTTAAAATCTTTCATAAAGCTAGGAACCCTTTTGTAATTATAAAAAGCACATTTTATATTTTATCCAAGGTACAAGTTTACAGTGGCCAACTGTTAATCACTAGAAAAGAGCAGGAGTAGTACAATAATAACCCCAAATGGTATCTAATATTGCATTTCTATCAACTTATTACACACAAGACATAAATATTTTATGAGGTACCACTGTATCTTTCCTTAATGTCAGGTTTAAACTGGATTATCAATATGATCTACTGATACTCATTATAGCAATATATCATTATCACTCATAGGTAAATAAACTAACTAGAAAAAGGCTGGGGGGCTGTGGTTCAGGTCTGTAATCCCAATACTTTGGGATGCCGAGGCGGGCAGATCACCTGAGGTCAGGAGATCAAGACCAGCCTGGCCAGGCGCAGTGGCTCGCATCTGTAATCCCAGCACTTTGGGAGGCCGAGGTGGGCGGATCACAAGGTCAGGAGTTCGAGACCATCCTGGCTGACACAGTGAAATCCTGTCTCTACTAAAAACACAAAAAAATTAGCCAGGCGTGGTGGTGGGTGCCTGTAGTTCCAGCTACGTGGGAGGCTGAGGCAGGAGAATGGCCTGAACCTGGGAGGCAGAACTTGCAGTGAGCCGAGATTGGGCCACTGCATTCCAGCCTGGGTGACAGAGTGAGACTCCATCTCAAAAAAGAAAAAAACAAAAAAGAAAGACCAGCCTAGCCAACATGGCAAAACCCCATCTCTACTAAAAATACAAAAATTAGCTGGGCATAGTGGCACATGTCTATAATCCCAGCTACTCAGGAGGCTGAGGCAAGAGAATCACTTGAACCCAGTAACCAGAGGTTGCAGTGAGCCAAGATCATGCCCCTGCTCTCCAGCCTGGGCGCCAGAGTGAGACTCCATCTCAAAAATAAAAAGTAACTAATTGACTAACTAGAAAAAATAAAAGACCTTTTCTTCTCAAAGAGATGCATTTCAAATGAAATTTCAGTTATTATGCTTAATTATTATTTATCAGCCCTGAGTGTATCTGTGTTGTTCAGATCAACTGTGTGTTACTGATCATTGTAATGATGACTCAATCCAGAAGAATTTGATTTTACAACAGAACTTTATGGTAATGAGACTTTTGTAAAGTATTCTTTTAATGTATGTGTTTATTTTAGATGTAGAGAAACATGAAAGGGTGAGCTATAAAAGCATTAAGGAAGCAAACACATGATATTAGAAGTAAATTCAATGGAGGACATAGAATGAAATGACTCTAAGAAAAAGGAATGACGTAAAATTTATAAATGTTAAAGAACTTGTTCATGATTTAAAATGAAAATAGTAGGGCCGGGCGCGGTGGCTCAAGCCTGTAATCCCAGCACTTTGGGAGGCCGAGACGGGCGGATCACGAGGTCAGGAGATCGAGACCATCCTGGCTAACATGGTGAAACCCCGTCTCTACTAAAAATACAAAAAACTAGCCGGGCGACTTGGCGGGTGCCTGTAGTCCCAGCTACTCGGGAGGCTGAGGCAGGAGAATGGCATGAACCCAGGAGGCGGAGCTTGCAGTGAGCTGAGATCTGGCCACTGCACTCCAGCCTGGGTGGCAGAGCAAGACTCCGTCTCAAAAAAAAAAAAAAAAGAAAAAGAAAATAGTAGGCCTCACAGTATTAACGAATGTAGATTCTAGATGACATCTTTAGAAGAATAATTATACCACTTAATTTTTAAGTGCCAATATTTGTAATTTATTAGAAATGACATCCTTTACTCATATTTTGCAACTCATAATTCTTAAAAGTTTTGCATGTCAATTTACAAGTGTATGAGGGAAGTATATTATTTACATTATTGATTAAAAATTCTTCTAGGTTATATGCAAGAGAAAAGTTGGAAGAAACTAATTGGAAGATCTCTATGCCAAGTGTCTATGCCACACGAACTCTGAGAATCTAGCTTCTAGGGATTACCACAACAGAGAAACAGTCCTTAACCAGCAGAACACAACTTTCCAGTACTTGGTGGGGAAAATATTGTATATAATCAGATGTGTTAACTTTACTAAGTCCTGGAGTAAAGGAACTGCCAAACTTATTTTATCACAGAATTCTTTGGTTTTGGTAAAGCTATTAGATCTTCCAGAATATAAACTGGGACCTAAGGCACATATCACTCACTTGACACTCAGTGATACACTAATCACCGTTACTGATGTCTTATTACATCTGTTAAATTAGACTCTCTTCAAAGGGAGAGGACAGAACATACGTTGGTGTCCTTCAAACAATGTTGATCTTGCGCTCACTACATGAGGGCAGCTGTTTCCTTATGTTTAGGAGTTCCGCTGGTTTTGTTGTAGAACCCCATTTTGCGTTTCTTTATTGATTTTCCATCCATATATTAAATCTATTCTCATACTTTAAACTACAGTCTCTTCAAAATGTGCTGCTTTATCAATAACCTTTCCCTCAAATACTAGGCCTCTATTTCTTTTCTTTTCTTTTTTTTTTAAAGACAGGGCATCTATATATTATTATTGCCCTGCTAGAGCGCAGTGGCTATTAACAGACATGCTCATAGCACACTACAGCCTCAGAATCCTGGCCTCGAGCTATTCTTCCACCTCAACCTACCTAGTAGCTGCGACTGCAGGCAAGCGCAATGATGCCCAGCTTAGGCCTCTATTTCAACTGTGTACTAGACGTCTCTATGAGGAAAAACATACTATTAATAAGATAGAAACATGCCCCAAACCAAATGTATCACTTTACTCCACAGTCAATACGGAACTGCTACCAGAACATCAAAGGTGTGGTATGGATAGGTGCCACTGCTGCCGCACAGGAGGCCAATTACTAGGACAAAGAGTATTGCTAGGCTTTATTCGGGTACTGCAGCAGAGGAGAATGGGAGATCAGTCTCAAATCCATCTCTTAAGCCAACTAAAATTAGGGATTTACATAGCAGGAAAGAAACGTAATGACGTGTGGGAAAACAGGAACCAGGAAGGGGTAAGGAAGGGGAGTTAGCCAACAGGCAGTAGGTGTGGGTTAGGCAATCATGTTGGGTGAGGGGTGTGGTTTCTCATTGTCCTGATGTTGTGATCTGGAAAGTTTCAGTTCCTTGATACTATGTGGGAGGCCTGATGGTTGGTTTCCTGAAAAAGGAACTCAGATAAGACAAATGTAACTTTCTCAAGATTTAAGACTGGGAGGGCAAATTTCTATACTTATTTAAAAGAAACGATAAACATCAACTCTCTGGGACAATTCCGTCGGTTTCAAAACAAAAGTATAAAATAGTGGATATTTTGCCAATGACTGAGACAAGTGTGGAAGACATGAGAAAAGACGAAAGAGGACAGGTTTGAGGGACATCCTGGAGGAGGAAAATCCAGAAACTGCTAACTTTCTGGATGAGGAGAAGGAAGAAGCAGCTGGGGCCACTCCTCAATTTCTGGCTTAAGCAACTATTCGGATGGATGGTGGTGCCCGACACATTTAAGTGCCCAACTTACTTCATTTGCTATTTATAGCATCACTATTATCCCTTTCCAGTGAATTAGATGATGCAGGTTTCCCAGAACCTGTTTTCCATGACACCTGTCCTTTTGTCCATTCAGGTGCCCACACTGAAATTGCATTTCCTCATTACCTCCTATTGAAATATCATCCATTCTTCCAGGCCCATCTCAGAATCTCGTAGAAAGTGTTTCTTATTGCCCACCGCATGATGTAATCTGTTCCCTTTTTATAATTTTACCCTGAGCCCTAAGCCATAATTTTACCATGGTACTTATTTTACCACCTATGTGCTTAAGGAGGTACACCCAGCCTGACACAGTGTGTACACACAGCAGGCCCCAGCAAGTTTGTTGAAGGAGGCTGCCGAGACCCTGGAAGAACAGGGATCCCCACAGCACCGGCAAACACCCCTCTCAGCACCCATCTCCCACAATACCTAGAGAAAAGTAGCTAAAAACAAGTACAGTCTCACAAGTTGTATGCTATCAGATGTCAAGCATGGAGATGTGTACACAATCACAAAGTGTTAAACATTTGAAGAAAATGAAGACTAGGAAGGAGAAGCAGCAAACATAACCAACAGCATAAGGAACGCTTTAGTAAATAAGTATTAAAGTGAAGAGGAGATTTTTAAAGGGGTCTGAAAATAGGTAGACTACCATGTTAATAATTTTTTAAAGGTGATCTGAAATTTTTAGACAATTTTAAATGAGGAAAAACAACATTTGGTCTAAACAGGAGAAAGGATACAGCTGAGGAATAAATTAGTAATCTGGAAGGCAGAGCCAAAGAATTCTCCCACAAGGCAACTCATCTCCCACAGGAAAAAAAAAAAAGAAAAAAAGATGAAAAAACGTGAAAGAAAAGTTAAGACAAGCAAGAACTTAGAAGTTTTAACATATGCCTAATATGAAAAAAAATTAAGAAGAAATACTTAAAAGAATATAGAGAATGTAAGACAAAACTAAAGAAATAAGAGACGAAAAGTACTCAGAGTTGAAGGCACACATCCTCTCAGACCAGAAGGCCAACGAAGTTCCAAGCAGGATGAATAGGAAGGGGGTCCACATCTGGATGATAAATCCCTTGGAGCCAGGTCCTCTGTCTTCAATATTTGAGTATTTCTTACGTGGTTACCAAGAATGCTGCATTTAAAGGATATTCAATAACTGAACTGCGGCATGAATGGAGAGCCCAGAAGTAAATGATGCATTCTGTCTTTGAGAAATAGTCTTACTGGCTACCGGTCCCAAGCATTTGATCTTTGTCAATCTCAAAAATGATTCAGCTATTAAATTTCTCCTTAAGATCCTAACATACTAACATTAATCTACTGTACTGAGATCACAACACACTAATGGGCATCTACTGTACCCTTACATTCACATTTTCTTTCCCTCTACCCTTCCCCTTACTCATTTATCCCTCGTACTTTCATTTCTGTGGAAGAAGATGGCACTGGCATATGTTTATCTTTTACAGAACAAGAGTAAGAGACCCTCTAGAAAGGAAACATCACCAAAGTGGGCATAACCTGCACACAGGTAAGTCACAGGGGTAATTCGTCAACACGATGTCTCACAGAGCTAGGTGGCTAAGGCACTGTTAGGTGCACATTAATAGCACAAAGAAGCTATGTCAGATTTTAGACATACCCTGTTCTGTGCTTCTGTGCTTCAGTTCAACCTCAGACTGACAAGATTCACCAAGCACCTCTGCGCCCCTGCTGCTCTGATGGTATCATTTCATGTCTCATTCATGCACTGTGTAGTGGCACTTAATGTTCACTCTTCAAAGAGCTAGACCATCTAGACCCAATTTCTCCATCATAAGCTAGCTCACTTTGAACAAGTATTGCTGTCAAAGAAAAAAAAAACAAAAACCTTTCCAAGTCTCAGTTTTCAACATTCAGTGGTGAAGTTGGCAACTGGATATTTTAAATTCCAGACTGATTACACAGCTCTCCTGTGCTGCTTTGTAGAGTTTTATTTTCACACACTGCCATGACAATCCATCATACTCCGTTCCCTAGGGAAGAGAAAGAGTCCATCTTTTTTATAAATAGCTGCAGGAGATTTCTGGAGTGGCTCATGCCCCTCCTGTGCTAAACCCATGGAGCTTAAGACCTAAGAGGCTCACTTTCCACTGCAAAATACCATTCACCTTCAGTCCCACAAATGTGAATGGGGCTGCCTCCACGCACCTCAACTAGAAAGAGAAAAGCAGCTTATAAAATATGCTCCTGCTTATGGAAGGAGAGAGATAAAAGGAAGAGTAACAGCAGTGCACAATGCACCTAAGAGAACCTATGGCCTCATCAAAACCTTTTTTTTAAATGTCAGAAGTCACTAGAAAAGCTGAAATAAGGAAAAAAGTAACACTTAAAGGAAGTGAACGATGGGCAGAGAACAACCGGGGAATTTGAGAAGTGTCAGTCACTCAATGCCTCATTCATCCAATATTGTTATCACAGAGATAAAGTTGGTAATAATGCATTAAATTGAAAATGTGTTTAATTCATTTAAGGGGATTTAATTCATTTTTTCTTGGTTAAGAATCAGTGCACAAGAGCTTTAATGGACATAACTATTATATAAAAGGTTTCAGAACCAGAGTTCAAATTCACTCCAATAACATACCCTGGAAAACTTTACACAAAGTAATTCCGGATATTAATCTATCCAGTCTCTCAGGAAGAGGCTGCCATGTGTGTGCAAACACCACCCAAATACCCAAACACTGGTTATATTAGCCCTTTCAAGTGTTCAGAACATAGATTATAATCGCCCAACAATACTTCCCACATAAAGTTCCAACGGATCTGCTTGACGTATATAACGGTGCCACACAGAACCCAGCCCCATGTGTCACTCTCAGGAATACCAAAGAGCAGACAACAAATCCTCCCTCCCTTTGGCATCAAGACTTCAAGTCTTCGGCTGGGCACAGTAGCTCACGCCTGTAATCCCAGCCCTTTGGGAGGCTGAGACGGGAGAAATGCTTGAGCTTGGGAGTTGGAGACCAGCTTAGGCAACACAACAAGACTTTACCTCTAGTAAAAATAAAAAAATTGAAAAATGAACTCGGCATGGTGGTACATGCCGTTATTCCCAGATACTTGGGAAGCTAAGATGGGAGAACCACTTGAGCCCCAGAGATCAAGGCTGCAGTGAGCTATGATTGCACCACTGAGCTCCATGCTAAGCAGCAGAGGAAGACTCCATCTCAGGGTGGGGAAAGAGTTTGAGTCTCCCAAGCATTCCGTGCAAAGCCTATGTAAAGCCCCTTGCTGGGGATGTGCAACCAGGGCAAAATGCGCCTGCTACATGGGGACAGGATATCACAGAAATATTCACTGGGCTCAGTAAAAGGGTGGCTCTGATGGAAACCAGTTCTGGGCTTGTCACAGGCTGTTGCCACTTTATTGAGTCATGCTTGCCTTTCTGCTCCTTGCAGAAACTGTTCCATGAAACCTTACTGATTTTTGCATATTTTATTTCCTATAGGATTATTTCATGAGGCACACTGCTTGCCTACACTACAATATGACTGGTGGTCACTGGCCCAATATTGGTTGAAAAAAATTACTGGGCAAAAGATAAAATAAAACAAGTATTCAATTGTTCAGAAAAATATCCAAACTGTGGATGAGCTAATTTTATTCTTTTTTTTTTTTTTGAGACGGAGTCTTGCTCTGCCACCCAGGCTGGAGTGCAGTAGCCGGATCTCAGCTCACTACAAGCTCCGTCTCCCGGGTTCACGCCATTCTCCTGCCTCAGCCTCCCGAGTAGCTGGGACTACAGGCGCCCGCCTCGTCGCCTGGCTAATTTTTTGTATTTTTAAGTAGAGACAGGGTTTTACCGTATTAGCCAGGATGGTCTCGATCTCCTGACCTCGTGATCCGCCCGTCTCAGCCTCCCAAAGTGCTGGGATTACAGGCTTGAGCCACCGCGCCCAGCCAATTTTATTCATTTAAAATGAAGTTAAATTAATAGCGTCATTCAAAATCCTGCCTGTGACCTAGCAGAAAGAATTAAATGTACTGAAAAAGGGTTTTGGTAAAATCTGTATGTTTCAACAGAAAAAACAATGCTATGGAGAATAACCCTCTAGTTGAAGCCGAATTTATATAAAATAGGCTTAATAAATACAATGCAGTTTATAAAGGTTACATACATGAGACATTTTGCTTGAGTTAATCCATAGATTTAATACCCCCCAGCAAACTCCACAGATAGTACAATTCAAATCTCTGTTTAAATCCTTGTCCCTCCTCCCCCCACCCCAGTCTCTCTTTCCCCAACACACACAAGCTACTAAGTAGGTGTCTCTCAGGAAACTAAGGCTCAGGTTATTTCCATTGCAACTCTAATGCTTTATGAATCAAGCACAAATGCATACATCCACTGCTTACAAACAGGCTTTGCTCAAGAAATTCATTTGTAAGCAGACTATATAGAAATCATAATAAACGTTCTTAAGGGAAACTATGTACTTCAAGTAATTTGCATCCCCAGGCTATTCATAATGAAGCAACATAACACACCGTATCCTCACAGTTAGCACAGTAACACATGTACAGCAGAAACCAACTACCAGATTAAAACGCTACCAGGGGAAAATTCAGTTTATCTTGCATTTTGAGGTCTTATCTTCATTCATATCTCAACCCCAACGTGCCAAAGGGCAGCTCCCAGGGCCTAGAGGAAGAAGGACTAGAGATCCAGAAAGGTGGTGGGGGTGGTGAGAAAGGCAGTGGGTATGTGTGAGGGGTGTTTGGCTACTGCAGACCCCTAAGCTGGGTATTTCTGATTCCAGCTGGCTCTCTCATTGCCTTTCCCTCAACCCCACCTCCAGGTTCCACCTGCCTCCTATTATTCCAAACTCACCAAGTCCCACAGAAGCTCAGGAATAATCGCTCTCTCTGGACAATCTGTTGCCAAAGAATGTAATATTGCAGATAGTCCCTGAAACAGGAACACACCTTGAGGTTTTCTTAAGAATTTTATAGCTCCTATCCCTTCAGGCACTTGTGTCTTCTGTTCCTAACCCTTTTTAATCCTCTCATTCTTTCCTCCCTAATCTACCATCACCCTCCCCTTATCATCTTAAACTCTAGGGGAAGAGAAACATCACAGGAAGGGATCCAGTAAAACATCACTGTAACACCGAAAGGGGCTCAGGTATCCAGAGCATTTAATCACAACAGGGCGGGTGTGGGCGCAGAGGATAAGCTTGTGGTCGGAAATGCAGAGAAAGGAGGTGCTGGCACGTCAGGCCAGGAGCTGAGGCCAGGAGGAGAGGTCATGGTAACACAGGAGGGGCAGTGGCCACGTGGAGGACCGAGGAGTTACAGAGGCAGAGTTATCCCCTTCTCTGCACCCTGTCTTGGAAAGGCCAACACATGAGAGCGTACCTGGGCTGGAGCGGAAGGGGCATGAGTGCAGTGGTCTGGGGGAGACGAGCGGTCCCAGCAGCTGACCATGGAAGGGGTAGGAAGAGGTAGGAAAGGGAGACCTACGTGACCGTGAACTTGCTGAGGGCTCCTGTGTGCCCGGTGACCCTTTAAATCTCGCTTCCTGAACTAACTCATGGAGCCCTACTCACGAGCTAGGTGCTATTATTTGCAGATGGAAAATGGAGCACAGAGAAGCAGAGTGATTTGGCCAAGCCCTGGAGAGAAAGCTTCACTCTCTTGCCCGCCACCTCCTACCAGCATCCTGGAAAATGCCAGATGATTAAGGGGGGTGATGACAGAGAAAGCCAGGCTAGAAGCCTCATGGGAACACTCACCAGCTCCAGGGACTGAGATTGAATCCTTAGCCTCCTCAAGTCTCAGGGTCCTTAACTGTCACATGTGGGTAATGACTGCTGAGATTTAAATTCATGGGGAAAGCCTCCCAGGGCGTCTGGCTTAGAGCAGGTACTCCGTAATCAGCAGCTGTTATTACTGTTGTTGTTAAAATCTGGGCGTCTGTATTGCTTATGTTTCTTCCAATGACGAATGTGCTACAGATCAGAAGTGAATATCTTATCCTCACTGCAGATTCACGTTGAATATTATAAAATATTAGAATCACACATTGAAGGAAACTTAGGAGACAGTTATAATACCAATAAGCTAATAAACTGTTCTCTATTCTAACACATTTCTCGTTTCTTATATTTAGAGTTTAACTTCCTATCCAACTCATCAAAAACTTTCCTCAAGATTAGCTGAGATCTTTTGATTTTCCATATGTAACTTCAACAATTCAACCTTAGTCTTTTGTCAAACAATAAGATTGAGCATGACTGAAAAAAATCTGAAGTGTGTCACCAATTTCAGGCTCATTTCCTATGACTTGAATCCAGTGAAGAATTAAAAATTAGGACAACTCTTTGCTTTAATCCTTACAAAGGCAGAGTTTCTGTAAGAAAGGCAGGCTATGTTTTCCATATGCAGTGAGGTTCATCCATTTAAATTAAGAAGACACAGATTTCATCTCAGAAATCACTGGGTGGAATCTCACAGTAAATAAGTTCTATTTTCCCCACTGTTAAGACCAAATCTAATTCGCCTCTCCATGGATGGAGGGGGCCTCCTAGACCAGCACCCCTGCCCCGCTTCTCCTCTGTGCCCTCAGCCACCTCCATCTGCACCGCTTCATCACATGGCTCTAATTATCCAAGGGAGTGCCAGAAAACACGGAAAGGGAGAATTGAATTCCATGCTGTCAATTCTGTTTCTAGTTCACAGATTTGATGAAACAGAGATGAAGAAAGAAATATTGGCAAACACACGGTTTGGAAACTGCCTATAACACAATCCCTCAAGCTCCATCCATCGCTCACAACCACCAGGGTTCGGTGTGTTATGAATATGCATAAGATGCAGGGACACAGGAACACGCATCTTTCTTGGGACAGCAGGAAAGATGTGCTACTCTATCTTTGTAGCGAGAAAAAAAGAACTATGAATCCGAGGAGTAAAAAATAAAAGGTTATGTCTGCACCTGCAAGGTAAATTATGGGGGCAAAACCTACACCCATTTAACCAATGGTAACATTACATAGAGTCTAACCACATTGCATCAAATATTATGAAGTCAAAAATCGCATATATTCAAATACTACTTATATGTCATTCTTCAAACACGACATCAACATTCATCAGCAACACGACACAGGCACACATCACGCCATGATGCCAGTCTTAGCAGATTATGCTATGTTTATCTTCCATTTCTCAACAGAGTGGTGCACTTGTTTATTCACTTGAGGGCTTCCAAAAATAACTTCGATGACAACAACAAAAAAAGAAATGCAAGCAATCACATGAGTGGCACAGACACACCTTTTTTTCTAGCTGCCTTTTTGATATTTAAGTAACTTTAATTAGACATCCAGAAATCCCTTACTGTAGGACACACAACATGGGCGGGCGGGAGGTGGTGGGGGCTGGATAAATAGAAGGCCTTGTGGATGGGGCATAAACAAGCCTCTTAAAAACCTGTACATATCAGCTGTTTTTCATTTAAAGCAACAACTAACGCGTCAAAGAACAGCTGAATATCCTACATTGTAATAAACATTAGTCACGTTAACTTACAGAAAGTTTACTGTTTCTGCTTTCTGTATTTGCTGACCATGTTCCATGGCAGTGTAAGAAGAAAGAGTCCTTCCTGAAAGAGACATGGCAGTAGACATCTCATCACAAACCTACCCTATACCAGCACTACAAGAAAAAACATTCAACACTTCCAACTTTGAAATCTGTGAAGAAGCGTGAACACTTGGAAGCAGACCCAGGTCTAGCATAGGAGAAAAATCTAGGATACAAAATGAAAATGGCTTACTTATTTCATGATGGGCACCACTGCCCAAAGCAAGACTCTCAAAAAAAGCACTGCCCAGGTGCCACAGACGAAGGAGATACGACCTGTAGCTACCCCAAAGGGAGGTGGGAAAGGCAGGGGGTCACAAACCCCTGGCACAGAACACAATGCAGTCAGGGAAAATGGGAAAAAGAAAAAGAAAAAGAAAGTTTTGTCTTCCAAAAAGCAACCTTCTTCCCATAAGTTCTTCCTTCCATCCCTAGGACAATTTTAGGCTTTTGCATCATCTTACCAGCTGGTGTATTACCCTGTTCTTTGTAAACAAAGATTATAAATTCACCTTCACATTACAAAGGCAACAAAAATAAGGTCATCTAAATTTAAAGAGAAAGGGGGAAAATAAATGAAGAATGACCTTACCACAAGTAGTGCCTTCACTCTGCGGAGCAGCCAGAGTCTCTGGCCACAGCCCAGCACGGCACTGCACGGCACAAAGTAATACAGAATGTGGTCGTGGCTCCATCTTTCCAGCACAATGATGCTCTTTTTGCTCATAAGTCAATCTATTGATTTTTTAAAAATTTTTTTCATTGCTATATTTTTATTTGTAGACTCTCCTCCCCCCAAATTAGTTTGCAATTAATTTTAATGCCCTTATCGTTCCTCACAGGTTGTGGTCCTTTAGTGTTGATTATCTGTAATTGATTAATTAATGTTGTTTCTGGGTCTGCTGACTAGCTCTCACCTGGTGGATTTTCTTTGTTGTTGTTGTTGTTGTTT
>NW_012117932.1:9387697-9390704 GCF_000951035.1 Colobus angolensis palliatus | reverse complement strand
TGGCCACAGTGACTGGCTCAGAAATGAACACAAAACTCAAAGTGGTCTAGTGAGACTCAACTCTAGCAACTTCTACTTGAACTACTGCCAGCCCACCCCCCTCAAGCGTTGGGGTGTGTGATCCAGGAGGGTAATGGCCCACAGCTGTTGCTGACATCTTAGCTCCACAAGGGAAGAGTCTACCCTGACCAATGATGAAGTCAATGCAGAGAACAGCAATGGCATCATTTGAGCCTCTGGACCCTGCTATACCTAAGGGAGTACCTTTGGAATTTCCACTTACATAAACCAGTAAATCCTCCTGTGTAAGTTTAGGCTCACCTGGGTATTCACCAGATGAAAGAGTCTTCATCCAAATATTGATCAATATCTTGAATAGCCTGTAATCAAATTCTTTTCAGAATTGCTTTTTTGATCTTCTGCCTACACATAAAGACGTTCTTTTTTTTCTTTGCTGTCTCCGATTTCAGGTTAAGCTGTGATAATTCTAAGTTAATTAGCTTCAATTTATAGTCAGTGAGGTAGGCATGTGTTGTCAGTGAAGAGCCTCCAAATGCAGGTACAGGAAGTTTTCAGTAACTCAAATCTAATTATATTAATATCATTCTTTAACAGCCCCTCATTTTCCTTAGAATGAAATTCAATCACATTTATGACTGGCTTCCTTCTTCAACCCCTTCTCTTCTCATCTCCTTCCCCATGGGCTAACCTTCAACCATGCTAAATTTATTTCAGCTCTACATACACACTTTGTTGTTTTGTCTGCTATAGTATGCAGAATAATGGCAGCCCCAATGATGTCCGTGTCTTAATCCCCAGAATGCATGAGGATGTTAAATTCCATGGAAAGAGGGAATTAAAGTTGCTCATCAGCTGACCTGGAGATGGGGAGATTATCCAGGTGGGCTCAACATAATCACAAGAGTCCTCAGAGTGGAAGGACCAAGTCAGGAGGCCGGGGTTAGGGATTTAAAGATGTCCAGCTCCTGGCTTTGAAGATAAAGAAGCACAAGCCAAGGACAGCAAGCAGCCTTTGTAAGTTGGAAAAAGTAAGGAAACTGACTCTTCCTGAGAGCCTCCAGAAGCAACGCAGCCCTGCCAGCACTCTGAGTTTAGCCCAGTGAGATGCATTTGGGGATTTCTAGTCTCTAGAACAGTAAGATAAGAAGTTTTTTCTTAATTGAAGCTACAAAGTGTGTGGTAACTTGTTACAACAGTAACAATCTGCCAATATATTTGTCTAGAACATTCTTTCTTTCCCCATCCTCCCACCATAAATGCTTACAGACCTGGCGGTCTCAGATTGGATACCACCCCCTTTCTGAAGCATTGTACCACCACCCATGTTAGGTTCCCCTCTTCCGTGCTTCTGTAACACCCTGTATTACCCAGCACTGACGTCTGATAATTCCAATTGCCATTATACAATTAGAATTATGTGTCTATATCCCCAATAAACTGTAACTTCCCTGAGTTTTTTACATTTGAATATATTCCTACACAGCAGAGTGCATGAGACGTAACAGTTTTTCAATCATCATTTGTTCAGTGAATGATGTAATCAATGACTGAATCAAAGAATCAATAAAGAGATGTCATACTTTCTGTAGAATGAAATACACTGGCTTTCTTATTGCAAGAAAAAAATCAATTTACTAGGAAATTGGATTCAAAAGTGACATAATCACTTGTTCAGATTTATCTAGGAGTCTTTCCAAATTGCAATACAGCGTTAAATACTACACATTTGTAATAATGGCAGTGGGCTGTCATATTAAAAGTATCAGAAAACAGGGCAGAAATAAACTACGTTTCCCTTAAATGCTGATGCCAACGACTATCTGATGTCCTCTGTCACCAGGGCTACCCTCTGTGCCCATGTCTCAGTGGTAATCCTCCATGAACAAACCCCATCCAACCCTCTGGAGTTCCAACAACCTTGCCTAGGTGACGCGGCATCATCTCCACCACCCTCTGCCCTTAACTTTGAAAGCTCTGAAATCATTTACTGGGTTAAATAAAACAATTCCCTGACCCAGTGGTGGCCCCTTGGAAAGGAGCACATTTACTCCTTTCTCCAGGGACACAGGAAGCAGCAATGGGACCCTAAGCAAACAGAGTCAGAAGGTGAAACGGGGGCTGAGCGGACAGCCCAAGGTGACAGTCCTCGGGAAACAAGCGGCAAGTGAAGCTTTGGAGCTGCAGCAAACTGGAAAAGGTCACTTAGAGCCTCAGGAAGGGAAGGGGAGAAGGAGAAAATTCTTCTGCCCAAAGGCTGCTATCCCTAAGAGAAGGAAGGACATAGGATTTCTAAATGTGCTTTCTCCACTATACGCTCCAATATAGTAAGCACTAGCTACATCTGCCTATCTAAATTTAAAATTTATTAATTAAAATTAAAACTTCAGTTCCTCAGTGATGCTAGCCAGGTTTCATGTTTAATGGTCACATGCACCTAGTGGCTACCATACTGGACAGCACAAATATACAACCATGCACCACACAACAGCATTTCAGTCAATGATGGACTA
Source organism: Colobus angolensis palliatus (assembly GCF_000951035.1). Classification (NCBI taxonomy): domain Eukaryota; kingdom Metazoa; phylum Chordata; class Mammalia; order Primates; family Cercopithecidae; genus Colobus; species Colobus angolensis. Next base: position 9,388,173 of record NW_012117932.1, on the reverse strand, counting down.
CATATACAAGGATGGTCCCAAGAGACTTTAAGGGAGCTGAAAAATTCCTATCACCTAGTGAGTGACACTGCAGTCATCCTATCACAGTGCAACGCAGTGCTCCTGTATTAGTGGTGCTGCTAGTGTAAAAAGCAGCGAGTCATGTAAAAATACAGCACATACATTATGTACAGTACATAATACTTGATAAAGGTAATAAATGACTATGTTACTAGTTTATGAATTTGCTATACTATACTTTTATTGTTATTTTAGAGTGAACTCCTTCTACATATGAAAAAAAAAATGTGAAATGTGAAACAGCCTCAGGTAGGTCCATCAGAAGGTATCCAGAAGAAGGCATTGTTATCCTAGGAGATGACAGCTCTATGCATGTTACTGCCTCTGAAGACCTTCCTGTGAGTGGGACAAGATGTGGAGGTTGAAGACAGTGATGTATCGATGACCAATTCTAGGCCTAGGGTAAGATGTGTGGT
>NW_012117932.1:9384786-9386369 GCF_000951035.1 Colobus angolensis palliatus | reverse complement strand
ACAGCTGTATGTTTGTGTTTTAAGCTAAATGTTATTGCAAAAGTCAAAGTTTTTTAAAAAAATTATAAATTTATAAAATAAAAGTATTACAGTAGGCTAAGGTTAATTTATTATTGAAGAAAATATTTTTAAATAAATTTAATGCAGCCTAAGTGCATAGTGTTTATGAAGTCTACAGTAGTGTCAAGTAATGTCCTAGGCCTTCCCATTCACTCACCACTCGCTCACTGACCCATCCAGAGCAACTTGCAAGCTCCATTCATTGTAAGTGCCCTATACAGCTGTGCCGTTTCTATCTTCCATGCCGTATTTTCTAAGTCTTCTATGTCGTCATGTGTTTAGATCCATTAATACTTATCATTGTGTTACAATTACCTACAGTATTCAGTACAGTAATATGCTGTACAGGTTTGTAATCTAGGAGCAATAGTATATACCATACAGCCAACATGTCTTATATGCTCTACTATCTAGGTTTGTGTAAGTACACTCTATGATCTTTGCACAAGAATAGAACTGCCTGAACAATGCGTTTCTCAGAATGTATCCCTATTATTAAAAGATACATGACTATATGACCAACTGTAATCTTTAAATTGGATAACTAAGACTTGGATTACTTCTTTGAAAATCCTTATTCAATTATTTGATTTGTTGATTCCATCTCCAACCTGTCAAACTGGTAGCCTTAAATTAACAGGAAAACTTGTTTCTGGTATTTTGTATTGCATGTGATGGCTACAAATAAACTTTGAAACTTATTAACTATATTCTCTGATGCATCTGACCTTGCCCTCAGCCACTCCCTTTAGAGTAATAAGAACTTACCATTGCCCCAGTATCATGCACAGTATCCTTCCACTGCATTGAAGGAAAAACATTAATTTATAAACAAAAGATTGATAAACATATTTTCAGTCATTTCTCAGAACGTATCCCTGTGATTAAGCAATGCATGGCTGTTAACATTTCCACCATGACCAAAAATGGCATTGGGCAGTGCTATAATAGATTTAGTATATGCTTTGGCGCTCACCTGGCTATTTAACATAAGTGCTATCAACTGAAGGGGGGAGATTTAATGTTTCTAATGTTCATACTAGTAATAGGTACAATTAATGTGGGCTTGCAGTAGCTGTGACAACTTTATTGCTTAGGATACACCTAGATTCATATTTGTAAGATGCCCAAATCCAAATATCCCACAACACTTACTAGATTTAGGGCAGGGTAGTATCCTGTCATTTTCATAGATACTACCATGCCTTGTACTCCAATTAAAGGTAAGGATAGCATAAAGGGGTCTTAGTAAATACCATTATTTAATGATTAACGATGTTTCATTGAAATATTTCCTTTTAAGGTCAGGAACAAAATAAGGATGCTATCTATTTATATAAAAATTCCAAATAATCTACAGAAAAACTTAAACAATTCATAAGTGAAGTTAACAAGGCAGGAAGATACATGTTCAACACACAAATGTAGAATATATTTCCATGTATCACTAAAATTTTTTTTAAAAAGACAACATTTATAATTGCATCAGAAAATATCAACTACCAAGAATAAATAAATAGGCC
>NW_012117932.1:9381217-9383846 GCF_000951035.1 Colobus angolensis palliatus | reverse complement strand
AAGTTCTGTCCTCGTGGATAGGATTCATGTCCTTATGAAAGAAGCTTCAGAGAGCTCCATCTGCCCTTTTGCCCTTCCTCCTTCTGCCATGTGAGGATGCAGCAGCAAGGCACTATCTTGGAAGCAGTGAGCCTTCACCAGACACAAAATCCATCAGTACCTTGGTCTTAGATATCCCAGTCTCCAGAACTGTGGGAAATAAATTCCTATTATTTATAAATTACTCAGTCTTGGGTATTTTGTTATAGCAACACAAACAGACTAAAACAGTATCTAAGATACTCTTAACATGAAAAGGGGCAAGGTGGGACTTGGTCTAGCAGATATCAAACCACAGCATACAACCATAGTTGTCAAGACTGTGTAATTACTGGTGCAAAAATTGACAAATTAAGCAATGGAAGAGAATGAAGAGCCCAGATACATACATACATGTATATGTTTATGTATTTACATTTATTTATGACAAAGGTACAGAACAGAGAATAGTGATCTTTTAAATTACGGTGCTGGGGAATGTGAGTTTCCATATTGGAAGTTAGCAGGAAGCAAGAAGAGTGTTAGGAAGACATAAGGAGAGAGAAGGAGAAAGGAAGAGGGAAAATGAATTTGGCCCTTATTTGACATCATGCACAAAAAAAAAATGGTCTAAAGATAAAACAAAAATCAAAGCTGAACTGAAGGAGACTGAGACACAAAAACCATAAAAAAAGATCAGTGAATTCAGAAGCTCAATTTTTTGAAAAAAATGAGATAGATAGACTGCTGGCTAGACTAACAGAGAAGAATGTATCCAAACCAACACAATTAGAAATAACAAAGGGGATGTAACCATTGACCCCACAGAAACACAAATAGCCATCAAAGACTACTATGAACACCTCTATGCACACAAACTAGAAAATTTAGAAGAAATGGATAAATTCCTGGACACATACATCCTTCCAAGACTGAATGAGAAAGAAACTGAATCTCTGAACAGACCAGTAATGAGCTCTGAAATTGAATCAGTAATAAATAGCCTAAAAAGAAGCAAAAAAGTGCCAGACCAGACAGATTCACAGCTGAATTCTACTAGATGTACAAATAAGAGCTTGAAACTCTTCCAAAAAATTAAGGAGGACAGTCTCCTCCCCAACTCATTCTATGAGGCCACCATCATTCTAATACCAAAACCTGGCAGAAACACAACAAAAAAAGAAAATTTCAGGCCAATATTCTCGATGAAGATTGATGCAAAAATTCTCAACAAAATACTAGCAAACCAAATTCAGCAACACATCAAAAAGCTAATCCACCATGATCAAGTAGGCTTTATCCTTGGCATGCAAGGCTGGTTCAACATATGCAAATCAATAAACATGATTCATCATATGAACAGAACTAAAGTCAAAAACCACATATTCATCTTGGCAGATGAAGAAAAAGACTTTTGATAAAATTCAATATCCCTTCATGTTAAAAATTCTCAACAAACTAGGTACTGAAGGAACATACCTTAAAATATAAGAGTCATCATCTATGATGAACCCACTGCCAATATCTTACTGAATGGGCAAAAGCTGGAAGCATTCCCTTTGAAAACCAGAAAAAGACAAGGATGCCCTCTCTCACCACTCCTATTCAACACAGTGTTGGAAGTCCTGGCCAGAACAATCAAACAAGAGAAAGAAATAAAGGGCATCGAAAAAGGAATAGAGGAAGTCAAATCATCCTTGTTTGCAGATGACATTATTCTACATCTAGAAAACCAATGAGAAAAGAATTTCTAATTCTTTAACAAAAGAGGAACTCTAAATGGCCATAAACATTAAACTGTGTTCAACTTACTTGTAAATAAGGAAAATACAATTTTTAACCACAATGAGATTCTACTGCATACCAATCAGCTTGATAATTTAAATTGACAATACTCAGCATTGGAAAGATGTGGGACAAGACTGACATTCCATCATTGTTACTGGAAATGAAAATTACTATAACCATCCTAGAGAAAAACTGTCAGTACCAAAAATAAGGCAGAAGTTACAGAAGTCACACACTGTATACTCAATCCAGTCTTTGCATGATTATGTTCATTAGGACATACACACAAGAATATTTACAGTAGCACTGTTTCATGGCAGCTAAAACCAGAAATAAGTCAAGTATATATTAAATATACACTTAATTATATATTAAATAAATAAATACACACATACATACACACACAGGAATATCATTGAGCAACACAAATAAACTAATTGCAGTTACACAAAACATTTTTGAAACGTAAATAATATTGAGGAAAAAACTAAGACATAAGCTAATATACAGTGTATTGTTCCATTTAGATAAAGTTAAAAATCAGTCTAAACTAAAATTATGTTATTGTATGCATGGGTATTAAAACTATGTATGTTTAGAAAAGAAATAACACTATTAATGTAAAAGTCAAGATGGCGGTTACCTCTGGAAAGAGGAAGGCAGTTGTAACTGGGAAAGGTAATTGGGGGCTTCTTAGATATGAAGAGTGTTCCATTTCTTAACCTGGGTGATCATCAAGCAGAAATCAACCTCATAACTATTTAACTATCCATTCATATTTTATTCACTTTAAGTGTTTTACATTTGACAATAAAAAATGTTT
>NW_012117932.1:9376162-9378262 GCF_000951035.1 Colobus angolensis palliatus | reverse complement strand
GACCTAATTAATGAATCTAATTAGAGAGTCCTAACTTGAATGGGAAAGTTCTCCCTTGCTTCAATGAAAATAGCACAGGGACATCTGAAGTCAAGGCAGATATCAAGGTTAAAAATTAAATCCCAGTGGCTACAGGGGATTGTGTAGCTGGAAAGAGTGTACGCCAGTGCTGACAGCAGCAGCAGCTGCAGACCCTACATTTAAGATTAGTAACTCTTGAGACTGTGGCTAAAGAACACACTAGATTGCTTAGAACACTGCAGGTGTCATCCAGGCCCATGCCATGAAAAAGACAAGCTGCTAGGAACTCTGACGTCCCAGGGATTCTGCTGCTGCTGTCGTCACAGCACATTCTCCTGGGTGGTGCTTTCCCAGATTTGAAGGCCAGAGGAAGTGAGGATTATGCTCAATTACGTACTTTCAGACAACAGCCTAAAAGACCACATGAGTTCACATGCATGTAACTAGCTGGTAAGCCATCTAGATGATCTGCATAATTATCTCTTTTCAACACTGTCATCTTCAACTGCAATGCTGAAGACCGCTGCAACGTTAAACAAACTGAAGGGTCAAAGATGAGGCTACTCTGAGTGGAGGAACACCCTGATCTTAAGAAGAAGAGAGGCTGGCACTGGATGTGAGCACGGTCAATGCAATAGAGAAATAAAGGCCGCACCATGTTAATCTCCACACAAAGCAACAGGAGCACGAAAGACAAACAGCAAATGTCTGGTGGACTTGAGGACAGGACGGGAGGCTTCACAGACCACTGTCATGAGTAGTGACAGCAGGGAAGCAGGCGAGGCCAGGCGCCTGCACGTGCTTCAGGACAGTGGAGCAGGGTCATGAGGGATGAGGCCATGTGCACCGATTAAAGCCCAGCCCTAGACACTCGACTCAAGTAGGCATTTCATCTTCATTTTAGAGAACCTAGAAACCTAGTGCTCAGGGTGAAAAAGGAAAGGTAGACGAGTGGAGCTGAGTCTGTCACGGACACGTGGCATCACAAAGCACTGATCTCTATCTGGGGAGCCCCAGCGGTGATGCAGCCACTGCATACATGTCAGAGATGTGAAATGTAAGAAAAGTCATGACGTTCACAGTCATCTTGGTAATAATTGTTTGGTCCCTAAAAGTTACATATGTGCTATATACACGCACCCAGAGGGAAATAACAGGAAAATTCACCTTTAGGCTGGCATGCTCAGGCTCAGTGCACCACTGGACAAAGGTCCCTTGAGATGGTCACCAGATGACTGGCTAAATTAGGCCTAAGATTGTAAAGCATTTTGTTATGGCGATATGGGTGTGGGGGTGAATCTGAACACAGTGATGTGCTTGGAGGTTGACAACAGCATCCAGAGCTGCTGGGACCCCACTGCTTGAAGTCTGGTGGAGCCTCAGAGGACTGTGGCGTTTGGCCTGCTCCTCTGCCCCTGGGAATGGCCCACTGTATCAGGGATACCCTCTTGGGTGACACCGCTGCACCCTGCTCAGACCTGCTGTGGAGTGAGGGGAGCTCTCACTCTGCTCTCCCAGAATGAACTGGCTCCAGCAAAGGCAGGTAAAAAGTGTACCCATGCCTTCCTGTGCACCCTTTCTGAGCCATGTGGTCTAAGTTTGCATAGTAATGCAAGTGGTTTTTGTTTAATCTTATAGGTTACGCATGTGTGTGTTTCTTTTCCTCAAAATTCAAAGTTAGGGGATCTGTACTGTGACCTGCAGCCTGGCCTGTGACTTGGGTGAGCATAAGGGGCACCTGTCATTCACATGCACTGGTCATGTGCAGGTTCAGCCAATCACCAGTGAACATCCATTAATGTGTATTTACATCATGTGCTTGTTACCAATCACATCTGTTAAATCTACTGTCTTTGTTACTGCTGTGTGATGTTTGAACCCAAACACAAAAACAAATCCTGTTTCAAAAGTGGTTTACTCCTAGCACTTGGGGAGGCCAAGGCAGGAGGATCGCTTGAGCTCAAGAGTTTGAGACAAACCTGAGCAAAATAGTGAAGCTCTCTCTCTACAAAAAATTAAAAAATTAGCTGGGTGTAGTGGCGCACGCCTGTAGTCCTAGCTACTTGGGAGGCTGAAACA
>NW_012117932.1:9371682-9376112 GCF_000951035.1 Colobus angolensis palliatus | reverse complement strand
GTGTAGTGGCGCACGCCTGTAGTCCTAGCTACTTGGGAGGCTGAAACAAGAGGATTGCTTGAGGCCAGGAATTCAAGGTTCACTGAGCTATAATCTTGCCACTGAATTTCAGCCTGGGTGACAGAACAAGACCTCATCTCTCTAAGAACAAACAAACAAAAAAAAAAGAAAAAGAAAGAAAGAAAAAAGAAAAAACAAAGAAAGAAAAAATAGTGATAATATTTTGGTCAACAAAACTTTGTCTGATACAAATATACAATGTAATTTAGTATGTGTTCATTCAAAAATATCTGAAAGAGTGATGGTTTCACAGATTTTGCCAAAATAGAGAAAGTACAAATAGGAAAGCAGAAGATGAATAGCTGAAAGTCAGACGTAACTTGATCTGCAATACATCTACCTCAACTCCTCTGTAAACTGACCATCATGACACTCTCACAAACAATGACAAGACAAAAAGTTTACAAAAGTTTCAAAGTGGCTTCTCTGGGTACTCCAATATAGCTTTCTTTCTTTCTTTTCTTTCTTTCTTTCTTTCTTTCTTTCTTTCTTTCTTTCTTTCTTTCTTTCTTTCTTTCTTTCTTTCTTTCTTTTTTCAGAACAAGCACATTACTTTCTTTTATAAACCTAAGAATGTTGTCAGGAAAGAAAGAGAAGAACCCTGAGTTACAGAGGCACCATTCAAAATTGTTCTCAGAGGTTTAAAAAACAGAAACCTTCTCCTAGGAGGTTTAAAAAACAAATCACACTTTAAGATGCTCCTAAAAACAGCTGCAAGGCTGATGAACCACGCTGTGGTCAGAGAGAGAGCAGAAGAGCTCACTGACAGAATTCCTACATCAAATGACACCGCTGGCCACCGGTCTAATGCCAAAATACAATGACAACAGAAAATCACAGGCATCGATGGAGAACACTGACGATCCACAGCACCTGCCAGCAGCCAAACCCCGGAGTACAGCCCGTGAATCAGCTCTTAGTACATCTGGTGATCACAAGGGAAAAGTGCTGTACAACTTTGTTCTTTTGATAACAGAAGAGTATGTTTTACATACATGTGAACCTCACTTTTGTAAGCCAGGATGTAGACTGGGAACAGTCCTCTGAGGTTGGTGCTACTGGAGCACTGGCCAGGTATCCGTGGAAGGAGCTGACAGCCACAACTGACTACCACTCCATGCCTGATTTATTCCCAGGGAACAGTTGGTACAGGGTAACTTGAGGTCCAAGAGTCCATTTCAATTCTATTGTGAGGTTCCTGGCATATTAAATAGATGCCAAGATTTAATTTTTAAGTGGTATTACTTTAAACGTTTAACATATTCATGCTTCGAACACTAAAAATTATAATGTACTATAGTTACACAACTCACACTCTAAAAAGCACACTAAGAATACTAATTCTTGGTACACCATCAGCAGTGTGATAGAGCAGGTTTGGCGATGTGATGAACATATTCTACTTTCAATCTTACTCACAAATCTCTATCCCCTATAGTTTATGCTTTTTGGAAGATAATGTGGAAAGTCTAAGGATGAGACTTGGGCCCTACGGTCCTCTTGTCCTCACCCTCACACCATGACATACCCAGGTGGAATTCAACATCATAATGAAACGGGAAAGGTTCCCTTGTCCCCTTCCCGGGGTATATGACGGGGGAGTAGCTCACTTCTTCAGGGCCCCACGGCTCAAACTTCTAGGGGAGCATACGGACAGGCAGGGGGAGGGGCTCCAACCCCACAGCAGTGTCTAGAAGGGAATGTTTACAGCTGAAGCCCCAGTGGCCGTGTGTCACAGGTGCTCTTTTAGTTTAGCCATCCATAGGCGGCTTGTGTCAAGTCAGTTCAATTAGACCCCCTGCCTTCTCACAAGGACAGAGGGATTTCTGTATCCCCGAGTTCTTGCCTTGGTGTACTGGAAGAATCAGATCGCACGTGAGATTGGAGAATGAGTGCCAGGTTTTATTGAGTGGAAGTAGCTCTCAGCAGATTGGGCAGCCAGAAGGGAGATGATTTTCTCCTGCAGTCAGGCCGCTCAGTGGCCCAGGCGCTCCTCCAACTGCCCCGGGCCAAACTCCACATGGTTCTGCAGGTGGATGGCGTGCCGGTGTCTGGTGGTGTGCTCTTCTGCCTCCGTGTTCCCCTCGATGTCCTCTTGACCTCCAGCCGCTTATGTCTTCCTCCACTAATCTGTTCCTCTCAATGTCCAGCTGCTTGTGTGTCTGTCTGCAAAGGTCTCGGGGTTTTCACTGGCACAAGATGGGGGCGTGATGGCCCAGGATGGTCTTAGGAAACGCAACATTTGGGCACAAAGGCAGGAGTACCTGTCCTCACACAGGTCCCTGAGCACACAGGCCAGGCATGGAGCTCTCTCCAGTGACCACACCCTTCCCTTCCCAGCACTTCCCTTCCATATGAATAATCCTCCCAATCTTGAGCCACTGTTGAATAAGGAAGAATGGGGAAAATAACCAACTTTTAGCCAAATTTCCAAATAACCACATTTCAAGCATACTGTACATGGAGGAGGAGAACTGCTTTGCTACAGTGGAACAATGTCATTTAGAAGGAAGGTCTTAAGTGAAAACAATTTCAGAGAAAACATAAGAGAAAGTCTCCTCATTGTGAGATATAATATTAAAAGTATTAACCATAAGAAGAGAAAATGATTAATTGGGCTCTGCCTCAGACATTGTCCTAAGCTCTGCACACATTCTCTCGTTTACTTCTTATAACAGCATCATGATGTGAGTCATAAATTTCCCCATTTTACAGATGAATAAACTGAGGCTCAGAGAAGTCAGTAACTTGAACGAGGTCATGTAGTGAGGAGGTGAAGTCAGGGTGCTCTTTACAACTATACTAACAGCTACTTTCCTGTTGGGCATATGACAGAACATAACTAGAAACCACACCCTCACAATCCAATACAATGTACAAGCCAAATGCCATCAAACTATGTTCTGGGAATGTATTTATTATTATCTCCAAATTGAAATATCCAAATGTTCAGCTTTTAATTGTGGGACATTCCTTGATTTGCTCCTTGCGGAGTCTGTAGAAAGAAATCTCAAGGGCCATCTATGTAGATAACTTGGTAATAAAATTTTAAAAAATTATTTCACTAGTAAAAGACTACTTTTATTAATATTTGGGAGGCCAAGGTGGTTGAATCACTCGAGCTCAAGAGTTTGAGAACAACATGAGCAACAGAGAAAGACCCCATCTCTACCAAAAAACAAAAAAAATTAGCCAGGTGTGCTGTTGTGTGCGTGTAGTCCCAGCTGCTTGGGAGGCTGAGGTGGTAGGATCCCCAAAGCCTGAAGAAGTGGAGGGCTGCAGTGAGCCGTGACCGCGCCACTGCACTCTAGCCAGTGACAGAAAGAGACCCTGTCTCAAAACAAAAAGCAAAAACCAAACAAACACTTTTGTTAATTTAAAATACAATTTTTCAAAAATTATTTAAAATTTGTGACTGACCTTTAAAAAAATGTATTATGTGTCAGTCATCTAATCAATGGATAGCAAGAGTTTGAGAAATACAGGTCCAAATAACAAGGGGTATGAGCCCGGGGAAGTTGGATGATAGACAGGAGAAGACAGGCAAAACCACCCGGAACTGAACAGAGCAAAACATAAGGGCAGAGTTCAGAAGAGTCACGGGCTCTTCATGCACCTTCTGGGGTTTTCCTCTGTGGAAAGAGAAGCCAGAATAGTCTTTACATGCCTCTAAAATAAAACACATCTCCCCAGCACAAAGTAAAAACTGAATTAAATGTAGCACACACACCACTATGAAGAATAACTTACAAAAATTATGATGTCATCTCTAAGTACCTACTGGTACCAACAGCTTTAAATTATGGGTTAGCACTTTGGTTTATTAAGAAGCTCCTTCAGATGTGTTAAAAATCTGTTTACTTTTAGTATTGATTTTTTGATAAATATATTATCCAGAGAGGTTATATACAGTGATTTCCCTGGAAAAGCTGACATTTATTCAATGATATTCGCTTTACTGAATTAAGTAGCAATATATGCTCATATATCTTGGCTCTATCTGGGAAATTATCTTATCAGAGTTAAGGTAAGAGAATATTTTAGGAAAATATTAGGGTATGGTTTAATAATATAAAGCTTAGGAAAAAATCTACTTGTGTAAGATCTAGTTGTTATGGATTAATTCTTGACTTTCATATGCAAACATCATAAAGTTAATTCTCAAAACATTATTTTAGTCAATTAATTGGATTTTTAAAGATGGCACTCCTTTATAGAACAAAAATGTAATCATTATATTCAATTTAAATAATGTTCTCCTGTAATAATTTACCAGGACCATTTTATTAAGTAATAACCTCTAAGGCCAAGTGAGGCAGAAGTTGCCAGCTACTCATCAAATGTCCTTTTCTTCTTCTTCTGTGCATCCA
>NW_012117932.1:9367967-9370756 GCF_000951035.1 Colobus angolensis palliatus | reverse complement strand
CCGGAGGCTGAGGCAGAATGGCGTGAACCCGGGAGGCGGAGCTTGCAGTGAGCTGAGATCCGGCCACTGCACTCCAGCCTGGGCCACAGAGCGAGACTCCGTCTCAAAAAAAAAAAAAAGAGTTAGCAACCACTCCCATGAGCTACCTCGGACGGTTACCTTCCTTTTCTTTTTAATTTACTGGGGGAAAGTTTATCAGCTTAGAAAGAACTGGACTTAAGAATTTAAAAACCAGTCATTTTTCCCAGGTGATTAACAGATATAGCAATAAAAGCAGGAAATGCAACAAATGGCATGACTTTCTAAAGGGCTTCACACCAATTAATATTTCTGAAAGGTTTTTATTGCATTTGTCAAAGATAAGTCTTAGAGAGATCTCCTCTGTAATACTTGTAGACTAGATATAAGTGAATCAGGGAGGAAAGTAAAACAATCACTTGAATCAGAAGACCCTTTCAAAATAAGACTTTTAATAATCCTCCTCATTGTGTCAGTGGGTATGCAGAGCCACAGGCCACAGAGGAGAGCCTCTCTACCCGCTATGCTGGCCTCAGAAAACTGTGACCAAACTTTACCCTGCTGGCTGAAAAACGATCTGACCTCTGGGATTTACTCTGAATCAAAACATGGGCAGGATGCTGCCTGGGAAATGCTCACATGGGATTTAAACGTGCTCCCCTGGAGCTCAGTGGATTCTGTTCTGTGCTTTGCTGCGAATATGTCTCTAAAGAAAATATTGTTCTTATCTGCTGGGGAAGGTCAGTAATGATAATGACCTTATGAGACGCAAGAGTAAGTAAGACCTCTTAACCAGGCCAAAAAGAGGAGGAAAAGAAGTGCAAAAGAGCATACTCATTAGCTCATTTGCAAAACCTGACACTGCATATTAACTAGAAGTCAAGCAAAGTCACCTGGGGCAACAGCAGAGGCCCCAGTGAAGGAGCAAAGAATTCCACGTCTCCATCTGCTGGGGGATTTTAGGAATTACCGAAATTTCAAAGTGTGGCATGGCTTAATTAAGGCTTATCAACAATCTTATCAAAGATAAATCAAATGAGAAAAGAAGCTACTGCCTGATTTCAGGGGTAAGAAAATGCGAATGTTCATACTAATCACAACTATCGACTTTTATTACTTAAAGGTTGCAATGAAACAACACACCATTTCTCTTTTCAGTGCCAGGGTAACTGCATATGAACAAAATACAGGCATTTTATGAAGATAAGCGGTCTCTCAGCGAAGGCAACCCTTCCCTGCACAAGCACAATTATACTTGAGAAAGGAGAATGATATATATTCACCTTCCTAAAGATGCCAGCCAGAGCAAATGGGCAGATAGCGACTTCTGGCTGCCTTGATTACATCTATCAAATCTTAGCGTTTTCAGCCTGCTAGGGACTCCGGATAACAGGCCCTTTCTTAAGTGAGTCCCAGGCTTCAAAAACCACCATAATGGGTAGTCAATTAGTAGAGGAAATTGACTTTAGCAAGTCTATGCCACTTCATGAATTTAACTTTCTTTTCTTCCATTCAGTGCATTATTCTAATACTTGATTTTTCTGTCAAGTAAAGCATTGGTCAACTTTGCTAACCTCAGAAATCTGTTACCTCAGAAACCTTGCATATAGATCCTCCAAGACAATATTTAATCATCATCATCATCATCATCATCATTTAAAGACAGGGTCTCACTCCATCACCCAGGCTGGAGTGCAGTGGCACAATCACGACTCACTGCAGCCTCGACCTCCCTGGCTCAAGAAATCCTCCTGCCTCAGCCTACCAAGCAGCTGGGACTGCAGACATGTGCCAACAAGCCTGGCTAATTTATTATTTTTATTTTTGTAGAGACAGGGTCTTGCTATGTTGCCCAGACAGCTATGAACTTCTGGGCTCAAGCAATCCTCCCGCCTTGGCTTTCCAAAATGCTGGGATTATAGGTGTGAGCCACTGTGCCCAGCCCAAGATATGCTTTACCTGATAGGATACAAAAACAGAGCTATTCCATAGTGAATACTTCATAAGTATTTACTGAAAAAACAAGGAGAACCAAAAAGCTAGAGAGGTCGTCCATTTATGTCTCCTTCCTGAAGCTTACATAGTAACTATCTATAACGGCTGGACAAATCTAAAAAGATCATCAGATTCCCTTGGTCACCTTGCCCATGGCTATATTAAAAAGCTCAGAAAATGTTTGTCTATGATGCCTTTCAAATATTAGCAAATTCTGTTAGAATTCATATCTTAGGAAATAAATATGTTGCCTTACAGAATTGGGCTATTGATAGGCATGTGACTGGTAAATTCACCTATGGGATTTGCTATCCATGCACATGAAATTTCCATTAAGTACAATTTTCAAGTCTTTTGAAACATGTTTAGCCATCTTTGTATCATTTTGTCACTATATGCTTCATAAAAGGCATTGGAATTATTTCATCATTACGATATATATGACAATTTCACTGGTAAAACTCCCAGAAGCAGCACTGCTGAAGGAACTTAGGCTCACTCATATATAAATATATTTAAATATTTCACTTTCTCCAACCCTCTACCATCCAGAAAGCCTACACCTAATTCCAAGTATATGAATACTACTCATACTTTCATATTTTTCCAAAGCAAAATATTTCATAATCTCAACCTTCATAGAATTAATATTTACAGCTCTGTGGCTTCATACAATGTAATTTTATGTGCATTATTTCATTTGATAGTCTAGTAAAATAGGCATTTATTACTATAAAGAGGGACTACTTCTCAATAACAGGAATGAATTATTTATA
>NW_012117932.1:9361378-9365467 GCF_000951035.1 Colobus angolensis palliatus | reverse complement strand
ACATTTCTGTCTGAACTGACTCATCCAGCCCAAGTAACAAATTCACATGTCAGTGGTGGGTTGACCCAATGACCCATCTGCTAAAATATACAAACTGTATCATTTTGTTTTCCAAATAACAAGCATTGATTGCAGTGTTAGAAAGGTCACTTGTCATCAGTTCAGCGGTTGACCTACTGGCAAATTGCAGCCTGTCACTCCACAGTAAGCCAGGACAATCTGCAGAAACTAGGGGATGTTTTGGTTATAGAGTACAATTAGGGAGGCGACACCATTTTCACAAGGTGTGTAAAAAGATGCATCTTCAACAGAGAAAAAAGACGTGTCATGAGAAGGCATATGATGGTTTTCATAATTTCCCAAGATGACTATCAGAAACCTCATGTATTTATACTTACTTTGAAAAGCACTGGATCAAACCCAGTCTGTGCCTTCAAGTTTTATGCCAAGGATTTCAATATTTTATCCATTTTCTATGGGTAACAGAATAAATATAAAAGATACCTCTTTCAAGGAAAGATACAAAACAAAGAAATATACAATTAAGAAACAACCCCATATTAGAGGGACCAAAACATACAAATAAGGACTGGTCATTTGAAAACCAAATTTTCAGTGACGCCCTCACTAGAAGTGCCACTCTATTAATATGCTACTCCACATATCCAATTAGACACTTACTAATGCTGCATAATCAGTTGTTTCAATTTATCCACCCACCAGACAGAGGCATTACGATTGTCCGGCAGTCAATTAATTAAATAGCTATATTTATTTCTCTTTCGACCACTTAAGCTTTTACATATCGCTTTAAGATATAATTCATCACAATCTCCTAGAATAAAGTATCAGTTAACTATGCATTAAAGGCCACTTATTTAAAATAATGATCTGCACGATCATGTAGTGTAGTCTGCCAAGAAATTCTGTATAATTTTTTCTGTATTCAGTCCCATATTATGGATAGGGTACAAATGAATGCAAGCATGTATCCAAAAATAAAATTTAATAATTCCTTATGCATTTTCCTACAAAGCTAACCACCAAAATATCTACCAATAGGATAAGAATCTTTATATGTGAGACACCCACTGAGGCATAAAACCATGTGAAGCATTTGTCCTATTTAAGAAAGTCCTAAAATTTCACCCTTTAAGTTAGTGGCTCCAAATCGGTGTTACATAAGTCCATCAGCTCTACTAAACCTCTATAGTAATGACCAATGATCATCACGATATGCTCAGAAAGTGAAGACGTGGCTTAACCTGGGTTTTGTAAATAAACACTTTCAATGCAATTTGACAGTATAGCATTTTGCCTAAAATGCACTAGTGGAGAAAAATTGTGTTGGCATGACATGAAGTCGGTGTAACTCAATTAATGTCTCTTGTTGCCCCACATTTATACTGCAAATTTTGCTTAGCTTCAAAAGTACAGAAAAATTAAGAAAGTAATAAATACACACTTCCCTTAGACTCAACACTTGTTAACATCTTACCATATCTGTACAGTGCGCTCTCTCTCTGTGAACACAGACACACACACACACACACACACACACACTTTATTTTCTGCAAAGACATCCTAACACTTGTATCTTTTAACACTTCAGCATGAATCTCCCAAGAACGAGGGTATTCTCCTACAGATTCACATGCTTTTTGGTACTCATTTACTAACCAAATTTCCTTATTATGTCTTTTCTGGAGACATTCTCATCAGAAATTCTGAATTTTCCTCACAGATACTCAATTAAATATTTTCTTTTCTTCCCACTTTGCCAGAAATCAACACTCAAATCACCCTCTTCCTTCATATCCTTCACCAGCTCATCGCCTATGTCTGGACCTCTTTCTCTTCCCATTCCATGTACTAGGCACTCCCTGGAACTACATGCAGTTTCCCAGGCAGCCTTGTGAACACCTGTGCTCCCTTCCCACCCCTCACTGCCTTTACACAGGATGTCCTTCTGTCTGGTATTTCTACCTGTTCCAACATCACCACTCACCTTCTCTTGCCCCTCTTGGGTGCTCCCACCTCCTGGAAGCCTTCCCCTTGGCCTCACCCCACCAGCCTCCATCTGGGTGGCAGCCTCCTTGGGCTCAGAGCAGACAAATGGAGCTTCCCCCAGAGCACTCACTCGCAACACCATTTCTGCATGGCCTGGAAGACTGCAGGTTGATGTCTCACTGCATCCCTGGTGACTGGAACAGCACCTTGCACACAGCAGTGCTCAAAAAGCAGTGTCATTGTCAAAATAAAAATGTTGAGGCAAATCTCTGAATTTAATGTTTTATTCAGGAGAAAAGAACTGCAATTTGGGCATGCATGAAGCCCAGGTGGTCTTGGTACATCTGAAGAATATAGAAGGTTGGAGGTTTTATAAAAAGCTGAAACAGTTTTATAAAAAGCTGAAACATAGTTTCTAGTGCCATAGTTCAGTGGCACCAGAAAAGTTTGGGGAAGCTGGCAAGCTCTGATTGTTGAGTGAGGATGGTGGGTAAGGTGGTGGGATAAAAGGAGTTTGAGGAGTCACAGCAGGTATTCCAGGAACTGTTAGATAAAACTGGTTTCTGGTTACAGCAGGCAGCTTCAGCAGCTGGGATGGCAGAGAATGACATACTTGGAGCAACGGTGTGTGTCCAAGGTGCTTTTCCCCCAGCCTCTTGACTATTTTAGTTAGGTATGACAAGAATGACCCAATTCGTAGGATCACCTTTCACAGTGGGAGGGAACTTCTATTTGTTCCTGGTCTTAAGGTGAAAAGGATAATCTGGGTCTAACAATTATTTATTTAAATGGATCCGGCTCTTTGACTTCTTGGACTATGGAAACTCTGGAGAGCCAGTTTTTTATGGGGGACCCTGTAATGATCCCCCATAGGCAGAAGGAGAACACAGTGAAGTAGTGCCCTAGCCACACACAACTTTCAAGGTCTTCCCCATCCTGGTGTCAATGTGAGGGATCTTCTAACATCACCATCCACTGCCCCCTGGGTTGTGCCGGCTAGCACAGTGATGGCCCACTCCAAACCCCTGTGACTCCACCGATCCACCCCATGTCAAGACAAGCCACTGGGCTGGGCACAGTGGCTGCCACCTGTAATTCCAGTGCTTTGGGAGGTCAAGGCAGAAGGATTACTTGAGCCCAGGAGTTCAAGATCAGCCTGGGCAAGATAGCAAGGCCCTGTCTCTCCACACACACACACACACACACACACACACACACACACAAACACGCATACACACAAAATTAAAAATTAGCCAGGCATCATGGCATGGCATGCATCTGTAGTCCCAGATACTCCAGAGGCCCAAGCAGGAGGATCCCTTGAGCCCACGAGTTTGATGCTGCAGTGAGCTATGATCACTCCACTGCATTCCAACATAGGAAACAGAGCAAGATCCCATCTCTAAAAATAAATACATTAATTAATAATAAAAAGAGAGGGCACTGTTCTGCTGCCCTGAATCCAAGTGGCAAGTCGTCCTCAGGCCTTGGACTTTCTGCTCTTTAGAGAAAATGTTTTCCAAAATCAGCTCCATCTCAACCCACTAACCCCTCTGACTCTGAGACTAAGGGAATGTCCATGAGTGTCACATCAAAACTCACTGTCCCTTTCTTGACTCATATTGCCAAGGTGGGCTTCTCTGTCCCAGTAAATTGGCTCTGCTCAGCATGAGTCCCTCACACCATGGAACCCGGCAGGTGGAACACACAGGCCGTGAGAGCCGAGTGAATCCTTGGTGCGTATTTTCAGGAAAGGCAGCATAACCATCCCATTGCTGATCGCCCTTAGTCCTCACCTCTCACCCGCTCCACTACCAGATGCTAACTAAAAGATGTACAACACCTGTCATGATCGGCCTGTTTATGCCATTACTTGGCTCCACATAACTCTTATGATGTCATCTTGCACAATTTTACAGGAAATTTAAGCAGGAAATAAAACTATTGAAACACATATTTATAAACATGGGCTAATTTGTATACTTTTTAGCAAATATTTAAAACACAGCTTAGTCACTATTCTTACTTTTTGTAAGCTTCCAATCTGCCGAGACTGGAATTTGGAACAAATTTAAAGGA
>NW_012117932.1:9357390-9358844 GCF_000951035.1 Colobus angolensis palliatus | reverse complement strand
ACCCACGGTCAACAGCCTGCACGTTCATTTCAAGAAGATCCAAATGTATGCACCTGAAATGAAAGACTAGCCTCTTCCCCAGATGCATGTTCTCACGTGAAGAGAATACGCAAGAGTACTCCAAAGAACAAAAGCGAAGGCTGCCATTCTCCCACGGATGCCTGGGTAAAGTATTCTTTTTCTGAACTTCAGTTTCCTATGTTGTAAAATGAAGATAATGCCACCCAATCTCCCAGGCCCATCATGACAACCAAATGATACAGAGCAAAAAAGAAAATGTTGTTAACTGCTTAGTGTCATGTACATATACAAGATTACTTTGTTTTCTAAGGCAGACTGATCTGAAAATACTGTGCAGTTACTTGCCTAAGATTTAGACTTTTTATCTTACTTTTTTTTAAAGAAAGCTATATGGAAAGCTAGATTTGATGCTTTAATGTGCTGGGTCTGATGAACTATATTTTGGATTACCTCTTAAATACTCATGACTAGAAAGTCATTACTAAATGTGGGGGCCAGGTGCGGTTGCTCACACCTGCAATCCCAGCACTTTGGGAGGCCGAGACAGGTGAATCACGAGGTCAGATCGAGACCATCCTGGCTAACACAGTGAAACCCCCTCTCTACTAAACATACAAAAAACTAGCCGGGCGAGGTGGCGGGCACCTGTAGCCCCAGCTGCTCGGGAGGCTGAGGCTGGCGAATGGCATGAACCCGGAGACGGAGCTTGCAGTGAGCCGAGATTGCGCCACTGCTCTCCAGCCTGGGTGACAGAGCAAGACCCCGTCTCAATAAATGAATGAATGAATGAATGAGGGAAATGTGGTTTTCTAGCGTATAATCGTAAGTCCATCCAGGAAGGATCTTATCAGACTAAGAAGATAAGGTAGGCTGAGAAGAGGATCTTTATTTGTTTCACTTGGTGAAAAATCTCAGGCATCTAAAACAATGCATAGCACATAGCAGGTGTTTAATAAACATTTGTTGAATGTTGACTGATTTGAAAGAACGAGTATGATAATTAGAGAACTGTCTGAATATTCTGTGCCAAAACCATTTCTCACTGGTGACATGCTGAAATTTAAGAGGGGAAAAGTATGTTCAAGCCCACTGTCATCTTCCCTTCATTACTCTCTAAGACCTGAATAAGCCCTGAAGTGTGCATAAATAGGGAAGTCTTCCCTAGCACAAGGAAAATGTGTCTGATAAGTGCATCCGAAGAGAAAACTTCAATTACTTTGTCTGTCAATCCATCTTCCTTCCCAAATGTGAAACTGACTCTAAACAAATATATGTAGTCATTTTTCTATTTTCTGGGTCATCACACAGAGTGCACACTGCTGCCCCATCCTGACACTTTCCTCTCTGTGTTTCATGCGGGCACCCACCGACATGATTCGATTCTTAATCACAACATCTCCATGAAAATTAGCAGCAGCATCATTCCCAACTCC
>NW_012117932.1:9348671-9356540 GCF_000951035.1 Colobus angolensis palliatus | reverse complement strand
AGATCAGCCTGGCCAACACGGTGAAACCCCGTCTCTACTAAAAATACAAAAACTAGCTGGACGTGGTGGCAGGTGCCTGTAGTCCCAGCTAGCTACTTGGGAGGCTGAGGCAGGAGAATCACTTGAACCAGGACGGGAAGTGGTGGGGGGCTGCAGAGGTTGCAGTGATCTGAAATTGTGCCACTTCATTCCAGCCTGGGTGAAAGAGCAAAACTCTGCTTCAAAAAAATAAAAATTAAAAAAACAAAGAAAAAACAAAGAAATTTCCCCATTGCTAATAGAGAAGATCAACTGATATGAAATGAATCACTCACTCACTGATAAAAGAGAAATTAGGTTTGGCATGGTTTCACCATCAAAAAAACCGTGATGACTCAGAGCTAGCAGCAAAAGTTTAATCTATTATGACATGAACGTTCACTTGAAATACAAAAATTTAAACAGCATTTAGTATTTATTTGCCCTAAATATGTATTTCCAGAGCTAACGTCACTGCTCCAGAGTAGTTATCAAGCCAGCTTGCCTAAAGCTCCAAACTGCATTTTAACTTTTTAAATGTGGTTAAAAGTAACCTCACACATGAGGATATAGGGAAACAAATCTATACACTGGAGCACTAGCTTTTAAAAAGACAGGAAAAGTAAAAAGCTAAAAATTAGAATGAAATGTTACTCTCTCACTGTCATAACTTTTAAATTCATCTTGATGAATTATTACTCTTCATGTATAAAGATGGGGTCTTCCCATGTTGTCCACGATGGTCTCGAACTGCTGGACTCTCACCTCAGCCTCCCAAAGTGCCAGCATGACAGGCATGAGCCACCACACCCAGCCCTGGATGAATTATTCACTTATTAGAGTTACAGAAGTGTGACAAAGATTTAGGTACTAAAAAAAATAAAGAAAATCACATCACAATGCTTTTCAAGAGGTAGCAAATTTAAGGCAATGATAGAGGAAATCTCTAATCATGTTTTTTTTTTTTCTTACTGATTTTAATAGCCCCATGTTTAGAAAACACATCTTCTGAAAGTGAGAGAAAATGTGAAATGTTTGTAGATTAATAATTACATGAATATAGAAAACAACACCAATATAAACTATGGGTCCAAAACAACAATTACATGCTGATGCCAAAATGGTCTAAGACAGGTATCAGCAACATTCTTCCGTAAAGGGCCAGAGTATAAATATCTTATGCTTTGTGGACCAGTCTCTATTGCAACTACTAAACTCTGTCACTGTAGCTTGAAACCAACCACTTGATGCCATTTAAGCAAATGGGCATGGCTGTGTGTCAGTAAAACTTTACTTGTGAATGTTGCATTTTGAATTTCACATCACAAAATTTTATTATTTTTTGCTTTTTTACAACTATTAAAATATGTAACAACCACTCTTAGCTCACAAGCCACACAAAAACTGGCAGCAAGCTGGATTTGATCAGTAGGACAGTTTGCCAACTCTTGGTCTCTGAAGTGTTACGGAACCAACCTATATACATGAGACAAATACACATACCCATGAAAGAATAAATCCAATAGCATTTTACATAAAGGTAGAGAAAATTTGCCCTCAAAAAGCTATGGTTCTATCTGATTTTCGTACCCATTTACCCTGAGAAATTCTTGAGTCATTTCTGTTTTAGCATGGGAAAACCAGCCTTGGAATCAGTTTTTGAAAGGAATAAATCATATTGCACATATTAATGGAAGAGGAGAAGAAGAAAAAGAAGGTGAAAACCCCTGAAACTAAGTAGCATTTAAAACTTATGGCTGTATATACATATTGGAAACTCAGTTTAAAAATCTAGACTTTAGGATAGTATATGCATGTTTAGAAGATGCTGTTTCCTCACTTCTAACAATGTTGCTTTGAGAATGGAACTCCTCACATTGGCCGATGGGTCAGCTGGGTACAGCTCCACGTTCTTTTATAAAATATTGGGTTTATACTGAGAAACTGCTTTTAGAACACTTCCAGTCTACAACACACTTAATTACGTATCATTTTAGATTGTTCACTAATTGTATTTTTGTAACTTTTCTTCCCCAACTAGATAAGTTCCTAAAGAGAAAAAAGTCACTTCTTACAATCCTTCCTCTCCTACAATAATTACCATCATGTTTAGTATACACTGGGGCCCAAAAACAATTTCTAATGACTAAAGTTTGTTTAATGGGTAGTAAAGAAAAAAAAAAAGAAATACCCGTATTTTCAGTTCTACATTATGGCAAAAATATTTAATCTGATGGAGCAAGGACAGTTTTCAGAAATCTGACCTGCACCCCTGTGCATAAGCATAGCCAGAGGGGTGGGGGAATTGCCAGTCCTTCCCTTTCCTCACTCAAATGCTGACACCTAAACCACTCTCAGATCCAGACAATGAGTTGCAATCCGTTGGGGTGAGGGTCCAAACCACACCTTCTGTAACTATCAGAAATAAGACAGACTTGACGGAAGGGTTGCAAGATGTACCACTCAGAAATCTTAAGCTACAAAGGCCTAATATTAATTATCAAGCATTCTATTCATCAACAGAAGACTAAATCATAAGAAAACATATAAATGCCTCCATGTCATTCTTCTCAAGTCAGAAGAGCCTTCAGAGGCCACATACGTGCAGCGTCACTTTCTCTTCATTCACCTTTGTTCTTTCAGTTACCTAACTGGCTGTGCCAGGATACACCTGGGCTTTGATCTTTACTACCATTCTTTTTAACGGCCTGTGCTAGAAACCTATGCTTTTAATATTTTAAAGTTGGCAACTTAGTCTAAGATGGGCCACTGAAAAAAAGAAAAGAAAAAGACGATGACAAGACAAGAAATGATGTCTTTGGCCTCATTTATCAAGGGAGGTGAGTTATCTTGTGGCAGAAACAGAGTCAGGAGAGGCTAGAAAAGACTCTGAAATACTTGGGCTTCTTTTTAAAAGTTAACTTTTTCAAGTCAAATTTCGATTTAAGAACAAAAATAATGAAATCAACTACCCAATGTGAAATATTTCATATTTTTTATCAAATGAGGAGTTAATAGACAAAGCAAGAGTGAGTGCTTTCTTCTGGGGCAATCTACCACAACTAATCTAAGGGCCTCCCTACTCTCATGGCCTCAGCCAGCCCAGCCTCACTGGACACAGGCTGGGTCCTCTTGAGAGGGCAGGAAAGACGAAAAGGCCATTGGGGGAGACACTGTTTTGGGAAACGATGGCCACACAGGAGGAGCGCAGCTGTGTTCTCCTCTTCCCCTCTCTTTATCACTGACAGGAACAGAAGCAGGAACTGGATTTGGAAAAGCAACTAAAGCTGATTTAAACAGTCCTATTCAACAGCACACACGTATACAAGAGAACAGGAGACATAGAAAAGGAAGGTATGAGCTGCAGCTGCAAGGAGATAACCAACAGATAGAAAGGCTTTGAGTCCAGTGAAGCCATAGTGATAAAGAGCTCAATGTTCCCTTCTTTGAAGCTACAAGGAATTAAATGTGGGAAGGAGAGGGCAGGAACACAGTGGGCATCATACCGTCAAAGTTTAGTGACAACATTAAACTCTACTTCACGTTTAAAAGCTACCTTTACAAGATTACTTACTAAATGTAATTATTCCTATGCTTTGGAGCATTAACGAAAAACTTTGCATTCATTAAAAATTATAAAAATTGTGTTGTATCTGAAATCCAAATCAGAACATGTTTCACAGTTTGAAATCTGAATGGAGCAAATTCATCACCAAATCTGCAGACCTAAAGTCCTAAAGGGATGTCCAGTGTCATAGTCTGAAAAAGGATCCATTGCAATAATCAAGCTCCAAGCTGATTTGACTTCACTAGCCACCATCTTCCTACTTTTCCCTCCCAATAAGAAGTAGAATTCTTTTTGGTGTTCAGTGGAACACATCTTTCACTCATCAGAAATTCGCTAAGCATTTCTTCAGTGGAAAAAATACCCACATTTATGCATTGCCATTTCATCTTCAGAACACTTTCAAGATCACTGGGTATTCTCCTAGATCTTCCAGGTACCAAGTGAGCCCCTGAGGCTGAGAAAAGTCCCCCACCAAGGCCTCCTATCTGGGATGGATGGAGACTGTTATTTGGATTCGCCAACTGGAGTTTCACCCCTTAGACACATTTGCCAGCAGAGATGTCAATCTTTTTCTCATATCTGCTGCTTGGGAAAAGATGAACTTGGTAATGCCCACTAATCTAGCTAAGGGGTACTTGCAAATAAAAGAAGTATAATTTAGACTTTAAGGGGAGAGAAAGAAAACTTTTATAACGTATCCTCTTAATTGCACCACTCTCACTAGCTAATCCAACTTTGACTGCCACATCCAAAGACCAACATCTTCACTCATTTAACCAATATACAGTGAACACATACTGTGATTGAGACTCTTGTGTTCCTCTTTATTTTAAAACAAAACTTAAAACTGAAAGCAAACCTGATGGCATCCATGGATCAGAAGTCGGTTTGGTCAAGGTGTTCACTTGCTCCCAATTGAAGTCATCATCTTCAGATTGACTATATCCACATGTGCTATATGGCTCATCAAAGAGGCAGCCACCTAAAATGTATTAGAATAAAAAGTAATGTAAATACCAACCAGACCTCTGGAATAAGCTATGATGATTGCAGGAAGCCTTAGACTTGATGGCAAGTTTGATGCCAAACTAAATCTGATTAGGTCTTTCTACTCAGGAGCTGTGCATCCAACACTTACTGATCCCTTGCCGAGTGCTGCTGAATATTAACCATGCCTCACCCACGCCGCTGTATTACGCAGCTCTCCAAAAGCAATCTAATGTTGGTAGAAGCCAACTGAAGGTAAGACCTGGCCAGGCATGGTGGCTCATGTCTGTAATACCAGGACTTTGGGAGGCTGAGGTGGGCAAATCACCTGAGGTCAGGAGTTCGAGACCAGCCTGGCCAACATGGTGAAACTCTGTCTCCACAAAAATACAAAAATTAGCCAGGCATGATGGCGGGTGCCTGTAATCCCAGCTACTTGAGAGGCTGAGGCAGAAGAATCGCTTGAACCTGAGAGGTGGAGGTTACAGTGAGCTGAGATCATGCCACTGCACTCCAGCCTGGGTGACAGGGCGAGACTCTGTCAAAAAAAAAAAAAGTAAGACCTAAGCAAATTTAAAATCTGTAGTTTCCAGATGAATAGGAATTTGAAAAATTGCTCTTGCATTCAAAATTTTAAGAGAACTGACTTAAATGTTCAACATGTTTTCAATAAAGAAAAAACACTTACAATGTGTCCAAAAAAATGAAAAAAGAAATGCTTTCACCACAATCCTGGCACAATAGTAGAGGAGAAGATGCAGTACAAACCATGGCACAACTTGCAAAATATTTTCCAAATACTTATTCCAAATCTAACAAAGAAACAAGGTTTTACTTTAATACTTTGGAGATTTGAGGTCTCAAAATTAAAAGAGATGATAAATTCACTTACAGTCTATACAAGTTTTAAAGGCAAAAATAAATTCAAGACTAAGCATGTGGTAAACATCTGCTTAATTCTGGTACTAGAAATGAAACTACTTAAATGAAAAAAACAAAGAATAATAGAAAATGCAGCATATACATAGCAATTCAGCTGTTTCAGCATCAATAGCATTCGGCACATTAATGATTTTGTCCCATCCCATGTCCTCTTGAATGCCTCCTGTTACTTTTTTTAGTATCAGATCTTTTCTCCACGTTTCACATGGGGAAGTGATTAATTAAATTGATCTTATTATTATGAAAATTCTACTATCCATCATATAATGCTATTAATCACATTAATTCAAAAAATTTTAACTGTTTGCCACTGATGACAATTAAGTGTTCTGGTTCAAGAAAACATGAATTTAAGAATATTTTTACATTATGTCCACAATGTGTGTCCTGTTGGCAAGAAGGTAAGTAAAACAGCCATTGTCCAACCTCAGAGCGAAAACAGATGTTAGAGGTCACCTGGTCCAGCTTATATCCAAATGCTTAGGTCAACTGTACAACCTCCCAGCCAGCCAGCCTCTGAACAGATGAGGCACTCAGAATTCTGTAAAGCATCCTGACTATGTAGAACATCCCCCCTTAAAAAGGCCCAAACTCTGCTTCTTGAAATGTATACCCATTTATCTTTGCTCTATCCTGTGAAAAAATAGTAAAAAAAAAAAAAAAGAAAGAAAGAAAGAAAAGAAAAGAAAAGAAAAAAGAAAAATCTTAGCTTTGGCACAGGAAAGCTGATTATTTGAAAAGAGCTGTCATGTTCTAAGTCTTCACTTCTCCAGGCAACAGGCAAAGTATGCTTTGCTCCCCGCAATTCCTGCTACTAAAGGGTTTACAGGCCCTTCAACCATTCTGGCAGCTGTTCAGAATTCAACGGGCTACTGCCCTTGATCGCATTCTCTTCTCAGTGCAGAGAGGGTGCTGGTCCATTCTCAGCTTCTGTGAGCCTGAAATCCCATACGGCCTTTGCACACCACTGCCGTTGAGTCTCTCTCCACTTTTCTAGCAAAGTAAACAGTTTTCTGAATTCAAACCAGGACTATCCATTTATGCTTACTAAATCCCATCTCCTGCTGTTAGTGCATCACTCCATCCTGCAACTCTGACATTGTCATTCAATCCTGGTAATAGCCATCTTACCTAGTTTTGTGTTGTCTGCAAATCTGATGAGCATGCTTTCTACATCTGCCTCCAAGGCCCCGATAAACAATGTTAAACAGGATGGCATCAAGGACCTCGGGCCGCCTGTCCCAGCTCTCTAGCTTTGTCTTAGTTGTCGGCTCCAGATCTGATGGCGAAACTAGTGTCCCTGCACACTGTCTTCTCTAACACTTTTAACAATTACTTGCTTCAACTAAACACTCCATGGAGAACAAAACAACTCCAAAGATACAGCCTTAATTTAACGACAACAACTGGTCATTTATATTGTCCTCTTACTGAGTTTTAACAACTCCAGAAACAAAATGGATTTGTTTAAAATGCATAATACTAACAACTTTCCAATTTGGGGTATGAAATGTTAGAAGACTGCAAACATTTATGAGAAACAGTGTGTCTTGGTTGCAAACTCTAATTCTGATGTAGAAAACAGCTTTGGTATTGTAGCAATAAGCTCAAATAGCAACAGCAGTAATAATATTCAAAAAGAATGAAATCCTCAATTTTGACAGAGAAGGTCCCCCAGTGGAAACAGAGAGCACTCAGATGAAAGTCCTACAGTGTGATCTTAAACAGTGAGAAATAGTGATAAGCATCCACAAAACAACTTAAGGCTGGCTACAGACCTGGTTTACAAAACCACTATTGCACTATAACAGAAGCACATATACAGCAAAAGCATGCACGTGTGGCTGAGAGCAAACCCAGAAGACTAATACACCACTGGTGCAAGGTTATAATTTTCCCATTACACAAAGCTGTCCTTATCACTTGAAACGAAACAAATAAAGTATGATATGGTTCTTTCTGGACTCATGAAGGATTATTGAACTACCGGAAAATGGGATCAACTATGAATTTCATATTGCCCAATGAGGATACATTTCCCTGCACACCGATTTTCAGATCCACCCCTAGCCTTCATTCAACAGATATGGGACCCCCCAAAACAACAAATATGGTTTATTGGGGTAAAATAAGATGAGTTAAATTATATCACAATTAAAATAACCAAGTAAAGAAAGAACAACTACGCTTTCAGTTTTCAGGACAGCTTTGGGTAGTAGCAAAATGCATAGATTCTGAGTAAAACACAGGCATATTCCAATTCTTCCACTGTTAGCTTGGTGATTTTAGACAAATCACTTAGAAACAAGTCTAGTTTCTTTATCTATAAAACAGAGATAACATGTACCTCACGT
>NW_012117932.1:9340383-9342810 GCF_000951035.1 Colobus angolensis palliatus | reverse complement strand
AGGTTTGAGGGTAAGAGCCATCACCTAGGACTGTTTATTTAGCTTGAAGTTACCAATCAGCACTACTGTGTGAGAGCACTGCCACTCAGTCTAAGCACAAGCTGTGAGCTACAAAGTTCTCTGGTATCAACAGCTACCATTTCGCGAACAGAGACCACGTGCCAGTCAGATTCTGCCTAAGGCAAAATATAGTTACGATGTCATTGACTCCTCACAACCAGTAAGACTTTTATCTCAACATGTCTGATTCGATTAACATGTTACAGAACAAAAACCATGCAAATATAAACATGTATTACCTCATTTTAATTAAAAAATTCTAAAGGCAAACATCAATATTCCCTGTGCCAGTTATCAATGTACTACACCTCTTAGCTCTAAATCCACTTTTCATTTCAAAAATGTATCCAGACGCTTTAACTACGTTTTCTGTCCTAGTGGGCAAGAAGGTAAGTTTTATCAGTGGAGGGTACAGGAGAGATCCTGCAGGAGGAAGGAGTGGCCTCCCTGAGCTCCCTGGCAGGCCCCTCAGTGCACAACGCAGGGGTCACCCCCTGCCTGGCTCCTCCAGTAGCAGCAGCTTGCCCCTGCACAGTGCCCCAGTGGTTCTGTAGCAAGTGCCTCCAGCAAAACATCACCTATGAACAGCTTTCACAGCCAATCAGAGGGCACATTACCTCTGAGTCCTGCAGGTGCAGCCCCATCGTAACTCCTCTGCCATCCACTGAGCCACAGCCTTCCCCTGGATCTCAGCAATGAAAGAGTCTCCTCCTTGGAGCTCTGCCTCTGCCCTGGGCTAACATCTGCTCCATACATCCACTATTCCCTCATTCTTCAGAGCTCTCCTTAGTTTGTACTAACCCATCTCTTGTATTTTAATACCCTGTTACAGTTACTTAGTCTTTATAATAAATGTTCCCTAATTAAATTACTATGTTGCTTCTCTCTCCTGACTGGATCCTGATCAGTACATTCTTATTTTTACAAATGGCAGTTTAAAAGGGTCACATAATCTCAACCAAAGTCATAGGAGCTTCAGCGCAGGACTAGCAATTCAAACACGGTCTGTAGTCACACATTTTCACCAAGCTCTAGACAGGGAGTAAACAACGTTATGGTGCTTATATACGAACCGTTCAGTGATTTGCATTGTAAATAAGCTCTTGAAAGTGCTGTTTCTAAGAAGCCAGTGGAGGACAATCAAATGTTAATTTCATAAACTTGTAAGATACACACATTTTGAATTGTTCTGCCTTTAACAGGTTAAATTGACTTACATACACTAGCAATCATTCTTCCTGTTATAATTATAGTCCATTTAAAGTTATTTTGTAAAAAGACTGTAATACTCCTTGATGAGTTTTTCTGGAACATTTTTCTCATTTGTTCCAAATACAGAATGACCCCATTTAAGTCAGCCTTTATTAAATGCATAAAGTATTAAATGGGTCTCTCTATAGAGAAGGCAGGTCAAAAAATAGTGCTATAGTACCCCCCGAAAGAATTAATGTTATATGTTCTATTTTCCTAAATTACATGAAATCTAAGATGATCCTACTTATTTCAAATTTAAAACTGTGTAGAATAAATGGCTATAAACTACACAATGCAAAGGATAAACAGAAAGAGAGCTTTAATAGACATAATTATTTTAGGAGTATTAAAAAAAAAACTATACCAACATAGCAGAGGCTCTGCTTTCTTCTTTTAAATCACAGTGACTTCTACATTTAATTGCCTGCCAAAACAATAAAAGTATATAATGCCTCTTAAACTTTGAGTGCACCAGTGATGTTTAGTGAATCAGACACTAAGCATTATAGAAATGCTCTTCTACATAATTTAATCTAGCAAGCGGTTTTTACACATTGCACAGGCATTTAAATGGCTAATGCTATGCTCCATTATAAGAAGTGCTATCTGCTGATGGATATATTTTATATGTTACAAAGCAAAAAAGTTGTCTTGTTCTTGAAGTTTCTATGATTTATTAGACTTACCACATCTTCATTTCATATCAATCTATGGATTCCTAATTTTTTAAAAGGCTGAATTGCAACAAACAAAGATGTATTTTTCTTATTGATAGTAAAATTTTCTTTAATGGGCAGTAGTATTATTCTATTCCTAAATATTGTACAGATGCAGCCAAATTATTAGGAACTTGACTATCTCGATTTTCCACATACAAATGAACACCTCATAGAGCTGCTATTGGATTTAATTAAACCAACTGCATGAATTCCCTGCATAAATGTGAATCTATCTGAATATAATACTGGTGCTCTTATCCTCTATACCACAACAATGAAAATGAGAGAGAGTGTAAAAAATAGTTGTCTGCCTCTATCATAGAAACAGCAGTAACAAATGAAAACATAATGATGAAACAGCTGCCAGAAATGTCTCAGAGAGAAGATGGTCAAA
>NW_012117932.1:9338478-9340333 GCF_000951035.1 Colobus angolensis palliatus | reverse complement strand
TCTATGATTTATTAGACTTACCACGTCTTCATTTCATATCAATCTATGGATTCCTAATTTTTTAAAAGGCTGAATTGCAACAAACAAAGATGTATTTTTCTTATTGATAGTAAAATTTTCTTTAATGGGCAGTAGTATTATTCTATTCCTAAATATTGTACAGATGCAGCCAAATTATTAGGAACTTGACTATCTCGATTTTCCACATACAAATGAACACCTCATAGAGCTGCTATTGGATTTAATTAAACCAACTGCATGAATTCCCTGCATAAATGTGAATCTATCTGAATATAATACTGGTGCTCTTATCCTCTATACCACAACAGTGAAAATGAGAGAGAGTGTAAAAAATAGTTGTCTGCCTCTATCATAGAAACAGCAGTAACAAATGAAAACATAATGATGAAACAGCTGCCAGAAATGTCTCAGAGAGAAGATGGTCAAAGTAAATCAGTATTTATGACCTGATCTCTGAAGTCACTGTTGTCCTGAGTCCCAAACTAGAGCAGTAATTCTCCAGGTGGGTCCCTGGACAAGCCACCATCACCTAGGAACTCAGAAATGTGAATTCTCAGGCCTCATCCCAGACCTACTGAGTCAGAACCTCTGGGGGTGGGGCCCGGCAGCCAGAGCTTCAGCAACTCTCCAGGTGACTCCGATGCACCCTAATGTTTGGTAATCACTGTTCTGGACCAACCTATTTAACTAGAATATTCTGGGAGCAGCCCCAGGAATCTGTGGTTTTAAAAAAAGGTCCCAGAGTAATCTAATCATTGACCCAGAAAGAGCGCTCTAGGGATCAGTAGTCTCAAACATTTTTCAGAAGACATCCATTCTTAAAAAGGTACAACCATCCTATGTGTGTTTATGTATAAATTATAATCATGTAGTGCTCTACATATGCAGATTATTACAAGCACGCATATACTGACCTTAAGTATTATTAGAAAATATATGTAAGTTGAAGTCCAAACCTTTTCTTCCATACATCAATGAGTTGTACTGTATTCCTCAAAAAGGATATGAAGAAAGTGATTCAGAGATCGTTACTCTAAATAATGCTTTTTGGTCATAAACACCTCTCAGATGAAAAAGGGCAACAGAATAGCACGGCTGGATCAAAGTGTTGAATTTTTTGCTTAAATTTCATGCTAAGAAAACCCTGATCTGTAATTTTTCTCCTAAGTAGAGCTACTCAAAACAAGAAGAGATATCTCAGAAAAACAATCCTGGTTACTGGTTAGAGATACCCAGGAAATTAATTTAAAAAAAAAAAAAGAATTGCATTTCATGCCCAGTAGCACTGCTGCCAGTTTAGTATGATTTACAAATCCATCTCTTGATTTTATTAGCATAAAATCGTTATCTGGGACAGCTGATAAACTCCTGAACTCACCAATATGCAGTACAGCCAAACCATGCTATTTATTCAGCTTAAAACAGCCAGCCAACTACTTATTTTCACTGGATGTTGATTAACCTAAACTCAACTAAATGTACTTCCCTCAATGAAAATTTTTCTACACATTATATTCATTGGGTAGAATCAAATTATAAGGAAAAAGTAAATATAGTTTCACATATCCTGTTGGTAAAATATGCATTCCAATTTCCTATCATGAGGAGAACTTCTAACACAACAATGGGGAACTCGTACAGCTGAGTGTATTTATTTAGGATCACAGAACTGAGATACAGTGGGTCCTGGATCTATCGGTTGCATGTGTCTTGCTCTTTGCATCAAAAGGAGATATGCAGTCTTCATATCAAAGGTATGTTTAACTTACATGATTTCAACATTGAAAAGGAAGGGGCATATGATAGAGAAATCGTACATTTAGTCCAGAAGCCT
>NW_012117932.1:9337593-9337927 GCF_000951035.1 Colobus angolensis palliatus | reverse complement strand
ATGTGGTAACCATCACTCCCAAATATACTGGTTTTCTTGATGTCCTTATCATACTGCAGGGCAATGTAACTTTGGACATGCTTGTCTTCTCTATTGCACTGGGAAGTCCTTGACAAGGACAACGTTCTGTTCCTCTCTGTATCCCCAGTCCTGGAAAAGTGTTTGTCACTCATTAAATACTTGCTAAATGTAACGGAATTCTGTAAAGTTTTTTGTAACAAAGGTAAGAATAAAAACCGTTTACTGCTCTATCTTTATTAGAAAGGAGCACTAAAGAAAAAACATCTAATGGACTCCATTCACTGGACACTCTGGCTACATCAAAGGAAGAAGA
>NW_012117932.1:9334650-9336308 GCF_000951035.1 Colobus angolensis palliatus | reverse complement strand
CTCAATATTCTATTTACTTTTTAGCATGTCTTATTTTACCACTGATTAAAGAGAACAGGTCTGCTGAGAGAACAACCCTGAACCAAGAGGCAGACAGTCTGGGTTTCAGTCCTGCCCTTGCCTGTGTGTGGCTTTGGACAAGGCAACCAGGCAGCAGAATAGAGCTAGGGTAAAAGAATGTAGATCTGCCACCAGAAGGAGCACAGGTGAGTCCAACCCTATCAACTTACAAGCTTTCCTCATCTATTCATCTATAAAACCATCTACCTTACAGAATCTTGTAAGAATTAAATGATTCTGTATATATGTGTGTGTTTCTATAAATACATACATTATGCTATGTATCTATTGACCTACTTACCTATCTAGCTACCCAGGATGCACTTACCTATCTAGCTACCTAGTACATAGTTAACTGTGGGTTTCCTTTCCTTTCTGGGTCTCAGTCCTGTCTACAAAAGAGCGTGATGACTCAGATCCCTGAGTTTTTCACCCTGTGATCCTCAGAACCCTCTGGTTCTCTCAGCCCATGAGGGAGAACCCAGTGCAGGCCCTTCTAAAACCCTCCTTCAACCAGATATAATCAACTTTCATATACTTAAAAGTTGGGGTACTGTGGGCAACAGAAAGACTAGGCCACAAAAAATTTAATATTTAACAATACTAGACTCTTTCAGGCCTAGATTATCTCTAAGGTAATATTCCCACTCTAAGATTGCACATGCTATTATTTTTTTCTTCTCCTCCCTTAATAAAATAATTCTTCATCAGCAACATAATTAAGGTTAGATCAGGGAAAGTGGCTATAATAGAAAAACTAAATAAAATAATGTTAAATATATAAGCAAGAAGGATGGCTAAGCTCAATGTTAAAGCAAGAATAGAAGCAGCAGCAGAGAAGGCAGAAGAGACCCTACTGACATGAAGATCCATGCTAGAGCTGGCCACGGCCAGGCTCCTGATCTACTGTGAAAAAGTAAGAAACCTGAGGTTACAGGACAAGGCATCCGGGACTGTCAATCCTGCACGGGCTGGGACCCATTTTGGGTGACTGCTCCTATCCTAGTCAATCCAAAATGATGTCATATTTGCTGAAAAGATCACTGAACACCTAATATTATAGTTTCCATACGACTCTCCTTAACCCAAACCTCTTCTCAGCCTCTGCTTACTAATGTCTAAAATTATTTGAGTAAGTTTACATTTTTCCATCTGTAACAAAGAGGCTTGAAATTTAAAACTCAGAAGAACATAATATGAAAATGGCTTCACATAGCCAGTCCTCTAACCACAGCTACTCCAAAAAAATATTTATTTAGACCTATTGTGCACAGGGCCACATAAACAATCCACAAGTAAGGATAACTAGATATTAGATATTTCTTATTTTGATGCAGATTACATAAGAATATTAGACATATGAAAAGTGGTTGGAAAATAAGTTTAAAAAAAGAAGACAGTATCAAATTCAATGACTTCATAATATGCCTGGGCCTTCTTTGCATCCAGAAACTACTCATTGGGATGTGTTTAATATACTAAGTGAGTAGGGAGTTCTGCTTCTCAGGATGTTTTTTTATTTTTCATATGGCTGACTTCTAAGAACTTGTGGTTGCTGGGATAAGTTAATCAAAGTGTCACCATATATTTGGTTTTAA
>NW_012117932.1:9328861-9331289 GCF_000951035.1 Colobus angolensis palliatus | reverse complement strand
CAAGGGTGCTCAGAGATCAAAATCTCTCTTCAAAATTGAAAAGAAATGCTAATGTACTCCAGACTCCGAATTGCTGTACCAGAGAGGAAATTAATATCAAAGCTGGAACAGCATCTACTGTTCCACTCAGTCAGATGAAAACAATGGAGTTTGGCGAAACAGTACAAGGAAATACAGGAATCTGATAGAACAGAGGAAATGAAGACAAATCTTGCAAAGAATTCAAAATGGAACAAAGTTGTGCAACCTATCCCTGTGCAAGTGAAACACTAGAGGGAGAACAAGTTTTGTGTTAGAAAATTGTATGACCAAGGCAGCCTCTCAGCTTAAAAGTCTATAGTCTTCAAACCCTCACCTTAGCTGCCCGCACAGTGAGCAGCAGGTAAAGGACGAGTGCAAAATAGAAAATCTGTAGAACAGCACAAATATAATTAGTGTAACCTATCACTTTCTGAAAGTAGGATTTTCTAAATAAAAGGCTTGACTATGCTTTGGGCCAATGATATTTAAGAAAAGCAACCAAGAAATGAGGGCAGATTGTTTTCATCTCATTTTATTTCCAAATATTTTAAAAGCCAAATGACACACATAGCACAAAATAAAATTCTTATACCTGTCCTCATATCCTATTTTTGCTTCGGACCCAAATTCAGTCAGCCACTAAGTGCTTCAGTTACTCTTCGACACAGGCCACACGTGCCCCTCTCCTCTGCTGCAGCAGGAAGACCATCCTTAACCGTACCCCAAAAGGCTGTGCTGCCATTTTCTTATTCCTCTTCTCACTTCCGGTCTTCCTCCTCACTACATAAAATGCTGATTGAACAGATCACAGTATCCAACTCATGGAAGGAACCTTCAAAATAAAAAGCTAAGCTTGTTTTCCACACTCACCTCTAATAGAGCCTACTTTGAATCTTTCCAGTTCATCTATCTTTTTTTTTTTTTTTTAGGCAGTCTCTGGTTTGTCTGTGTTTTTAATGATAATTCTGTCCCTTCCTGTAGGGCTACATGTCCCTCCACTGCTACTAGTTGTTTGATTTGTCTAATTACTATCTTCAAATTCTTGGCCCCAAGTATTACAAAGTGTACCCTGGTAAATTTAAATAGAAAAGAGTTTCACCAAAGGGTCACTGATAAATGGTAAGATCAGAGAAGCATGCTCCGGCGGGGGCCTGAAAAGGAGACATGCACAGAACTGGGCCACAGCACAGTCCGCTCAGGAACACGGACGCTGACGGCCACTCATCCAGCCTGTGCCCTTTGCAAAAGCCTCACAGCAAATCATCTCTAACTAGTTCAAAGTTCACAGTCCCTGCATTAAGCTTCCAGTGGGCTGCATAGAGTCACAGATCCACATTCCAGCTACCAGGGAGCAGACAGAGGGACTATCCAGCTCTCTGTGGCCTCCTCAGAAAGAGGTAAGATGTACCTCCCATGTGCCTTGGGATCCCCCCAAACCATTACTGTCCACTCCTGATGCTTATTTCTTGAGAGAGCAGACTGTGAAATGAATAAACAACACTGTTCAAGGATGCTGTCACAGGGAGTGGGACTGCCAGTTCAACCAAAGGACTCGTTACCTGATTTTCAAGTGGCATGACTGCCTGGCAATTATTCCAGATCATGTGGAAAGAAGGCTGACATCTCAACACTGAGAGACAATGAAGACAGGCAGGGAGGGAATATCTTGGAGGCTAGAAGGCTGGCCTATGGTGAATAATCCTGGTGTCTGTTGGTTTACTCTTCACAGACTCACTGTCCAGCTATTTTCTTGCTCTATGTGTCCGTATTTGTTTTAGATGCAAGTACCTAGAAGAGGATAATTTGTATTCTATGAAATTCTGCCTATAACTAGCACACAGTAAATGTTGGGTAATTGCACAGGGTCTCTTTAAACTGCTTAGTACCAGATCCAGCAGAATGCTGTGCACATGAGGATTCTCAAAAATCATTCACTGATGACAAAAACTATGAGGTATATGATGAAAAGGGTAAAGAAGAAATAGAAAACCAAAACACAACCATACAACATGGGCTAAGACTTAAAATGTCAACTAATCTATACTCAACCAGAAGTTCTAAAGCATTTTCACATACTGGAAATATAAGCTTGTCATTCTGAAAAATAAAACACAATAAAAAGGAATGCTGCACCCATAGAGATGTATGGGGTAGGCTTCCAGCATCACATGAACTGTCACTTTACTGGTGCCAAAATGAAATAGGAGGAGATGGGTCAGAAGTGGAGAAGTGGGGAAAAGGTGAGTAAAGCCAATAATCCAACAGTGTAGCAGGTCCCAAAATGAAATAGTGTGTAGACAGCCAAAAAAATAATAGAATTATAAATGAAGCCAACAGAGAATGGTATGACTCCACCAAAAACATTAGCAAAGAAGGCCAAAACAAAATGATATGAACTAAGATTAAA
>NW_012117932.1:9323049-9324080 GCF_000951035.1 Colobus angolensis palliatus | reverse complement strand
CCATACAAGATGAGATTTTCAGTAAGAGTTGAAACCAAAAAACATTTAATTAATTCTGTATGTGTGAGTTGGAAGGGAAACAGGAGGAAAAACAAAAATCAGAAAGGTGTCATTAGGCTCGGTAAATGCCAGACAGCAGAAAAGTAATTCAGTCAACCAACAACTCTGCATGGGCAACCTAATTTGGTTGGGGTGGCAGCCCAGCCCACCCTAACCAAATAAGGTCTCCCTACGTCCCCATCAAACTTGTACTTCACATTGGTAGCACTCAACACACTTGTCATTATTTACTAACTGTAAAAGAAAGGACTAAAATCGAGAAAGCATTTTCTATCAGCTAGAGAGGAAGGTATGTGGAAAATTTTCACAGAGGAAGAACCATGCCCTAGAGAGTGAACTGACCAGGTTGAAGTCTTTTGCAGTAGTTAGTGTATACCAGATGTATACTAGGTGCCGGGCAGTGTGCAGGTCACACTGAAAAGATGGATCTCATTTAATTCTCTATCAGGATGTAGCAACACCATCAGTAAAGAACTGTATATAGTGTACAAGTGAAGAAACTGGGGTTTGGAGGGAATATGTTTTCTACCCAAAATCACACAACTTGGACATGAAAAACTTGACTTTCCAGACACACGTCTAATTCCAAATAACATGTAAAGAACAGGATTCCTGACTCCCTTTGTTTTCAGATGAGAGAACCAAGACTCCAGGACATGAAATCACTTACCTGGAATGGCATGGTCAATAAAGGCAGATTATGGCAGTGGCAATGTATTGAGAAGAGGAGTATCAATGGGAATGAAGATGGAAACAAGTTAAATATGCGGGTGGAGAGATTAAAAAACCAAAGTTGAATGAGATTCTAACATTTTAGGTTATTTACAACAGCACAGTGAGTCAGGGGAGGGTCCAGTGGAAAGCGACTGGAGACCCATCCGGCAGACAGGCAGAAATGTCAGATTCACCTCAAAGTTGTGGCAGAAGTAGTCTGAGCCAAGGAGCACAGGCATTCTTGGGGTCAGCAGATC
>NW_012117932.1:9322266-9322999 GCF_000951035.1 Colobus angolensis palliatus | reverse complement strand
ATCCGGCAGACAGGCAGAAATGTCAGATTCACCTCAAAGTTGTGGCAGAAGTAGTCTGAGCCAAGGAGCACAGGCATTCTTGGGGTCAGCAGATCAGGGGGGAAAGGTAAGCTGGGAACAAAGTGATATTGACCCTGAACATTAGGCAAGGGCTTATCTTCGAGGCTGATGCTTCCCAGTCAGTGCTTCCCAGCCTTCCTCATTACCATGGCACGTACAGAAAGCAAGTATCCATGCATCTCACTGGGGTAAGTGAAAAGCCCAGTGTTTGCCCTTCTGAGGGGGGGTTATGTGGAGTTGGGGGGGGGTTCACTTGGAAGCCATCTGTTGCAAAGAGAGCTGTGTTCTGCAACGGGCAGCATCCTTGTTCCTACCCCAAGGGGGACTTGCTTCCATTTGATCATTTTTGGCCTTTGATGTTCAACTCTGGGTGTTGAAAGGCATAGCCGCATTGGGAGTTCAGTTTTGTTGGAGACAGAGGCTGTGAATGAGACAATTCTAGGTGGGTATGTACTCATACAAAAGCAAAGAAGCCAAATGAAGTCACCTGTGGTCATGAGCTAGCACATATTTTTTCCAGATTTGTGGGGAAAAGAACCTGTGCTGAAAGTGACCAACAGGTGAGGAGGATAAGGTAGGGGCATGGCATGAGAGAGGTAAGAATGTCAGATTGTGGAGCGTTGGAGGGTCTTAAATATAAAACAGAAAAGTTCCATTGGCTCTCAGAGCCAAT
>NW_012117932.1:9316746-9318764 GCF_000951035.1 Colobus angolensis palliatus | reverse complement strand
CTCTGGCCGTGCTAGCATTTTTTCTCTTTGCCTTTGGTTTTCAGCTCTTTGACCATGATGTGCCTAAATATAATGTTCTTTGTGTTTATCTTGTAAACATTTGTAATTTTCCCAAATTTCTGCTTAATGTCTTTTATCAATTTTGGAAATTTTCAAGGATCATCTCTTCAGACATTGCCTTTAACCCCCTATTCTCTCCTCTTTTTCTGGGACTCCACTTCCACATTAGGTTATATTCACCATGTCCATTTGTCTCATAGGCTTGTTTCTGTATTTTCCATCTTTTGTCTCTCTTTGACTCAGTTTGGATATTTTCTTCTGTATTTTCACTACCTTTCATATGTGCCTAATCTGCTGTTTGAATCATTTTAAAATTTTAGCCATTTTACAGTCTTATAATTTCCAGTAACTGGTATCAAAATTCTCAGCTTTGTCTTCAATTCCTTTACCATATTAATCATAGTTATTTTAAAGCAAATATCTCTCAATTCCTTTTTCTAGATGCCCTTATATCTGTTTCTATTATCTGTATATTCTCTTGGTTTTTGGTCACTGATTTACCACCTCTTCTATGCCTGTCTAATGGTGATTGTCTTCTGCCAAGTACATATCCTAGGGGCACTGGCAATCCCATCCCACATTAATCTAATCAGTAATTGAGATGAGTCAAGCTGGTCTCATCTCAATAGGAATAGGAAGCTACTTCCTATTCACCCTAACACCTAGGATGTGGCCTTTGGGATCCAAAAGCCTGAGGTATTTACCTCTTCCTTGGCAGGCCCTAAGCTTCAATTTAGTTGCCTCTCCCAGAGCCTGTGAATCTTCTGAGAGCTCTGCTCTTTGATGTCTACGGCCAAGTTACACCAAAGTTCAGGTCTACAGCTGAGACACTCAGTCTTCAGGAAAAAAGTGGCCCCAAATGCAGGAATCACTGCTCTGGACCTTCTGGATCATGGAACTCCTCTTTAGAAGTCCTCTCATGACTTCAAATGGCTGGCCAGATATATGGTCTCGCTTTCTGATTGTTCTTAGCAAAAGGGTTGGCTTAAAGGGTTAGACCTATTGCCATTGACAGATGAAGTGATACACTCTTATTTCCATTATCTTATTTAACCCTTGCAACCCCTAAGAAGTACTATTTATTAAAATTATGTAGCAGAGAAGATGGAATGTTGAGAGAATTTACGTAACTTACCCAAGTTCATCAGCTAACAAAAGGCTAAGGATTTGAACCCAGTTCAATAAAACTTAGAGGTGAATTTCTTGACCACTATATATTATTATTCCTTTGATTTCATTCTTTACATGACATAAGTGATAGAAAGACTCAGAAAATGGCATGCTGGCGTTCAGAGCTAGAATTCTGACTTCAGACTCTCATTCCCTGGATGGTCTCTCAACTAGAGTTAAGAATTTAAATACATTTAGCTTTTGTTTTTTTCTTATGAGAAAATATATTTGAACTGCAAACAAATGACATTTTGAATACAGCCCCAGCTCAGTCAAAAATAAGATAAAAGTCTATGAACACAATCATCCTCACAGTGGCTCTGGGAAAAATACTGGGGGTGTCCAATACAGTTCTCATTTTTCAGACAAATAGGCCAAGGGCCACAAAGAACCTAGCCTCTCGTTCATTTATTCAGTCAATAAATATGTATTTACTACCTACTATGTGCCAGATACTATTCTAGGCACTTGGAATATATTTTAATAAGTGAGCCAACTTAAACAATAAACATAATAAGCCAATCATACAGATCTTAAACTCTATGAGAGGAAAAACAGAACCTCATAAAATGCACTGGGAGTGCAAGGTAGGTTGCAGTATTTTACTTTTCTATAAGACTTTCTCAAATATAGTTGATAATTACTCTAGCTCACTCCCACTCTATTCTTCATGAAGACATGCCTCTTTACAGAATAACTGAACCTTTTTTTCACCTGCCATTTCAGTTTCCTAGATTCCACCACCTTTCAAGGCCCTAGGACAAAAACCTCAGCACTCAATATTCATT
>NW_012117932.1:9314127-9315380 GCF_000951035.1 Colobus angolensis palliatus | reverse complement strand
TGCAGCGCCTAACTAATGGGTAAATAATCTATGCAAATCAATCCAATTTAATTTCCAATTTTTAAATTAAATTTTTACTTTCAAGAGAAATGACTGACAATTTTCTAAATTGGGGCTTACCACAACCTATCTTGGCTATTTCTCATATTTCTGGCTGGTAGGATTCAAGTACACTCTGGAGTCTGTGTGCAGAGCCGGAACTCTGATTTGCTACGCAAAATTCCAGAGTCTTCTTCAAACCAAAGGAGTTATATATTCATTTATTTTTCACTTTTTACAGAGACGGGGGTCTCTCCCATGTTATCCAAGCTGGTCTCGAATTCCCAAGTTCAAGTGATCCCCCCACCTCAGCCTGCCAAAGCTCTGGGATTACAAGTGGGAACCACTGTGCCCAGATAGGAGTTCCTTAAAAAGATAAAACTGCATTTCTGAAATATACATCCTTTAATCCACCCAATTTCCTGGCACTATAAATAAAAACGATTACCAGATGGCTGGCTGAATGACTGGAGGAATGGGAGGGAGGATACTTGTGAATGGATAGGAAAAATCCAGTGCATCAACTATTTTGCACAATCAGATCAAAGAAAATCCCAGGAGCCCAGTCACTATACAAGAAAATGAACTGAAAGCCCACTTTTTTTGGACATCCATTTATCGAAAATTCTGTGTTGGACTACTTTTTAAAGTTATTAGAAACTGTCAAGATATTTTTTAGTCACTGTAACTGAAAATAATTCTACTTTAAATGTATATAATGCCTTAAAAATAGGAAGATAAAAATTCTACATAGAATTCCATACACTGTGCTACCATATACCACCTTTTCCCAAGTAATTCCAATGTTTAAATACCTGAATATATCTATCATACCACCCACATCTTGTCTTCCTTCAAACTCCAGGAAATTTCAGTGGAGAACAACATGTTAATGGCATAGGTGATTAGATTCTAACAGATGTCATATTTTTTACAGGACTGGGAGGAATGGAAGGTGGCACACCAGAATAACAA
This sequence comes from Colobus angolensis palliatus, assembly GCF_000951035.1. Classification (NCBI taxonomy): domain Eukaryota; kingdom Metazoa; phylum Chordata; class Mammalia; order Primates; family Cercopithecidae; genus Colobus; species Colobus angolensis. The sequence continues at coordinate 9,314,366 of NW_012117932.1, read as the reverse complement.
TAGCTTTTGACGAATGGGTGCACAGCCATTCCCATCAACAGGAATTTTCCTGCAGGAAAACTTCCTCCCCTGGGATCTTCAATTTGATGAAAGCAATTACAGGAAAAAGAGGCTGATTTCCCCTGCATCTGCTGAGGCGAAGCCAGTGCTAAGGTTTCACTTATACTAAAGAAATTCTTGGTTTCCTCCAGAATAGAACACCCTGAAATATAAAAGGAATCTCATCAGAGGGACAGGCA
>NW_012117932.1:9310837-9312527 GCF_000951035.1 Colobus angolensis palliatus | reverse complement strand
GAGGATCACAGGCCTGCTTCAAGCTTGGAGCTGAGGGGTAGGGTGGGGTGGGCAAGGACCAACCAATGCCCTCAAGCCATGGGAGCAGCCCAGTTCAGCAGAACTTCCTCTGAGGATAGAAATGTTCAGTATTGTTCCATACGGTCCCCACCAGTCACATGCAGCTAATGCCACTGAGGAACTACGCTTTTCGCTTAATTTTTGTGAGTTTAAATGTAAACAGCACAATGTGGCTAATGGAGACTGTAATGGACAGTGCAGCCTTGCAGTTTAAGTAGAGACAAAAGATATTTTCTCATGTCAATACAGGACAGGAAACACAAAGTGGTAAATACTCTAAGAGACATACAGATGGAGCCACTTTCCTTAAACGTTCAAGGAAAAGACATTACCTATAGCTGTAGAAAATCAAAGATGATGCAACCCCATCGGCGTAGCTGATAGAACCAGAAGCGTTTTCTAAGCAGCAAGAGACACAGAAGCAAAGGAAGGAGACTGTGTAAGCCCCAAGGAGCAGGCCCATAAGACAGTAATGAGCAGAACATGGCAAGACAAAGGATAAGAGACAAACTAGACAAAGTAGGAAAATCCAATGACTCGCAAGGTGCCTGCTGCATCCACTCCCCACTCATCCTCAAGTTGAAGAGTGGGAAAGCAGAAGGCAGACGGCTGGTGCGGAAGTCGTCGCAGTTTTTGCATTGTTGAAATTTTCTGTTTGATATTGGAATACAGTTTTAAACAAATATGATTATGTTATACATCATTTTAATGCGCATTTCTCGCTTTATGTTGTCATGCTAATGAGTTACTACTTGCTGTTTTTATGGAAATGATGCTAGACAGAAAGCAAATTTGACCAATTTTCTTATTCGAGTTCAAAATGGGTTGTAAAGCAGCAGAGACAACTCACAACATCAACAACGCATTTGTCCCAGGAACTGCTAATGAGTGTACAGTGTAGTGGTGGTTCAAGAAGTTTTGCAAAGGAGACCAGAGCCTTGAAGATTTGGAGCATAGTGGCTGGCCATCAGAAGTTGACAACAACCAACTGAAAGCAATCATCAAAGCTGATTCTCCTACAACCACATGAGAAGTTGTCAAAGAACTCAACGTCGACCATTCTACCATGGCTTGGCATTTGAAGCAAATTGGAAAGGTGAAAAAGCTCAGTAAGTGGATGCCTCATGAGCTGAGTGAAAATTTAAAAAAAAAAACAAAAAACTGTCATTTTTGAGTGCCATCTTCTCTTATTCTACGCAACAACAACAAACCATTTCTCAATCAGATTGTGATGTGCGACGAGAAAAGTGGATTTTATGTGACAATCAGTGATGATCAGCTCAGTGGCTAGACCAAGAAGAAGCTCCAAAGCACTTCCCAAAGCCAAACTTGCACCAAAAAAAGATCATGGTCACTGTTTGGCGGTGTGCTGCCAGTCTGATCCATTACAGCTTTCTGAATCCTGGCGAAACCATTGTATCTGAGGAATATGCTCAGGAAATCGATGAGATGCACCAAAAACTGCAACACCTGCAGCCGGCATTGATCAACAGAAAGGGTCCAATTCTTCTCCACAATAACACCTGACTGCATGTCACACAACCAATGCTTCAAAAGTTGAACGAACTGGGTTTTGTCTCATCCAACATATTCACCTGACCTCTCGCCAAGTGGCCTCCACTTCTTCAAG
>NW_012117932.1:9308967-9309357 GCF_000951035.1 Colobus angolensis palliatus | reverse complement strand
GACTGGTGGTCAGAGAGAAACAGAACAGGGCAGGGAGTTTCACAGTGTTCTTCTACACAATGTCTGGAATCTATGAATAACATGGGTTTCTAAGTCATGAGTTGATTTCTAACCACTGGGTCTAGGCCAGGCAGGCCCAGGCCTGATTTGGGGCCTGGCGCCGGGCTGCCTGTCTTTGGTTTTACTTCCTTTTTTCTTAAAACAGGTACTGAGTCTAAAACAATGAGAGGCTCTCTCACCTTCCTCAGTTGCAGTGGGCCAAGACCATGCCACTGCACTCCAACCTGGGTGACAGAGCATGACTCTGTCTCAAAAAGAAATAAAAAATAAAATAAAATAAAATTCCAGGTTGGGGCTAGGTGTGGTGGCTCACGCCTATAATCCCAGCAC
>NW_012117932.1:9298248-9300657 GCF_000951035.1 Colobus angolensis palliatus | reverse complement strand
GGACTCCTGGCTGCCCAGAATACAGACTGAATATTCCAGTCTTCCTTGAAGCAGTAAGTATTCTCATAACTAAGTTCTGACCAATGAAAACGAAATGGAAGCGGAAGTATCGTGGCTGCGTAAGACACCACCTTCCAAGCCAGCTCGTACTGGCCCTTCCCCTCGCCCTACTGTTCATCACTCACCCCTTCAGGCTAGCTAAGGATGTGATGGCCAGGGCTGGGGAAGGTGTGTTGAACCTTCAGTTGTCACATTAGGAAGAGAGAGAAGGCAAAGAGGAACCTGTGTACTCCTTTTCCTTGAAAGAAAAATAAATTCTACTTGCTTACACCATTCTTATTTTGTGTTTTCCATCTTGGGCTGGATCAAATCCTAACTAAAGACATAAGTTTTTATACCAATAATTTATATCAAGACATTAGAAAATGTTTTCTTATTGAATTTTCTTGCTCTCCAGAAAGAAAACTTAATTTTTTCTTGCTTCTGCAGATGTACAAATTATCCAAGATGGCAACACATAACAATTTGATCAGCAAAGTTCATGAATAAATTTTTTATCAGTTCTCTAATGTTAGTAGGCTGGAGAAGAGCAAGAACAGAGAGTGATCTCCTTTCCCTTTCTTTCCCCATTTATTTCCTCTTGTAACTCAAAATTGATGGTATCAAGTTTTAAGGGTCTGTTATATTATTTCGTGCCACGGTTATCTTTCCTCTCTCCCTTAATCCTAAAAGATACTGATAAGACATGAGTTTCAGAGAATCCACATAAAATCTGTACGTAAAGAAACATGGTAGGATCAAAGAAAAGCTATTCCGGGAGTCAGAAATCCTGCATGTTTATCCCAGCACTATTGCAGGTAACTTAGATGGCCTTGTTATAACAGTCATATACCTCTTAGAGCCCAGTTTCCTTAGCTGTAAATTAAAGGATTAAATTAGATCTTCAGGTGCCCTTCTAACTCTACCATTCTATGGCCCTAAAATGATACCTCTTAAAATGTCTGAAAGTACTCCAAATTAATACTTGCAATACCAACCAAGCTTATTTCAATTGAGCACGTCTACATTCAAGGATAAGATAATATTTTATACCATTGCATCCTAAGAATATTTTTCCATTGCTATAGTACTAAACTGATATTCATTATTACCAGTAAGAATGAAACTTGGGGGAAATTAAGAACCATAAAGTCTTTGAGAGGAATTTACTGGATATTGAACGTTTTAGAACAAGTTTCAAAATCTTAAATTGATAAACAGAGAGCAACAACTTAATGAAGAAGTGCTGTTCTCTTTCAGTCTGTAAACCCTGTAAGATAAAAGTTGTTAAATACAATTTAATTCACTCTGGAGTACAGTTAAATAGATATGATGGATGGCAGGTTATCTTGATCGTTCTCATCGGTTTAAATTGTGATAGATGAGGGATGTTCGCTGCTGAATTTTCAGGCAGAATCTGTGTTTGAACTCCCTGTCTTTATCAAGAGCTTCCAATCAACAATTGTTCTAAATCCATCTCCATCAGATCAATGTGACACTCTGCAATTATGATAAAGGGGAAGGCCAGAAACCTTACAGAGTAAGTCCCTCGGTATTGTGTGTGATGTAAAGTGCAATCAATATGTCAGGGAAACAAAACTGTCTCAACAAATCTGCAGTATTTTGGACTTCGAAGTAAGCTTTTTAATCATCCCTCTCTTCAGTGAAGGAAAAATGTTTCTGGATCCATAATTACTTGCCTTTAGGGAAAGAATTTACTATGAGGCACTGGTATAGAAATTTCATACTTCATGTTTCTGAGCAATACAATCACAGACAAATGACTTTTAATTACCTGTTCTAAATTTGAATGAAGTGTGATACAGACCAGCTAAACTGTGGATAATCCAAGAATAATCATTTGGCCTTTAGGTAACAATACAGGTGTCTGTTGACTGCTGAGTGCATTCAGTGCATTTATGTTTCTATGTGTGGTTTAAGGTAATATAGACACTTCTCTGCTGCCTCATGAAAACACTAATTCATAACTTGAGGAGGAACCGTAGGAGCTCTAAAAGTAAAGGAAGACATCCTTAGGGGTAACATAGAAATGACTGCCATTAAATATTCAAACAGTGTCAGACAACAATTTATGCACCAAATTTCTAAATAAATAAGCATCCAGTACATAACAGAGAAAAAGTGAATGTGACATAGTTCATTTTCAGCATCAATCATCCTATGGTGACATCCTCTCAAGAATCTAGAATTAAAGATTCGTTAACGGTGTCATGCATTTTAGTATGTTTACAGGCCACTTTCATTTACAAGCGTTCATTTTGGCCCTTATAAAACTGGTTTGATTACATAAGTGCCAAATGTTAATCATAACAGAACCCAAGGACAGTGTTACAGTGAGGCTCTAGGTGT
>NW_012117932.1:9294056-9298198 GCF_000951035.1 Colobus angolensis palliatus | reverse complement strand
ATCCTATGGTGACATCCTCTCAAGAATCTAGAATTAAAGATTCGTTAATGGTGTCATGCATTTTAGTATGTTTACAGGCCACTTTCATTTACAAGCGTTCATTTTGGCCCTTATAAAACTGGTTTGATTACATAAGTGACAAATGTTAATCATAACAGAACCCAAGGACAGTGTTACAGTGAGGCTCTAGGTGTAACAGATTCAGAGCCAAAGCAGAATTTTTCCATAAATATTTGATACTTGAAAGGTATTTCATATAAGCCTGAAAGTACATGTAGGTATATTTTTCAATCATGACTACATTAGAGACAACTTCAACAACACGGAATGTACAAAAGCTTTAATTCATTATTTTATCATTAAGATAAAAATGAGACTAAGATTTAAATTTATGTTGGCTTTAGATGGTTTTATATGATTAGTTTTTTTCATCCTTCAAGTTAAAAGTATCCTAAAAAAATAGAAGTAACTGAGGATAATAACTGAAGTAATAAATTCAACTGTGTGCTTTGAAATGATAAGGACAAAACACCTACCAGTGGCTCCAGAACTGACAATATGGCAAGTAAAGCTAAGAGCCCCAAGGGCATTTTTAATTGCACTACTTACATGAATGTTACCATTTCCATTTGATATCCGCTCTACCTTGACTATATTCTTCTAAATCTTCTGTACTGGTTTTTTTTTTCAGCCTTACTATAAAATAAATGCTATTTTAAATACAATGGAAGTTCTGTCTGTAGCAGAAAATTAAAAGAGCCAGAAAGAGATAATATTCCACTCAAAGACCAGCCTAAGGCATGACTGTATAATCTATCTTGAGAAGATCATCTATTTCACTACCTAGAGGGGTTCCATAAGCCCTGAATCAGGGTCACACAACACCTGTGCCAAATCCTTGGGGAAAATAAAGTTAAGCCATAAGCAAGGACCATTTCTTTATCACCTTGACGTACAACAGAGGCCAAGCCATTCCATTCAGGAACACCTCACATAAAAAGTTGGAGGGGGCCAGTGTGGTGGCTCACATCTATAATCCCAGCATTTTGAGAGGCTGAGGCAGGAGGACATTTGAGCTCATGAGTTTGAGACCAGCCAAGGTAACAAAGCTAGATCCTGTCTCTACAAAAAATTTAAAAATTAGCCCAGTGTGGTGGTACACAACTGTGGTCCCAGCTACTCAGGAGGCTGAGGCAGGAGGATTGCCTGAGGCCAGGAATCCAAGACTGCAGTGGGCTTGCACTCAAGCCTTGACAATGGAGAGAAACTGCATCTCCAAAAAAAAAAAGGTTGGAGGAAAATTAATTTTCCAAAAAAAAAGTAATAGTTAGATTATTGATGATCCTTCATGTTAATTATAAAACTACATTTACATTGAAGTAGAGTTTACAAGTAGTCTAGGACACAGATCAATTATTTCTGTTCCTATCAATTACAATAAAGAAATGCTGCTGATAGAGGCAGGAGGCAGACAAATGCCTAGGCAGATAGGGAAGGGTCCCTGGTGAAACCTCACCTTCAAGCCTAAAACAGCCTGAAGGCTGGAAGACTGGACTGCTGGTCCCAGATGAAGCCCATGACCCAAAGGAAGAATGTCTACCCCAGTTTGCCTGCCCCAGTTGATTCTTTCTGAATAATGCCTTTTAACCAATGTAATGTTGCTCTTTCCAATACTACCAATGGCTTGCCTGGGCATGCCTACATGTGCACTGAGGAAATTGGGTGGAGCCACCAGGAATTTGCACCTTATACAGGGGAAGAGTATGGCCTCTTCAGCTCGTGTATGGTGGCCCTGGTATTCAATTTGTGAGGTGGAAACCTTCTTGCAGGACCCCTTTCTTTGCTGAGAGCTTTCCTTTCGGTTAATAAATTCCGCCCTCCTTACCCTTCAATGTGTCTGTGTGCCTTATTCTTCCTGGTCATGAGATAAGAACCCAGATTTAGCTGAACTAAGGAGTCAAAATCCTGCATCACTACTATTTTGGATTTTAAATCATTATACAAAGCCAGAATTAAATATACTGAAATACTGTTAAGTATGAATCAGAAGTCACATTTTTAATAACAAATATCTGAACGTTACTTATAATTTCCTATTACAGCACAGAATAAGTAAAACTTGAAGAATTTGGGGAAGTCTTCAAAGAACAGGCCGGAGACCAGAGACAAGAAGATTTGGGTCCTAATCCCAAATTTGTAATTCATACTTACTGATTCTGTGACCTTGGGCAAATTACCATAATCTGTGATGTCCTTGATTTTAGTGCAACAGAAATGATTATAATACTACAGTTCTATTTCGGGGATTACATGAGATAACATTTGTAAAGCACCTGGCCTAGTGCCTGGCACACAGGAGATGATCCCAAGTAATAGATGTTTTTCAAACACTTAACATAATTATTTGGGGTTAAATTTCCCACATTTGGACTTGCTGCAAAATTGCAAACGTTTAACACAGCACACAGGAAAACCTGTTTATCCATTCTCAAGTTATTCCAGAAATAAAAGCCAAACACATATTCACTTTCCCATATCCAAATTTGGGAGAAAAGATAATTTGGCTGTTTATTTCAACTTTTATGTCTGCAAAACAGCTTTCCAACATAAATCCAAATTTGACATGCCATTGGCTTGCCACAAAAAAATCAGTTACTTGGCTGTCTCTCAAAAGATTTTACTAAATACAGCTGTGAAACTTAATGACAAAAAAAGTGGGAATGCACAACTAAGCAAAAATTTATCTGAGTATATACACTTAAAATCATTAATGATTAATACTAGAGACAACATATTTTCCTGATAAGCCAAAATAATTCAATGAACAAATAAAGCAGCCTTTCAAGGTTAAAGGCATCTGCTTGATGAAAAAATAAACTGAAAATATAATGCATGTGTACACAAAATACTGATCTTTTCTCCTAAGGATCTTGGCAGATAACAAAATTAGAGCTGAAAGAAGCTGGTCTCATGGGTTACTCAGTCGTGGTCCATCCATTCAAGAGCCCCTTCTTAAAATATCCCTATTAGTCACCCAGCCTCTACTTAAATACTGTTGGTGACAGGGAAGTCACTACTTTTCAAATCACCCATTCTATTATTTCACAGCTCTAACTGACAGGAAGTACTTCATTAAAAATAAAACCACCAAGAAACTTCAAAGAACAACAAAACAATAGAAGTTTGTCTTACCACTGAATTATATAAAATAAGTTAACTAAAAAACCCAGGTCTTTTTCTATGAACTGCTGTCAAGGCTGATATCCTCTATTTTTCACTTATGCACTTTCTCTGACTTTGATCTATTATTCCATGGAATATAACAACAGTTCACTGATTCGCAAAATAATAACAGTTGCATTAAAAAGTCATGAAATCTTAAGTTGAATAAATAGAAAAGCAGTATCAAGTTCAAAGGAGCTGATACCCTCAGTGTACCCAAAACAGGGAAGTCACATTACAGTCCAATTTGGAACACCATTCTGCAATAAGGCACAATGGTATATCAACAGACTTCCCAAGAATGGTCATTTTCACTCCTGAGAGATTGAGAGATGGCACAATATGAGACTCAACTGAGGAACTAGGCATATTTAGTTTGGTTAGCAGTTGAGAAGGGAGGTAAAGATACATCATTCATTTATTCATAAGCCTCTACTGAACACCTTCTGGGTACCAGAAGTGTGCAAGTAAAAGATTAATAACCCTATAATAGCTTAAAAATTACATATAAAATGATATTACCAACAACCCACAGGATAGGAGAATGTATTTGTAAATCATATTACCTGATAAGCAACTTTTAACCAGAATCTATGAAGAAATCTTAAAACTCAATAAGAAATGACCCAATTAAAAATGAGCAAAGGATCTAAAAAGATGTGAAAACGTTTTTGAAAGAAGATATGCAAATGACCATCATGAACAAAAAAAGATGTTCATCATTAGTTGTTGGAGAAATGTAACTCAAATCCACAAGTACCACAGAAGCAGGATATTTCCCGGACCCCTTCGCAGGCGGCAACTGGAGTGCGTGGAAGCAGGCCCTCGCAGGAGAGGGAGCGCACGTGAACAGGTATAGGAGCCGGGTGAGCACTTCTGGGAACTGGCAAGAGTGAAATCTGTACCAGCCCTGCAGCAGG
>NW_012117932.1:9288211-9293704 GCF_000951035.1 Colobus angolensis palliatus | reverse complement strand
CTTTTCCCCTCTCTGCTGGCAGAGCTCTGGGGTTTTTATAGGCACAGGATTGGGGGGTGAGGGCAGGGCCATGGGTGGTACTGGAAAAGGAAACATTGGAGCAGAAAACAGGGATGTGAGTTCTCACTTTGGGCTGCAGTTCCAGGCTCTTTGGCTTGAGGATAGGGACTTCACCAGGGACCCGCCCTTTTCTGCCCTGAATTTCCCTGCCTCCTGTCCCTATCACCACCTTGTACCTATTGGGGTGGCTAGAACAAAAAATATGGACAATAACAAGCACTGGCAAAAATATGGAGAATGGGAACGCTCATCTATGAAGTCACTGAACTGTACGATGTGTGGATTGTATCTCAAAAAAGTTGCCTTACAAAAGGACTCCCCAAAAATGATACTCTGCACAATTTCAGTAGGGAGACCCAAACATCAATGTGTAGAAGAATGAGAAAATGAGATTTAGGGACAGGATAAATATGACAGTCCATCATTTAGATGTGGTGAATAACCAGAATGAACTGTGTCACTACTGAAGACCCTTTGTCGTTGCCAGCTCAGGAGGAAGTTGAGTAAGTTTCTGAACTAGCTGCCATAGACGGAATGCAAAGAAACCATTTGCATCTGTTGAGTCCTAGGGTCAAATACAATTGAAAATACTACCCGTCTATGTAACCAGTATGTGCATAAAGACAAAGAGCCTGAACATTTTAATACAACACTTATTTTTCAATAAAGGGAACAACACTACTATAAGAGTAATTAGTTTAAAAGTAAAATTATGAGTCAGAGTTCCACTGTCCTATAAATTTTAAAGTTTATTTTGAATATATGAATATACCAGGAACAGTCACCAAATCTTTAATGCTACTTTCTTAATCTCTGCTAATCTCTGCTACAGTCTTCCTGCTAAATGTATTCCAGTGTATGTCCTCTGACCACTGGGAATTGTATCCATCTTATGTACCCACAATGGGGTTAAAACAATAGTAACAGGTTCACAGCTAGATTCTGAAAAAATCTTTTCAGGCAAGGTCAAGTAATTGAGCTTACGGAAAACCAGTGTTGTAGGGATAATGCCGGGTATCAGCAAACTACAAGTGTGCTAATGGTTTAAATGAATCCGCCTTGTTTTTAAGACAGTTGCTACTTGTCAAGAGCCAGGTTTAGGTTTTCTTGTAGGTTTGGTCTAGTTTAAATCAGGTTTTACTAGGTCCATGTTGCTGTAAATTTTTTATTTTTTAATGAGAAGTGAGGAAAAAGTGGTTAAAGTCATACTTTTTCAACAACAGAAACGACCATGATTGTCTTTGTGTCTGTAACAGATGAAAAAGAAAACACATAAGAAAGAAGCTTTATAAATATCACACCAGTGTATACAAGAATTTTGAGACAAAAATTAGGAAAGTGTTACTACTTTCCATTCAACAAATGTACTAAGTGACAACTATATGCAAGACACAACACCTGACCCTTGAGAATCACACTTTTTGTCCTCCAGGAGTTTACACCTCACATTTAAAAAAAACAAAAAGGAAATTACTGGAGAGTACATAGAAGATATGTGAGTGAAGTTTCCAGAAATGGCAAATCATTAGGAATTCAGAGCAGGTCACTTTTAGAGGGTGTTGGGAGCAGGGCCTGGAGGCATAGAACACTCATTTCAATTTCAATCACCGAAAGATATTTGTAAGGGAGCTTCAGAGGCAGAACTTGTAACAAGGAAAAGAGTGCAAGCTGCTTATTAGGGAAACGCAGGGAGTATAGGAAGGCAAGGAGGTAACATAGGAGGAAGAGGCAGACAAAAAGGGCGCTCTCCTAGCCCGCGCCCCCAGGGGACTGGGCCTCAGAATCCCGAAGGGAAACACTGCAAGTGGCACAAGGAACATGCCTCAAAATCATGCCTCCTGAGGAATAACAGCAACAGGAGAGCCACTGGTTGAGAGCTTCTCCCAGAGAACGTGAATTCCAGCCTACAAGATGGTGGGCAGCGGAAACTTACACGGTTCTAGCGGGAAAATTCACCCTGGAACATGGAAAGATCCAGAACACAGAGGCCAGGGGTGGGCGCCGACCGTCAGTGGAGTCAGACATTGCCAAATCTCTCTCCATGGAGTAGGACCCTCGGCACTCACACCAGCCAGGTACTTACAGGCTCTTTTTGCCCTCATCTTTACCAATGGAATTCATCAAGATTTTAACTTTTTCTGATCTATTAGGTTAATGGTATCTCAGTATAAACATAACAGTACTGACTCCATGTTAGAAAAAGCTTGCTTGCTTGAATGTAATTATTGTTTTGCTTGAGTTTGTAGATTATTCACCTAATACAGCCTCAGGAAAACAGGATGTTCAAGAAAGATAAAAGAAAATACCAGCAGCTCTGGGAATGGGCTGACCAGCCGGATAAGAATAGCCTGTAGGAGGCCACAAGACTTTTACCAAGAAAAAGCAATGATTAACTGCCCACCTGATACTATGCATGTTCACAAGAATGCTTTGATCATCATTTCCCCTATTTCCCTTAAAAACTCCCGGTCTAGATTCACAACTTAGAAAGGCGGTCTTCAAATGCTAGTTCACTGAATTCCCGGAGTTGCTGGCTTCTTGAAAAAAAACTAACTTTCCATTCAACAAAACTTGTCTCTCGAGTTTTTGGTTTTCAAGTGGCTCAGACTTGAGTTTAGTTACATAGTGACACTTTAATTTGCATTTCTCCTATTATAAGTGAACTTGAACGTCTTCTCATAGGTCTAAAAGCCATTTGCGTACCGATTTACATGAACTCTCTGTCCCTGTCTTATCCCTTTGTCTCTTAAGTTTCTCCTGTGTTCTCTGATTTTTAAGAATCCTTTAATATTAGGTAGATTATCCCCTTATATATGTGTTGCAAATATTTTTTCCCAGTTTATGATTTGTCTTTTGGTTTTGCTTATGGTAGTTTTCTTCATGCAACTTTTTCTTTAAAGGTTTTATGTTGTTACTGGCAAACCTGTCAATCTTTTCTTTTATTCCATCTTGGTTTTGGGTTATAGAAAGGCTTTCTTTATATCCAATTTATAAGTGAATTTGCCCACGTTTTATTTTAGTATTTATCTGGCTTCACTTTTTTTCTTGATTATTCTTTTCTTTTTTTCTACAATTAGAAGTCTGACCCATCTGGAGTTCATGATGGTGTACGCTGTACAGTATGTGTCCTACTTCGTATTTACCAAATGATTATCTAGGTGTTCCAACACAACTTATTAAAAGTTTATCTTTTCAAATAAAAAGAAACGGGCCATCAAGCCACCAAAAGATATAGAGGAACCTTAAATGCTTATTGCTCAGTGAAAGAAGCCAATCTGAAAAGACTATACACTGTATGATTCCAACAATATGACATTATAGAAAAGCCAAAACAATGGAGACAGAAAGCAGATTGCCAGGGATTAGTGGGACAAAAGGGTGAATGAGCACAGAAGATTTTGAGGGCAGTAAAACTTGTTTTCTGTATGATACTGTAATGCTAGACACACATCCTTACATACTTGTCAAAACCTATAGCATATACAATACAAACAGTGAATCCTAATGTAAACTATGGACCTTCATTAACAGTAATCTCTCAATATTGCCTATGCAATTACAACAAATACACTACACAAATTCAAGATTTTAAGAATAAAGGAAAATTGGTGGGGAGAAGGAATATATAGGAACCCTATACATTTCATACAATTATTTCTGTAAACTTGAAACTTCTTAAAAAATAAAATCAAACTAAAACAATGTAGTACTGGCATAAACACAGACAGAGTAATGAAACAGAATAGAGAGCCCAGAAGTAAACCCTGGCATATATGATTGAGTAATTTCTGACAAGGGTGTCAAAAACATTCAGTGGTAAAAGAACAGTCTTTTCAACAAACGGTACTGAATAAACTGGATATCCACATGCAAAAATAAGGAATTTTCACTCTTGCCTTATATCATAATCAAAAATTGACTCAAAATGTATCAAAGACCCAAATGAAAGAGCTAAAACTGTATCACTCATCATGACACTGGATTTGGCATTGATTTCTTGGCTATGACACTAAAATCACTGGTAACAACAAAAATAGATAAAATGGATTATGTCAAAATATAAAACTTCTTTGTATCAAAGGTCACAATCAACAAAGTGAAAAGGCAACCTGTAGAATGAGAGAAAATACTTACAAATCATGTACCTAATAAAGAGTTAATATACAGAACATATGAGGAAGTCCTACAATTCAACATGAACAAAAATTCCAGTTATAAAATAGCCAAAGGACTTGAACAGACATTTCTCCAAAGAAGGTATACAAATGGCCAAGAAGAATATAAAAAGATGCCCAACATCATTTATCATTAGGGAAATGCAAATCAAAACCCAATCAGATATCACCTTATGCCCACTGGAATAACTACTATCAAAAAAAAATAAAATAAAATAATAAGTGTTGATGATGTGGAGAACCTGGAACCCTTTTACACTATTGGTGAGAATGTAAAATAGTACAGTCCCTGTGGTAAACAGTATGGAAGTTTCACAAAAAGTTTAAAATAGAATTACCCTATGATCCAGCATTCCATTTGAGTATATATCAAAAAGAATTCAAAGCAGGGTCCTGAGAAATTTGAATACCCATGTTCATTGCAGAATAATTCAATCATAGCCAAAAAGTAGAAGCAACCCAAGAATCCACTGATAAATAAATGAACAGACAAAATGTGGTACATACACATACAATGGAACACTATTCAGCCTTACAAAGGAAGGAAATTCTGACATGCTATATGCATGAACCTTAAGGACATTACCCTAAGTGAAATAAGCCAGTCACAAGAAGATTAATATTGTATGATTCTGCTTATATGGGATACCTAGAGTAGTAAAAATGAGAAGGACAAAGTAGAATGATAGTTTCTGGTGGCTGGGGGATGGGGAGGTGCTGGGAGTTATTTAATGGGTACAGAATCAGGTTAGCAAGGTGAAGAGTTCTGGAGAATGGTTGTAAAACAATATGGCAAAACACTAGTGAACTGTATACCTTAAAAAATAGTTAAGATGGCAAATTCTATGTAGTATGGATTTTACCACAATCAAACATAGTGTATTAATTTTTAAGTCTATCATTTCCCACTGATTTGAAAAGCCACTTTTATTACAGTGTATTTCCATGTGTTCTTGGGTCTATTTCCCGACTTTTTTTTCTCTGATGACCAATTCTTATGCTAGCACCCACTATTTCATTACAGAGGCTCTAGAGTGTGGATATTGGAAAAAGCAAATTCCCCTTTCTCTTCTACTGTTAGGTTTTCCTAGATATTTTTGTATGATTGTTTTCGATGTGGATATTAGAATCAAACCATCAAGCTCAAAGTAAAACTTTGTCAGTTTTATTAGTATTGAAATAAATTTATTAATTTGAAGATAGCTGATACCTTTATGATGATGAGTTGTCCTATCCAAGAAGAAATTATAACTATCCA
>NW_012117932.1:9284845-9287891 GCF_000951035.1 Colobus angolensis palliatus | reverse complement strand
CAGGCGCCCGCCACCTCGCCCGGCTAGTTTTTTTTTTGTATTTTTTAGTAGAGACGGGGTTTCACCGTGTTAGCTAGGATGGTCTCGATCTCCTGACCTCATGATTCGCCCGTCTCGGCCTCCCAAAGTGCTGGGATTACAGGCTTGAGCCACCGCGCCCAGCCTGTTCTGCTGTCTTATTTGAATTATTTTACTGTGTTCATTTTCTCAATGATTGTTTGGATTTTCTAGGTATCATCCGTAAAGAGGTAGTTTCACTTTCTTATGTGTAATTCTTAAGCCTCTCTTTTTCTTTGTTTGATTTCATTGGCTATTATCTCCAATGTAATATTAAACAGCAATGAACATAGTGGGATCCTTGCCTTGTTTGGAAACTTAGTAGGAATGCCTCTCTTATTTCACCATTAAGTATTATGCTGACCTTATCTGTAGTCCAAATGTTTTATCTACACCTAATGAATTGTTTAACAATTACTATTTTATTAAGTGTGTTTTTTAAAGTTGTTTTTGTATTCTAAATTTAATTTAATAGTTTTTGGGAACAGGTGGTGTTTAGTTACATGGTAAGTTCTTCAGCGGCGATTTCTGAGATTCTGGTGCACTTGTCACCTGAGCAGTGTATGTTGTACCCAATATGTCATCTTTTATCCCCCACACTCTCCCACCCATCCCTCCACGTCCCCAAAGTTCATTGTATCAGTCTCATGCCTTTGCACCCTGATAGCTCCTACTTATAAGTTAGAACATATGGTATTTGATTTTTCATTCCTGAGTTACTTCACTTAGAATAATGGCCACCAACTCCAAATTGCTGCAAAGACTACTATTTCATTCCATTTTATGGCTGAGTTGTATTCCCAGTGTATACACAGCACATTTTCTTTATCCACCCATTGGTTGATGGTCATTTATATTGGTTCCATATTTTTTCAATTGTAAATTGTACTGCTATAAACATGCATATGCAAGTGTCTTTTCATAATGACTTCTTTTCCATTGGGTAAATACCCAGCAGTGGGATTGCCAGATCAAATGGTAGTTCTACTTTTAGTTCTTTAGAGAATCTCCATACTGTTTTCCATAGTGGTTGTACTAGTTTACATTCCCACAAGCAGTGTAAAAGAATTCCCTTTTCACCACAACCATACCAACATCTATTATTTTTTAATTTTTAAAATTATGGCCATTCTTGTATCTCATTATGGTTTTAATTTGCATTTCTCCGATAATTAGTGAGGTTGAGCATTTTTTTCATATGTTTGTTTGCTGTTTGTATATCTTCTTTTAAGAATTGTCTATTCTTGTCCTTTGCCCAGTTTTTGATAGAATTATTTCTTTCTGGCTGATTTGTTTGAGTTCCTTGTAGATTCTGGATATTAGTCCCCTGTCAGATGCGTAGTTTGCAAATATTTTCTCCCATTCTGTGGGTTGTCTGTTTACTGTGCTGATTATTTCTCTTGCTGTGTGTGAAGCTTTTTAGTTTAATTAGGTCCCATTTGTTTATTTTTGTTTCTACTGCATTTGCTTTTGAGTTGTTAGTCATAAATTCTTTGCTGAGGCCAATGTCTAGAAGAGTTTTCCTGGTGTTATTTTCCAGAATGCTTATGTTTTCAGGTCTTAGATTTAAGTCTTTGATTCACAGTCAGTTGATTTTTAAATAAGGTGAAAGATGAAGATCCAGTTTCACTCTTCTACATGTGGCTTGCCAGTTATCCCAGCACCATTTATTGAATAGGGTGTCCTTTCCCCACTTTATGTATTTATATGCTTTGTCAAAACTCAGTTGGCTGTATTTGGCTTTATTTCTGAGTTCTCTATTATGTTTCATTGTTCTATGTGTCATTTTTATACTAGTACCATGCCGTTTTGGTAACTAGAGACTTGTAGTATAATTTGAATCATGGTAATGTGATGCCTCCAGATTTGTTCTTTTTGCTTAGTATTGCTTTGGCTATGCAGGCTCTTTTTTGGTTCCATATGAATTTAAAATTTTTTTTTCTAACTTCTGTGAAGAATGATGATGGTATTGAAGCAGGATATTTCCCTGACCCCTTCAGGAGACTTTCAACAGGGGTGCCTTGTTTACTCAGCCCACCACTCTCAACTCCTCATGGGAGGGAGCACAAACAGGTGCGGGAACTGGAGTGAACAAGCACTGGAACAGGCTAGCCACTTCAGTGACAGCGGGATCAAACTCCACTCACTCAGACTCGCTGTGTTCCACCCTGCACAGACTCACTGTGGTGAGTGGGTGCTGGAACCAGCTGGATGCTTTAGGGCAGGCAGGAGCAAACTTCATGAAGCCCCACAGCAGCGTCCATGCAGGATTGCCTGCAACTCCTGAAGCCCCGGAGGCTTCCGTGCTCTTTTAACGCTGCTGACCACAGACGGCTTAAGTGTTAACAGCTCAGTGGGCCCTTTGCCTTTTCACATGAGGCAGCTGCCCTCCGCCAGGAAGGCAATGAGCTAGTGTGACAGCCTTTTGTATCTACACTCATAGACCCTGAGCTTTTGTCCAGTGTCCAAGAAAAATGAGATCACATGAATGAACTGAAGCATGATAACTGTGGGGGATTTTATTGCTGATGAAAGTGGCTCTCCACAGGAATGGGAGCCAAAAAGGGGATGGGGAAGGTAGGTAATCTTTCCCTGAAGTCCAGCCGTCTCTGACTGGATTCTTCTCAGAAGTTACGCCATCAAGCTGTCCCTCTGAGGTCAAGCTGCTTCTCTCCAACATCCAGCTGTAATCCCATCTACCAGCTGAGTCTGCGTTTTTATAGGCAGAGGATGGAGTGGGGTGGGGCCATGGGTGGTTTAGGAAAAGGCAACATTCAAGCAGGAAAATAGGGCGGTAAGTCCTCATAGTTTCAGACTTTTCAACTTGAGAGTGGAGTTTCGCCAGAGACCCCCTCCCTTTTCTGCCTAGAATTTCTTTGCTCCCATCCCTATCAGTTTTTTTTTTAATACAAAATGCTTATAATTGTTTTTGAAAACATTTAACAAACAATTTTTGAGCATGTTTAATTCCCACTTATGAGTGAGAACA
>NW_012117932.1:9281447-9282788 GCF_000951035.1 Colobus angolensis palliatus | reverse complement strand
TGTTGAATTTTGTCAAAAGCCTTTTCTGGATCTATTGAGATAATCATGTGATTTTGTTATTGGTTCTCTTTATGTGATGGATTACGTTTATTGATTTGTGTATGTTGAACCAGCCTTGTATCTCAGGGATGAAGCCGACATGATCGTGGTGGATAAGGTTTTTGATGTGCTGCTGGATTTGCTCTGTCAGTGTTTTATTGAGGATTTTTGCATTGATGTTCATCAGGCATATTGGCCTGAAATTTTCTTTTTTTGTTGTTGTGTCTCTGCCAGGTTTTGGTATCAGGATGATGCCAACCTCATAAAATGAGTTACAGAGGATTCCCTCTTTTTCCATTGTTTGGAATAGTTTCAGAAGGAATGGTCTTTGTACCTCTCATAGAATTCAGCTGTAAGTCCATCTGGTCCTGGACTTTTTTTGGTTGGTAGGCTATTAATTACTGCCTGAATTTCAGAACTTGTTATTGGTCTATTCAGGGATTCAACTTCTTCCTGGTTTAGTCTTGGGAGGGTGCATGTGTCTAGGAATTTATCCATTTTTTCTAGATTTTCTAGTTTATTTGCGTAGAGGTTTTTATAGTATTCTCTGATGGTAGTTTGTATTTCTGTGGGATCGGTGGTGATATCCCCTTTATCATTTTTTAATTGTGTCTATTTGATTCTTCTCTCTTTTCTTCTTTATTAGTCTGGCTAGTGGTCTATTTTGTTGATCTGTTCAAAAAACCATCTCCTGGATTCATTTATTTTTTTCAAGTTTTTTTCGTGTCTCTGTCTCCTTCAGTTTTGCTCTGATCTTAGTTATTTCTTGTCTTCTGCTAGTTTTTGAATTTATTTGCTCTTGCTTCTCTAGTTATTTTAATTGTGATGTTAGGATGTCAATTTTAGATCTTTCCTGCTTTCTCTCGGGGGCATTTAGAGCTATAAATTTTACGCTAAATACTGCTTTAGCTGTGTGCCAGAGATTCTGGTACATTGTGTCTTTGTTCTCCTTGGTTTCAATGAACTTATTTATTTCTGTCTTAATTTCGTTATTTACCCAGTAGTCACTCAGGAGGAAGTTGTTCAGTTTCCATGTAGTTGTGTGATTTTGAGTGAGTTTCTTAATCCTGAGTTCTAATTTGATTGCACTGTGGTCTGAGAGACTGTTATGATTTCCATTCTTTTGCATTTGCTGAGGAGTGTTTTACTTCCAACTATGTGGCCAGTTTTAGAGTAAGTGCAATGTGGTGCTGAGAAGAATGTGTATTCTGTTGATTTGGGTGGAGAGTTCTGTAGATGTCTATTAGGTCTACTTGGTCCAGAGCTGAGTTCAAGTCTGAATATCCTTGGTAATTTTCCATC
>NW_012117932.1:9277636-9279821 GCF_000951035.1 Colobus angolensis palliatus | reverse complement strand
GGACATACTTTTCCTTGATGTTGATGCTTTTCCTTTCTGTTTGTTAGTTTTCCTTCTAACAGTCAGGCCTCTCTGCTGCAGGTCTGCTGGAGTTTGCTGGAGGTTCACTCCAGACCCTGTTTGCCTGGGTAACACCAGCAGAGGCTACAGAACAGCAAAGATACCTGCCTGTTTCTTCTTCTGGAAGCTTTGTCCCAGAGTGGCACCCGCCAGATGCCAGCCAGAGCTATCCTGTATGAGATGTCCGTTGGCCCCTGCTGGGAGGTGTCTCCTAGTCAGGAGATACAGGGGTCAGGAATCCACTTGTAGAGGCAGTCTGACCCTTAGCGGAGCTTGAATGCTGTGCTAGGAGATCTGCTGCTCTCTTCAGGGCCATCAGGAAGGAATGTTTTAAAGCTACGCCCACAGCCACCCCTTCCCCCAGGTGCTGTGTCCCAGGGAGATGGGGGTTTTATCTATAAGCCCCTGACTGAGGCTGCTACCTTTTTTTCAGAGATGCCCTGCCCAAAGACGAGAAATCTAGGGGGGCAGTCTGGTTACAGTGGCTTTGCAGAGCTGTGGAGGGCTCCGCCTCATAGGAACTTCACCCAGGCTTTGCTACACACTGTGAGGGGAAAACCACCTACTCAGCCCTCGGTAATGGCAGAGGCCGCTCCCCCAACCAAGTCCAGTGTCCTAGGTCAACTTCAGACTGCTGTGCTGGCAGCAAGAATTTCAAGCCAGTGGATCTTAGCTTGCTGGGCTCTGTGGGGGTGGGATCCACTGAACTAGACCACTTGGCTCCTTGGCTTCAGCCCCTTTTCCAGCGGAGCGAATGATTCTGTCTCGCTGGCATTCCAGGCACCACTGGGGTATGAAAAAAAAACTCCTGCAGCTAGCTCAGTGTCTGCCCAAATGGCTGCCCAGTTTTGTGCTTGAAACCCAGGGCTCTGGTGGCGCAGGCACCCAAGGGAATATCCTGGTCTGTGGGTTGTGAAGACCATGAGAAAAGTGTAGTATCTGGGCCGGAGTCCACCGTCCCTCATGGCACAGTCCCTCATGGCTTCCCTTGGCTAGGGGAGGGAGTTCCCCAACCCCTTGAGCTTCCCAGGTGAGGCGACACCCCACCCTGCGTCTGCTTGCCCTCCAGGGACTGCACCCACTGTCTAACCAGTCCCAGTGGGATGAGCCGGTTACCCAGTTTGAAATGCAGAAATCACACGCCTGCTGCATTGATCTCGCTGGGAGCTGCAGACTGGAGCTGTTCCTGTTTGGCCATCTTGAGAGACTCCCTCCCCCCACATCAGTATTTTGATGGGAACAGAGCTGAATCTGTAGCTTGCTTTTAGCAGTATGGTCATTTTCACAATATTGGTTCTATGCATCCATGAGCATGGGTGTTTCCATTTGTTTGTGTCACTTATGATTTCTTCCAGCAATGTTTTGCAGTTTTCCTTGCAGAGATATTTCATATCCTTTGTTAAGTATAGTCCTACTTATTTTATTTTATTTTTTTGGCAGCTGCTGTAAAAGGGATTGAGTTCTTGATGTTATCCTCAGCTTGATCATTGTTGGTACCTAGCAGTGCCATTGATTTGTGTACACTGATTTTTGTATCCAGAAATTTTACTGAATTTGTTTATCAGATCAAGGAGTTCTTGGATGAATCTTTAGGGTTTTCTAGGTATACAATCATTTCATCAGCGAACAGCGGCAGTTTGGCTTCCTCTTTTCCAATTTGGATGCTTTTTATTTTTTTCTCTTAATTGCTCTGGCTAGGACTTCCATTACTGTGTTGAATAGGACTGGTGAAAGTGGGCATCCTGTCTTGTTCCAGTTCTCAGGGGGAATGCTTTCAACTTTTCCCTATTCAGTATGATATTGGCTGTGGGTTTTACATAGATGGCTTTTATTACTTTGAGTTATGTCCCATCTATATCAGTTTTATGCAGGGTTTTATCATAAAGCAAGGCCGGATTTTGTCAAATGCCTTTTCTACATCTATCGAGATGATCATATGACTTTTTGTTCTTAATTCTGTTTATGTGGTGTATCACATTTATTGACTTGCATATGTTAAGCCATCCCTGCATCCCTGGTATGAAACCAACTTGATCATGATGTATTATCTTTTCGATACGCTGTTGGATTTGGATAGCTGGTATTTTGTTGAGAATTTTTGCATCTGTGTTCATCAGGGATATTG
>NW_012117932.1:9271786-9275966 GCF_000951035.1 Colobus angolensis palliatus | reverse complement strand
GAGCTTGATTATAGTTTTCAGTCTTTTAGAAAAGGATAATTTAATATGAAGTTAAAAGCTGATTCATTTTTGCTAGGAGTTTACTAGCTGTCAATTATACTCTTTACGAACCATCCACTGGGTTGATGTATAGTTAAACACAGACTGGAAAACATTATTTGGTTACAATTAAGGCTCTCAATATGATATTGTAAAAGTTGGACATGGTACCAAAAATATATATACTTGAACCTCTGTTTAATTTATGTTTCTAAAATCTACATATTCACTTCATTTAAAAGCCTTACTGAACGCATCCTGAAAGCCAATCCAAGAGCCTAATAAAGCAGCTAGGTAAAAATAATCAAAAACACTTTTGAGTAGCATATTCTGCAATGTTCTAGTGCTAAAGTAATTCTGGATACAGAATATTAGAAACAGTCAATAGACCGAATGTCAACTTTTGGGATCATTGTGTCTGCACACAGAAATGAAATATTGTAGTAGCAAAGACTTTGAAGATGACCCACTAATAAATCCAACCCTCTCCAAAAAATTGAGAAAAAACTGAACTCTATGAGGCTGAGTGTTCTTCTAAGCCACACACCAAGTTACTGTTAGAGCCAGAACTAGTCTGGGGCTTCCCAATCAAGTATTAATCCCACTCTATCTGTTTCTCTCCCTAAACTACAGTTAACACAAAGAATATGAACATATAAAGAACAAGACAGTAGATTTTTATTTATTCATTATTTATTGTTTAGAGATAGGGTCTCACTCTGTAACCCAGCCTAGAGTACAGTTGCATGATCACAGTCCACTGTAGCCTCAAATTCCTGGGCTCAAGCAATCCCCCCACCTCAACCTCCTGAGCAGCTGGAATGACAGGCACGCACCACTACATCCAGCTCATTTTTTTATTATTATTTTTTTTTAGACAAGGGGTCTCACTATGTTGCACAAGTTGGTCACAAACTTCCAGCCTTAAGTGATCCTCCTGCCTCAGCTTCCCAAAGTGCTGTTATGATAAGTATGAGTCACCATGCTTCTGACTCTAAAGACAGTATTTTCAGATACCTGGCACGGTATGTCAATTTATATTTTGTTTAAAGACCCAGAGGTAAAGTTCCATTAACTCATTTTGAAAAATATCCTGTAGTGATTAGTAAAGTACTTTTCTCCCTTCATGATTTTGACTTCTATAATACAAAGTTAAAAGGTTAAAACCTCAAGTAATTAATAATGCTTTATATTTTCCTATAAAGAGATTCCTAAACGTTCTCTTACACATGAGGTAGGTTTTAAAAACTACTCCCATCATCATCTCTATAAGAAATCCAGACATCAAGAGTTACTAAAAAGCAATATTCTAAAAATCACTGCCTTAAATGTCAATGTTTGTATTTGCTTCATGTCCACACCCCAACTCACCCCTATCCCTCAATCTGGAAGTATGTTTACAAGGCTACCCTCAAAAGAAAAAATTTCTCTCCTAGGAAGGTTAAAATGTCAAAGGATTAATAACTGATCATTTCTTTCCATAGTTTTTTAAAAATCCTAACTCAACGCTAATACTCTCAAAATTCTAAATATGTACAGTATATTTAAGTGCTAATCTCATAACACAGGTAGAAGTAACTTTCTTTCTTATTGGCAAGAACAAGGTATACTTTTCATTGTGTTCCACTGGGATAGTCCATCCCTCCATACCAGAATCTTGGTTTCCAATCCCTTATAAATTATCTTCTAATGGAAACAGGCACTTTGGGTGTTTTGTTTTGAGACAAGGTCTTGTTCTGTCATCCCAGCTGGAGTGCAGTGGCATGATCATAGCTCACTGAAGCTTTGACCTCCCAGGCCCAAGCAGTGCTTCTACCTTAGCCTCCCAATTAGCTGTGATTACAGGTGTGCACCACCACTCTTGGCTAATTATTTTATTTTTTGTAGAAGTAGGGTCTCCCTATGCTGTCCGGGCTGGTGTCAAACTCTCAGGCTCTAGTGATCCTCCCATCTTGGTTCCCAAAGTTCTGAGACTACAGATGTAAGCCACCGCACCTGACCTGACACAGGCATCTCTTTGAGCTATTGTAAAATCTCAGTGAGGAATTAAAAACTGACCCCACCCAGAAAACCCTCTTTATTGCCTCTTTCTTGTCACTTCTAACACTCTCGTGCCTTTAACAAATGACTTCTATATGTCATTCTCAAATGGTCTGGACCCAAAGCAATGTTGGAAGAAAATATAAAAAGGATTTTAAGCATAGAGAATCAAAAAGAACTATTTTAAAAGGTAACAAATAAAAATCATACTCTCTCTCTCTCTCTCTATATATATATACACACACACACACACACACATACACACACACACTATAGTATATATTATGTATATAGAAATTTATATATATGTATGTTATCTTTTATATATATATATAAATCACTATAGTGCTCTTGTATCATTTGGGTTATTAAAGAAATTGTAAGAAAAACATGAAAACTATCTAGTGGACTTGAAAACATACAAATAACTTCATCTTAGAGCAAAGCACTTGTAGTTCCAGCTATTCAGGAGGCTGAGGTAGGAGGACTACTTGAGTCCAAGAGTTTGAGGCCAGCTTGAGAAATATATCAAGACTCAATCTCAAAAGAGAAAAAGAAAGTAAAGAAGAAAGAATGAAAGAAAAAGAAAGAAAGAAAGAAATTCATCTTAATCCTTAAAATCAACAAAACAACTATGAACCAACACAGCTGACAGGGTGCTCTCTATCAACAATACTGTAAAGTCAATGCGTATATTCAATACTATGTCATAACAATTACAATGGTTTCTTTGTGCTTCACCAACATGAGGTTTCTCCTCTTCTTGTATAACATTATAATCTAACTTTAGAAAAATAATAAAACATAGACAATAAAGAAGAATATTTTAAAACTATACAATATTAACACTTAAGTACAACCACCATTAAAACATTGAGAAAGAAAGAGAGAGAGAGGCAGATGGGGGAGAGAGAGAGAGAGAGAGACAGAAAGATAGCTAGCTAGCTAAATAGATAGATATTTTCAAATATTTTAGATATAAATACTTATTTGCTATTGTAAAAGTAGGTCATTGCTATTCACAATTTGTATTTATTTTTTGTTTGATTTATTTATTTCACTGAACACATTCTTTCTTATCAAATGACGTTACTAAAATTTGTTTCTAGTGACTGTATAGTAATTCTATTAAATGGATTTAACCATTCACCCATCACCCTATGTTTTACATTTACTTTATTTTCAACTTTAAGCTCTTAAAATCACTTGGTAGCTGAATACTTAAATATTATTTCCTCAGAATACATTACATAGTGAAACTACAGGTTCAAAGGCCTCACATAATCTTAAGGCCTTTGTTACTTTTTCTCTAAAAATGGAATAATGTAAACCTCCCAGCTAAGTGTGAAGTTGTTCTATGTCCCGAGATCCTTGTCAACAAGATTGTCTACTACGTTTTTCAATCTTTCTCAATTTCACAGATTTAAATAATTAAACAATTATTATTTAAATTTTTATCTCTGAAATTATTAGAATTGATTATGTTCATTGCCTATTGATATAAATGATACCATATTTCCGTTCATGTTTTAAAATATACTCATCCTTAATCCCCAGTGATAATTCAGCTTCATAGAAAATTCTAGGTTAACACTTATTTTCTCTTTGCACTTCAAATTTCAATGTCTTCTTTCATCTAATGTTAGAGAGACCACCAGCCAGACTAATAAAGAAGAAAAGAGAGAAGAATCAAATAGACACAATAAAAAACGATAAAGGGAATATCACCCCTGATCTCACAGAAATACAAACTACCATCAGAGAATACTATAAACACCTCTAAGCAAATAAATTAGAAAATCTAGAAGAAATGGATAAACTGCTGGACACATACACCCTCCCAAGACTAAACCAGGAAGAAGTCAAATCCCTGAATAGACCAATAACAAGTTCTGAAATTGAGGCAGTAATTAATAGCCTACCAACCAAAAAAAGCCCAGGACCAGACGGATTCACAGTCTAATTCTACCAGAGGTAGAAAGAAGAGCTGGTACCATTCCTTCTAAAACTATTCCAAATAATAGAGAGGGAATCCTCTGTAACTCATTTTATGAGGCCAACATCATCCTGATACCAAAACCTGGCAGAGACACAACAAAAA
>NW_012117932.1:9247056-9269523 GCF_000951035.1 Colobus angolensis palliatus | reverse complement strand
GGGCCTGTTGGGGAGTAGGGGGCTAGGGGGAAATTAGGAGTAATACCTAACGTAGATGACGGGTTGACGGGTGCAGCAAACCACCATGGTATGCGTATATCTATGTAGCAAACCTGCACATTCTGCACATGTATCCCAGAGCTTAAAGTATAATAATAATAAAAAATGGTCTGCAGGAAGTCCATCATTTCGTGATAGCTACCTGCTTATTACCTTTGAAAGCTCATAATAGTCTCCCTCTCTCCTGAATATGTTTTATAATTTTTTTTTTTTTTTGAGATGAGTCTCACTCTGTCGCCAGGCTGGAATGCAGTGGCGCAATCTCAGCTCACTGCAACCTCCACCTCCCAGGTTCAAGCGATTCTCCTGCCTCAGCCTCAGCCTCCCAGGTTCAAGCGATTCTCCTGCCTCAGCCTCTGGAGTAGCTGGGACTACAGGCGTGCGCCACTGCGCCCAGCTACTTTTTTATTTTTAGTAGAGATGGGGTTTAACCACATTGGCCAAGATAGTATTGGCCAATGTGGTATTGGCCAATACATTGGCCAAGATGGTATTTTTAGTGGAGACGGGGTTTCACCATGTTGGCCAGGGTGGTCTCAAACTCTTGACCTCATGATCCGCCCACCTAGGCCTCCCAAAGCGCTAGGATTACAGGTCTGAGCCACCGCACGCAGCATTTTTTTTTTTGATAGGCTCTGGTTCTGTTGCCAGGCTGGAGTGCAGTGGTGCAATCTCAGCTCACTGCAACCTCCGTCTCCCGGGCTCAAGCAATCCTCACACTTAGCTGGGACTATAGGCATACACCACCGTGTCCAGCTGATTTTTGTTTTTTTGTAGAGATGGATTTCGCCATGTTGCCTAGGCTAGTCTCGAACTCCTGAGCTAAAGCAATCCTCCTCCCTCAGCCTCCCAAAGTACTGAGATTACAGGCATGAGCCACTGCACCCGACCTAAATTTTTATCATGAGCTCATCTTCACCGGAAAGTTTCATGTTCCAGGTGCCTGGGAGGCATTCTTTAACAATAATTTTGTGGTTGCCTCTACCTCACCCCAATGTGACTACAGACTACCTCATCAGGTTTTACATTGGTTTCTTACCCCAGGGTTTCCCTAGAACAATTAGAGGAAAAATTCAATTCCGAATCCATGCATTGCACAGTCTAGAAGATTTGATGCCCCCTAATTTGTCTTCATTATATATACTGCCTAGGACTCCAGCTCCGAAAGCTCATCCTTTTGCCAGCAGGCAGAGTCTGGCTATCCAATCACCCTTTCCTGGTGATTCCAAACTTGCTCACATTGGGTTCTACAAGGCATAAAACCCCCCAGCACATAAAGGGTTTACTAGGTCCAGTCACCTTATCACCTACATGGATTCAGTCTCTCTCAGCACTGAGAGTCTTAACTTCATTCTTGGCACCTAAAGATTTTTTCCCTTGTTTTCAATCTCAGATATATATTTATCTTTATAAAATATTTTTTCTATTATTTTATGTTGGCATAGTAAGATAGGGAGTTCCACATTAACTGACTGATAGCATATTCTAACACATAACATTTTTAAGAAACAAAATTTGTGACACAAACTTCTAGAAGTCCTCATTACAAAGGCATTATAAAGGCAGCATAATAGAGCGATGTATGACAACAGTGACCCTGTAGTGCAATGAGGGAAAGGATGCTCTTTTCAATAAATGGTGCTGGATCAATTGAATGTGGAAGAAAGGCAGCTTGACCCCACCTCATACAATTCATAAAAACCAATTCCAGATGAACTGCAAATGTAAATGTGAAATATAAAGCATAAAGTGTTCACAGAAAATCAGAGTATCTTGGTAACCCTGGCACAGGCTAAAAAATCTTAAACAGGCCACAGAAAATGTTAACTATTAAAAAAAAAGATGTTAGATTCTATTAAAATTAATAGCTTTTGGCCAGGCGCAGTGGCTCACACCTGTAATCCCAGCACTTTGGGAGGCTGAGGTGGGCAGATCACCTGAGGTCAGGAGTTCAAGACCAGCCTGGTCAACATAGTGAAACCCCGTCTCTACTAAAAAACACAAAAATTAGCCAGGTGTGGTGGCACGTGGCTGTAGTCCCAACTACTCAGGAGGCTGAGGCAAGAGAATCACTTGAACCTAGGAGGCAGACGTTGCAGTAAGCTGAGACCGTGCCACTCCACTTCAGCCTGGGCAACAGAGTGAGACTCCATCTCACAAAATAAATTTATTAATAGCTTTTATTTATCAAACAAAATCATTAACAGAGCAAAAATCCAACCTAGCAAGTAGAAAAATATATTTGCGATAAGTATAACTGACAAAGGACTTATTTCCAGAATATAAAGAAACTACCCTAATGCGTATTTAAAGCAGCAGTCCCCAACCTTTTCAGCATGAGGGACTAGTTTCGTGGAAGACAATTTTTCCATGGGATGAAACTGTTCCACCTCAGATCATCAGGCATTAGAGTCTCATAAGAAGTGCGCAACCTAGATCCCTCATATGCACAGTTCACAAAAGGTTCGTGCTCCTATGAGAATCTAAAGCTGCCGCTGATCTGACAGGAAGCAGAGCTCAGGCAGTAATGCTCCCTGGCCCGCCACTCACGTCCTGCTGTGCAGCCCAGTTCCTAAAAGGCCAAGGACTGGTAC
This sequence comes from Colobus angolensis palliatus, assembly GCF_000951035.1. NCBI lineage: Eukaryota > Metazoa > Chordata > Mammalia > Primates > Cercopithecidae > Colobus > Colobus angolensis. The sequence continues at coordinate 9,266,869 of NW_012117932.1, read as the reverse complement.
TGGTCCCCAGCCCAAGGGTTGGGGACCCCTGATTTAAAGGATAAGCTATTCAATGAATATATGCAAAATATACTTGAATAGATCCTTCAAACAAAAGATATCCAAATGGCCAATAACATAAGAAAGGTGCTTCACTAGTAATCAGGGAATTGCTAACCAGCCCCACAATGTGACAATACCACATAACCACGAGAATGAAGAAAATGAAAATGACAGACCAAGTGTTAGTAGTGTGTGCAAAAACCAGAACACTCTTACACTGTTGAGGGAGTAAAATTTGTACAATCACATTGGAAAACTGCTTGTGTTCCTGAAGTTAAACGAATGCACCTATGAATTTCACTTCTAGATATACACTCAGAAAATAATGATGGCACTAAGATCTTAGAAGCCTGATACAGTAATATATTTTAGGCAATTATCCCATAAAAGGAAATGCTTTGTACTTAATGAGGTAAGTTTCCATCATCCAAGAAAATTTTATTCACGTGATACACCTTCCTTTTGTCATGATGCTGGATTGATATAGTAATTATATAAATTGAGGTGTTTACTAAATTGAACTATGTAAAACATGGAAATCCTAAGATTAGGATGATGAGCAAATTGAGCTAAATGGTATTTCTCTGAAAAGCTGTTACAGGAAAAAAAAAGAAACAAAAAACAAGTAATGGAAGTTTCACCTCCAGAGCCATTTAAGAGCACGGTGTCTATTGCTAGCTATTCAGTAGCAGCTGTGAAGCCATTGTATTGGTGCACAATTTAGAAACGGAGTATCAGTACCGGGCTTGGGAACAACTGGCCAGATGTGGGGTTTGGTGGTAGTCTGCTATTGTTTTAAGGGGTGAGGATGAGATTTTGTTGTAGACAACTTCAGTTCATCCAACAAGCACACTGAACCACTCATGTCTTCCACAGTGTCCCCTCTGTTCTTGCATGTTCCTCTGCCATACAACTCACGCAGTATTTATGCACATTTTTTTGTTAACACATCAAACTTGACTACAACAGAACCAAATGACATAGTATTCTGTGTTTTCATAGCTTCCAGTTCATGCTGATCATCCTATTGCTGGGTTTTTGTTTATGCACGTTTTTATGCCAGGCCTGTCGATGGGGGTGTCTTTACTGTGCTGGCTTTATGTTTGCAGATGATCCATAGAAACACAAACAAGAAATTGTAGCAGCAGTATTTCATTCCTAAAGCTGAATGATGTCAGGCATAATTACTGAAACTAACATCTGGAGTGGTTTATTAAAGGGAAACCTGCCAAGATTGTTAGCATATATCAAACAGCATTATCCATATGTGCCATTTTATCACTATTGAATGTCGGGTGTGTTAGTATGAAGGGAAATGAATAAGATCCGGCAAAGGATCACTACTAACACATTATCTTCCCAGAGCTGATTTTAGTTTAGCTCAATGAAGCAGTTTGCTGGAGATTCTCAAAATTGTGCCCATCACCCATCTGGAGGGTTTCTGCATACCTCGGTACCTGGTTATTTGGTCTTGTTAGAATTAAAACGTACCCCTTCAGGAAAGTCCTCTTGAATTCTTTTTTTTATTTTCCTGAATCCTAGGCTAGAAACAAACAAGCAAACAAACAAACAAACAAGATATCAGATATTAATTGAGGACCCACTGATCAGTCTTGTTGAAAACTTGGCAAACATGCTTGAGGAGTTTAATAGGGATCTTGTCCAGTAGGGTGATGAAAGAACACTATTGTGTGATTATCAGATTTCTTGAAGTAGTACTGAATTACTACTGTTCACTCTTTTCCTTAGAAGACATCTCAATGGTTGAATAGAAAGCCTTAAGGCAGTGAGGTGATCCTCATCAAACTATGAGAGGTTCAATCCTTATGAGTAGTATAGTTCTAATAATCGTGCCCTTTGGCTTATTTAGAGAGTAATCTAGAGAGGCCACACCAATCTGGCATGGTAAATGTTGTCTTCCTTAGGCGCAAACAGAGGATGTCATGCCAGTCTACATTCTGTACACGGAGATGGAGGTGGAATTCATAGATCTTCAAAAATCATACTAGAACAGTTTTTGATACAATGGAAAAGAAAGTGTTCTTCAGAAAATGCTCCTAAGTTCTCCTTTGTGCCAATTATTGCCAAGGGTAAAAACTGAAAGGCAAATGACATTGCTTTTGAAACAACAGCAGACTACCACCAAACCCACATGTGGCCTGTTGTTCCCAAGCCCAGCACTGATACTCAGAATGCACATAAGTTTTCAAATAATTCTTACATGGTACATTTGCACCTCTAAAGCTAATGAAATATTTCCACATTTCTATGTATGACTATTTCAAAATATGCCAGAAAAGTGACAAATCTGGTTCAAATAATTATCTGTGATATAAATACAACAGAGTATCATACATGAAAACATGAAAATATACTCTGGAAACCTGTTTCTAGGAAAATTAAAATTTAGATGATATGCACTAAGATTTAAGCATATTGTTAGAATCACAGCAACATGAGATTGTTTTCATTTTCCAAAGGCCTAATTTGCAAAAAGATTTCTTATGATCTTATTAAGAAATAAAGTAAGTCAAAATAGATCTATAACTCAGTGTCAGGATATTAAGTTATAATGATTTGATTTTAAAGAGAAAAAGCCCTGAAAAGGCATAGCTGATAGTACAAGTGAGCCATTTTCTTGACTTTAAAATGAGCCTACTTGATGCAGAATAATCAACCCATCTTTGGGGACACTTAAACGTTCATGCTAAAATGCTGACATTAACCATTAAAAGGATTAAACTGACATCAAATGATTTCTGACATTAGAATATTGAAAGTATTAATAATGCTGTCAGTGTCATCTATGGCACTGAGAAAGGAACTTTCAAAAGAATAAATTTTACAACACAGAATTTATTTAACTTTTTTAACCCATTTATCTTTAAATGGTTATGAGAATAATTCCAATCAGAATCCAACTGCTCTGTGGATGATATAAAGTGGAGACCACACTTTGACAGGAGAGTGGCCATCAGTTGTGGGCCATACCACTTGAACTACCTTAATATGCAGCCTGGCACTAAGTGCCACTCTTCCTGCTAACTCTGCAGAAGCCAATAGAGCAGATAATTCTATATGAAAGCCTTCTGAGGTAGATGAAAGCTAAACAAGAATACCATGTAAATAGAAAATAAACAACTCTATGTCAAAAACAGACAAGGGCATTTTTAAAGCTCTAAAATTACAAAATGATGCACAGATTGAGCAAATTGTTGTAAACTTACTGAATAACATGTGTGGCTGAATGCACTTAAAACTTCCAGAAATAACTGCAAGACAGTGGACCCCAACACCCCCAGCAAACCCATCTAAGCAATAAGTGGTCCACTGACCAGCATGAGTTGCAACAGCACAAATGATTGTGAGGCAGCCCATCTCTAGTGACTCAAAGAAACCCAAACCACACGCTGCATTGTGTTCATGTAGACACAACCAAAAAGGAGCAAGTATTATCAAAACCAGTCTGACATCTAAAGCATACATTTTTCTGTCAGAAATAATATAAACGACCTGGGACTCCTTTCCAGTTTGTAGGTTTGCTGGATAAGTGATTTTATTGGCATTACGAGCCGAAGCCCCATTTACAGGAGAAGTTAGAAAACAGCGGCATGGGGAGTGAGGCCAGGCTGTGTTCCAACCGTAACTTTGCCAGTGAGCAGTTATCCGATATCAGTCAACCACACTCTCTAAATAAACCTCTGTTTCCTCGTCTGCAAAATGGGGATAACAACAAGCCCTCCTTCTCATGGCGACTGTCAGGATTAATTGGTAAAGTGCTTTGGAAAGACTTAGCACAGCAGCTGTCCTCAGTCAACCTTCAATAAGGCTTTGTTTCTTCTTTTTTTTTAACTTCAATTTTAAAAGTATTGTTTTAAATATATTGATCCTGAACCCACATTCTCTAAAAAAACTATAAATGTTTCATGAATACATTCACCCATTCTTACATCTTGGTCCTTCTCTAGATATTTTATACGGCTGTGGAGTTTCCAGCTGGCATGGTGGCTCATGCCTGTAATCCCAGAACTTTGGGAGGCTGAGGTGTTTTGGGAGAACTTTGGATCGCCTAAGGTCAGGGGTTCAAGACCAGCCTGGCCAACATGGTGAAACTCTGTCTCTACTAAAGATACAAAAATCAGCCAGGCATGGTGGTGGGTACCTGTAATCCCAGCTACTCGGGAGGCTGAGGCAGGAGAATCGCTTGAACCTGGGTGGCAGAGGTTGCAGTGAGCCAAGATCATGCCACCACACTCCAGCCTGGGCAACAGAGTGAGACTCTGTCAAGAAAAAGAAAAGAAGAAAAGAAAAGAAAAGAGAAAAGAAAAAAGTTTCCTACGTTTGCTACTATTGACTATCTACACCTAATCAAATTCAAAGGCAGTATGTTCAAAAGCATTCCTTTGTATGAGGAGGAGTCTTCATTACACACCAGTAATTTCTCACAATGTTTCATGAAATGGAAAGTGACTCAGAAACATGAGACACATGGAATTCATTAAGACTAATGCACTCCTCTCCTCCATTCTAGGGCTGGTGAGTCCTCAAGTTTAAGAGAAGTTGACAATACAAGGGAAAGGTAACAGAAACAGAGGTGTCATTAGGCCTGGAGAAGACCACACTACCAGAATGCAGATGACCAGGCTTCTGTGATTGCTTATGTCACACTTGATCACTGGCATGGCAGAAAGCAACAAGAATCCAAGGATTTCTGTGACATCCCAGTGCCTACTGAGTAGTAGTCAGGTACCAAGGCTTGCTCAGATATGGCACCACAGAATTGCTCTATTGCGATTCATTCACACTACAGTTCCCATTTTTGAAAATGCCAGTCCTATCTCTTCCTTTCCCTATTCCGGTTTATAGCTGTCCCACCTTCCTTCACCCCAGTGCCCCAACCCCACCCTGTGTCTGCATCTCTAGTAACTTCCTGGCCTTCCCAAGCCCAGTGCAAATCCAGCTTCCTCCACGATGTCTTCCCAGATCTTCCTTAGGTGTATTTACTCTCTTCTTCAGTCTTTTAACAGCAGCAATCTCTCACTTTGTAGGAGAGTTCTTCATTGATATTACAGATTGTTTCTATTACACCCAACTCAGTCCCTGAACCAAGAACCTAAGTGGGACTTGTATATACTCCACACAGCGGATGTATAGGTAGTCAATACATCTTTTTGGCAGAAGCAGTGAATTACCTTAAAAGTTTTCAAATATTAGGCATATGTTACTGGTTATCAATTTACTATATGTTCCTGTTTATGTCTTGTCATTGGCTTTTGCATGTATCTGGAACAGGAGGGCATTATTAAACAGCAGGAAGGTAGGTCTTCGGGATCGAATGGTCTGGTTTCCAGTCCTATTCTGCCACATACTGGCTGTGAGACTGTGGACAAGTTGTATCAAATGAGGTCTGTGTAACAATGGATGATAACAGCTCTTACCTTCATAAGGATGGTAAGAATAAGAAGATGCTGCATGTGGAGTGTTCATCAAGTAGTACCCCTCCAATGTCAGCTGTTAATCTTTGTATAAAAACACATTCACGTAGGTCAGTCTCCCTCACGTAAGGATAAAATAAGCAATGTCAAGGCAGGCTGGTCTGCAGTCCAACTCAGCCTGCTAGCCACAGTCGTCATAATTGATCTTCAGAGAGTGACCATTTACAGTGTTTACATTACTGCTACACAACATGTAAGCATTTTGTAAGATACTCATGTGAAATTCAGTAGCCCTGAAACACTACTCCCAAAATATAAGCAAACTAATTCCAGGACATCATTTTCAGATTTTTCCATAACTTTCAAGGTTTTGTTCTTGAACTCTCTCTTTCTCATTGGCTAGTTAATTAAGGAAGGATAAATGTACCATCTCCCACTCAAATCTCTCATGCATATATATAACACAATAATGCCATTTCCAGAGCCACCGCATCTCTCTCCAATCATCAGGTAATCCATACGTTGTGGTGGACACAAGATATGGCATGTTGTTGTTATCATTAGAAAAAAAATGATTTGATTTAAACCAGTGAAAACAGAGGAAGATAGGACTTTGTGACTACAGCAGCACTCACCCAAGGAACTCAAAAATAATAAGGATCATTGGCCTCATAAATCACCAAAAAATTTCTAATTATCCAACTGTTTCACATAATCATTCAAAATAAAAATGTTGGTGGCTCCTTAACAATAATACCATTATAGGAATACATTTTTTATTTCCATTAAAATGTCCTGCTATCCACACTGTAATACACTGTTTTTTAAGAAAGGTTTCATACTGTCACCCAGGCTGGAGAGCAGTGCTGGGACCTTGGCTCACTGTAGCCTCAACCTCCTGGGATCTAGCCATCCTCCCACCTCAGTTACCTGAGTACCTTGGACTATAAGCATGCGCCACCATGACTGACTAATTGTTTTTGGGTTTTTTTTGTTTTTTGTTTTTTTTGTTTCAGAAACAGGGTCTCACTATGTTGCCCAGGCCAGTCTCAAACTCCTGGGCTCAAGAGGACCTCCTGCCTCAACCTCCCAAAGTACCAAAGTGCTGGGATTACAAGTGTAAACTATGGTGCCTAGCCTCACGCTCTGACTTTTTAAAGCTATTTAATATTCTCAGGTTTGATCAAAGGTACTATCACTGATTTTATTATTTTTTTCATTATTATACTTTAAGTTCTAGGCTACATGTGCACAACGTGCAGGTTTGTTACATTTGTATACATGTGCCATGTTGCTGTGCTACATCCATTAACTCATCGTTTAGGTTAGGTATATCTCCTAATGCTATCCCTTCCCCCTCCCGCAACTCCACAACAGGCCCCAGTGTGTGATATTCCCCACCCTGTGTCCAAGTGTTCTCATTGTAAAATTTCCACCAATGAGTGAGAACATGTGGTGTTTGGTTTTCTGTCCTTGTGATAGTTTGCTCCGAATGATGGTTTCCAGCTTCATCTACATCCTTACAAAGCACATGAACTCATCCGTTTTTATGGCTGCATAGTGTTCCATGGTGCATATGTGCCACATTTTCTTAATCCAGTCTATCATTGATGGACATTTGGGTTGGTTCTAAGTCTTTGCTATTGTGAATAGTGCCACAATAAACATACGCCATCATTGATTTTAATACGTAATTAGGACTACGTGAGATATAATATCCCAGAAAGAAAAGGTACCGAAATACTGAATTTCATCTTTAACATGCCAAAGTCAGTTTTCATAATCCACTCCTCCCACGAACATTGGTAGCTCTGTTACGTGCCAGGCTCTGTGAGTGTCACTTGAGATAAGAGAAAATTAAGACATAGTCTCTCCTCAAATGCCTGGCAGTCAGATTGGGGCTAGTTTAACAGAGATTTAAATCTCAAAATATAGACATATAATATGATTCAGGTTTTTATTTAAAGCACTGCTCACAAATTTCTATGCTGTTCCCATATGTTCAACATAAAACATTTTGGAATTTTTGCTTCCAATATTTCCAAATTCAAAAGCACTCTGATTTACATATATTTCCCTATAAAGAAGTTGGTTAGAATAATTCAAGGTCTTAAAAATACAAAAAAGTAATATCGAAATATTTACTGAGTAATTCTCTTTTAAAAATTACTTAGTCGAGATGTGGCATCTCAGAAATACACTCACCTCCATAGTGAAAAAAAGTAAATATTTTTCTGGGTTACAGGACTAAGCTTTTGAGATCTATTGTAATGGCATGGTTCACATTCCATAAAATTCAAAAAAAAAATCCCCAAAGAACTCAACATACATATAATAATAATTGCTCTTTGAATCAGAAAAGAAGGATACACTTGAAGAAGGCCTGCCCTGAAGCTCAGTACTGCTTCTTCATTTCTCATAACTACGTAGCTGAAGAAATGTAAGGCTTTCCCTGAGAGCTTTATCAAGGCAATAAAAAGTTAATGAACTTTAGGTAACAACCATAATTTCAAAGTACTGAACTATATCACTTGCAGACATTCTTCAATTTATATAAGCCAGGAATATTTCCTGGCTTTCAGACTTGAAATTCTGAATAAACTTCTCTCTTAAAAACACTTATTAGACATATAGTTCTCCAGAACTTATTAAATGTCAACTTTCATTCACTTAAAAAATACCTAACAAATCATATTTGCCAAGAATAGGCCGGAGCAGTTTTTAAGACACACTGTCCCTGTTTATAAGGTTCTTACAGGTCACTAAGCCATTCCAACAAATAAAACTATAAAATAATGTGACACGTATAATAATGTAAATAGCATATAAAGTAGAGCAATGGAAGAATACACAATGGTTACATATGTACCTTGAGAGCTGACCTCAGAACCTAACTACATTTTAAAACATGATTTCTTTTAAGAAAACCATTCCAAGCAACTAACAAATTACCTTACAGAAATGCAGCTTCTACTGCACGCTGGGGACCACCTGTTACTAGCAAGAGGGCCACTGTCAATCTATGTGTATTCACATGTGCTCTTCTAGACAGGAATGGTAACAGAGAAGTCTAGCTTTCTATAGCTTCGATGATATACAGATCATCTATCGTAATTCAGGGTTTGCTACTGAATGAGATTAATTTCTGTAGCTGTCATTAAAAGGTCTTGATGGTACCCATTTGGCAAATGGATCTCTCCTTTGATTTCTGATGATACTTTTTAAAAAAACAAAGTGTCCATATAATAGTCTCTTTAAACAGCATAAATGCCTACGGTCCCTGAATGTAAAAGATAATGTAAACAGAGCAATGAGCGATAAAGGATAATGATTTATCACCTTCATGTTAAACCCTTTGTAGAAAGGCACATTATTCAGTAAAAACACTGAGTGTACACCACCAATATGAATTAAGAATATTATTTTTAAACAATTAAAAGATAATATGTATTACCATTTTAATGAGTGCAATAAATAAGAATAAAGGCAGTGACCTCGACAAGGAAAGTCCATTAATGGAGCAATTATTACTTGTTGCTTATTTTTTCAATAGCTCATTGTTAATTCCAAGTTCCCATTCATTCTGCTCATTCAATTAATTACCTCATGGAAGAACAGTACACATCAACATTCTGGTTCCTTTCAGGCCTGAGATCAAATTGATTAAAAAAATGAGCAGGAGGCCATAGGGCTTAACGGTAACCCTAGTTAATAGGGCATATTAACTATAGTTAATACTGTATAGGTGACCAGGAGCGGTAGCTCACGCCTGTAATCCCAGCACTTTGGGAGGCCGAGGCGGGCAAATTATGAGATCAGGAGATCGAGACTATCCTGGCCAACATGGTGAAACCCCGTCTCTACTAAAAATACAAAAATTAGGCAGCGTGGTGGTGCGTGTCTACAGTCCCGGCTACTCAGGAGGCTGAGGCAGGAGAATCACTTGAACCTGACAGGCAGAGGCTGCAGTGAGCCGAGATTGCGCCACTGCACTCCAGCCTGGAGACAGAGTAAGACTCCGTCTTAAAAAAAAAAAAAAATCTTATAGCTCCTTGTTTATGCTCCATGCAATCATAGAAGGAACATGTAGTAAAAAGTAATTTTAATCCATCTCCTTTATCATAAAATACGAAGTACAGTATTGTTGTCCATTAAGGAAATCATCATTCTACATGAATATAAACATCTTCTGTTGCCAACACATTATAATGTTAAAATATGCATTTTAAATGGAAACTTAAATTATTCTAGGGAATAAAATTATCATCAGGAAGGTTTCCTAAAGCAACTATGGTAGTAGCGGATTTTTAAATTATCATCTAACAGGCTGCTGATATCAAATAAATTAGAGTAAATCAAAATAAGATTAAATGTATAAATAATGTATTGCTTCAATCCCACTATAGGTAAAGTCATTACATTAAAAAATTTTTATTTAAAATTGAGAACATTTACCAAAATTATATTTGAATTTCCCTGGTGGTTTTATGCTATTATTTTATTTCCTTGCCAGACCACAATTAAATCTTAAATTTTATCCCACTCACAACAAAATTCTTTTTGCCTATTTACCCATTTAGAAATCTCATATTTTAAGTATAGAATTCCATGCTGTCAAAAGTGATGATCTGCTCTTGACAAAATTATGTTATCAATATTTAAAACATTTTTTGCAATCTTATAGTAAAATCGGTCAGTGTCATTCCCAAGGTATACATTAAAATTTCACTTTAAAATGTTATTACAAGATTAGTTGAGGTTATAAACTGGAAAAAAAATCATTTTGAATAAATCAGAAGTAATACCCTTGTATCAATTCTTTCTACAACAGATTATATTTGTCTTACAAAACAGTCAGAATCTTTTTGAAACTACTACTTCTTTCAGGAGCTTTCTCTTTGATGTCATTAACTTTGGCCTCTTCTTTATCTTCAATCTTAAATTAATTCCCTGGGAAGCTTGTGGCTTGTTGGCTGATTGGAGGGATTAAATATAAGGGTTTATAAAGAAAAGCAGCTTTTGATACAATGCTATTACAACATGATCACTTACCCATAAACTGTTAGATACAGAGGTTTTTTTCATGTGAGACACAAATGTTCATTTTTAAAGCCATTATCATGCAACAAATAGAATGAGGATTATTTTTGTAGTTTATATTCACCTTACAAATAAATGATCAGGGAACATGACTCTGGAATAAGAGACAATGATTTTTGGCTCCTCTGTAATTGCTTGCAGTTTTGTTGTTGTTATTTTTTTCTGGCAATCCGTTTTCATCATGATATGCTAAATGGACCCTTCTTATACACTAGTCAAAGGATTTCATTGATATTATGCAAATAAGAATATGCCTGAAATATTCTAACTTAACACTAGCTGGGGGTGGGGGACTTTGGGGCTTCTATGATTTGAGACAGCGGTTGTGTAGCAATAATAGACTATTGTTTAAGGCAAAAGTGTTTTTGTGTTTTTTAAATTGCCACTCAATCTATTTTTTTGAGTAGTTTTTGAGAAAGCATTTTAAGTAACAAGAGATTCTACAGTAAACATCAGTTTTTTGCTTTAGAGTTTTGCCCCCAGCATCTATTCTCTCTTTGGTTGGTAATAGCATCCCAGGTCCTTTGGAGGGATTTATCCCTCCATCAGGTACAGACCTGGGGTCCTTGTCCCATGGACCTTTCTCCAAAGGACTTTGGGTCTTGATTGGGATGGTGCAAGGACAGAGACACGATTCTACTTCATTTTCTACAACATGCCCTGAAAAGACAGGTCATGCTCCCTAAATCTACCCTCTATCTCTCTCAGTCTTTATTCTGAGCCCAGTTTTCTGGTCTGCCACTAGAGTCTGTGAGCTTCCTCATGTCCTTATAATAAATTCCTTTTCTGCTTTAAGTGAACCGCAGTCCAATTTTATTGCTTGCAACCAAAGCACCCTAAATTATACAGGTGCCCTTTTGTGAGATTATCTCCTCGATAAAGTAATGGATATTGACTCCATTTTAACCATCAGGTGCTCTTTCTAGAGATGAATTACAGCCTGACCTTGCCTAGTGGCTCTGAGGAGTCCTTAGGAGGTAAGCTTAAAAAAAAAAAAAAATCAATAGCCTTAGGAGAACTACCTCTAACGGTTTTACTTTTGCTGTGTAACCCTAGGGCTTGGGAACTGACCAACAGGGTAATGCTACATCTGCCCATTCATACAATCAACCTTCTAACTTATGACCCATAATCTCAATTATATTTGTAAAAATTCCAGTGACCCACTTCCATAGACTCCTCACAATAAAATAAGTAATGAACTAACCCATATTATGTCTTTCTCTCACCTGTAATACACATTAAGAGTCTGGGGCCGGGCGCGGTGGCTCAAGCCTGTAATCCCAGCACTTTGGGAGGCCGAGACGGGCGGATCACGAGGTCAGGAGATCGAGACTATCCTGGCTAACACGGTAAAACCCCGTCTCTACTAAAAATACAAAAAACTAGCCGGGCGAGGTGGCGGGCGCCTGTAGTCCCAGCTACTCAGGAGGCTGAGGCAGGAGAATGGCGTAAACCCAGGAGGCGGAGCTTGCAGTGAGCTGAGATCTGGCCACTGCACTCCAGTCTGGGCGACAGAGCGAAAAAAAAAAAAAAAAAAGAGTCTGGATATGACTAGTTCTACAAAGCTAGAAAAGTAATTGCTCCTTTTCTAATACATTTACTATCATCTTTAAGAATCTCACACCCTTTGGGGCATCAAGATACAATGATCATACTTTAGCTAAAATTTCTGCCCACAAATCCCTTAATATGAAGTGAAATTAGTCATCTCTACTGAAATAGGATGTTCATCAGGCCAGCAAATAACGGTACAAGCTTGGGCTTGTTCCAGCAGGGTTCAGACAAGGTCAGGGGCACTTGGAGGCATTCTGAGATGACCCTTGTGGTGGGTGGAATTTTAAAAATGCACTTACCCACCCCAGATCCCACATCCTGTAGAATTTGTGACTATGCTGACGTGTCACTCCTATGATTATGTTTATCATCATGTGCCTATCATCGGAAGCATCATTATGATCATAACATGATTTTGCCATGTTGTTAGATGGCACAGTTGACCTTAAGAGTGGGAGAGTCTCACTGAAACCCTTGTACACTGCTGTTGGGAATGTAAATTGGTTTTGCTATTATGGAAAACAGTATAGAGATTCCTCAAAAAAATTAAAAACAGAACCATCATATGATCCAGCAATCCCACTTAGGTGTATTTATCCAAAAAAGAAATTGAAATCAGAATCTTGAAGAGCTATTAGTACTCCCGAATTTATTTCAGGACTATTAACAACAACCAGGATGTAGAAAAGACCAAAATGTCCATGCACAGATTAATGGATAAAGAAACTGTGGCATATACATACAATGGATTATTATTCGGCTTTAAAGAGAAGGAAATTCTGCAATATGTGATAACATGGGTGAACTTTGGGGACATTTTGTTAAGTGAAATAAGCCAACACGAAAGGACAAATAGCATATGATTCTATTTATACAAAGTATCTAAAATATTCAAACTCATGGAGGCGTAGAATAGAATTATGGTTGCCAGGGCTGGAGGAGAGGGTAATGTGGAGTTTCTAATCAGTAGGTATAAAGTTTCAGTTCCCCAAGATAAGTTCTAGAGATCTGCTGTACTACATTGTACCATAAGCAACAATAACATATGGCACACTCAAAACTACGCTCAAAGAGTAGATCTCATGATCCCATGTTACATGTCCTTACTGCAAGTTACTTATTTATTTTATTTATTCATTTATTTTATTTATTTATTTTTCTAAGATGAGGTCTCCCTCTGTCACCCAGGCTAGAGTGCGGTGGTGTATAGCTCCCTGCAACCTTTAACCCCTGGGCTCAAGGAATTCTCCTGCTTCAGCCTGCCAAGTAGCTAGGACTACAGGCATGTACCACCACACCAGACTACCTTAAGCGAAAAAATAGAATGAGATTCTAATCTCTGGGTCTGACCTAATCACTGGGGCTCTTCTCAGTGGAGCACTTTCTCAGACTGGTGCCCAGGGAAAAGTCAGAGAGTTTCCACTGGATAAACCACTGCAGGCCCTGAAGAGGGAGGGAGCCACAGGAAAAGGCATACAGATAGCCTTGAAAAGCTGAGAGCAACCCCCTGCTGATATCAGGGAGAAAACAGGAACCTCAGACTGACAGCTACAAGCAACTGGATTCCGCCAACAACCTGAATGAGCCTAGGGGTGCATTCTTCCCAAGAGCCTCCAGGTAAAAGCTGAATCAGGAGACACCTTGATCTGGGCATCCTGATACCCTGAGCATAGCAAGCCAGCTCACCTCAGACTTCCAGAACTGAGAGCTAATAAATGAGTGTTGTTTTAATTTGCTAAATTTGTGGCAATTTTTTTTTTTTTTTTGTGAGACAGAGTCTTGCTCAGTTGCCCAGTCTGGAGTGCAGTGGTGTGATCTCGGCTCACTGCAAGCTCTGCCTCCCGGGTTCCCGCCATTCTCCTGCCTCAGCCTCCCGAGTGGCTGGGACTACAGGCGCCGCCACCATGCCTGGCTAATTTTTTGCATTTTTAGTAGAGATGGGGTTTCACCGTGTTAGCCAGGATGGTCTCAATCTCCTGCCCTCGTGATCCGCCCGCCTCGGCCTCCCAAAGTGCTGGGATTACAGGCGTGAGCCACGGCGCCCAGCGTGGCAATTTGTTATGCAACAAAAGAAAACAGATCCATCCTTTAATCAAGAAGTTCTTGATCCATTCAAATTACTTCTCACACCAGGATCTCTAGGTCTCTTCCCACAGAAAAAAGAGTGATTTTGGGAAGTCATTCTCCAATTTCCTATGCCAATTTCCCACATCCAATAAGATACTTTACTTGTCACTGAAGAGGAAGAAAGGAAAGGATGGTTACAGTTAAGAATGGTGATCCAGGCTGGGCGCTGTGGCTCACGCCTATAATCCCAGTGCTTTTGGAGGCTGAGGTGGGAGGATCCCTTCCAGCCAGGGGTTTGATACCAGCCTGGGCAACAAAGCAAGACCCTGTCTCTATAAAAAAAATTTTTTTTTAATTAGCCAGGCATGGTGGCACACACCGGTAGTCCTAGCTACTCAGGAGACTGAGGTGGGAAGATGGATGGCTTGAGCCCAGGAGTTCGAAGCTGCAGTAAGGCATGATTGTACCACTGTACTCTAGTCTGGGTGACAGAGCAAGACCCCATCTCAAAAAAAAAAAAAAAAAAGAGGCAAGCCAATCCAGCGCCAGGGATTCCATGGGTGGTCTTCATTAAATGTGCATGGCAAGCCTGAGAGGAGGCTGTTCGTCCTCATTGTTTATCCAGAGACACTAAGCCTCATGGACATGACCTCAAATAGAGGCTCAACATACACAGCAGCAGGTGATAAAGCAAACAAGGAACAAGCTTCTCTCTTATAAACTGGCTTTTTACTCTTAAATTTGCACTCGCCCCAAAACCACTGTAGGATGCTAAAATAAAGCACATGGACGCTAAAAAAGCATCCAGAGTAGGCTTTAGTCTCAGGGCCCTCTGGCCAGTATAACTTGCACCCCCTCAATGCCCAAGACAGAGAGGAAAGAGGCAGCATCAGAGCCCCATTTAAAATAAAAAATCATAAACGACTTCCTCCAAGCCACTTCAGCAAATTATTTGTGAACCTCAAATGTCTGTGATTTCTTACAAATAAATAATACCTAATTTTTAAGCTACATTTTAAAACTAACTCAAAGAGGTCATAAATTTCATCAACCCTGTGGTTACAACACAATGGGCCTTCTTCTCTGTCATCTCTAACAAAAAGAGCAGTTTAAGTACTTTCTCCTGTCAGATGCAGACTAACCAGACACTGTACCAATCCTATAAACAATTGTCCCACACCCTGAGAAAGCTAGAATCAGTCAGGTATAACCTAATAAAAGTCAGGGAGCAGAAATGAGTGAAACTTGAGATGCCAGATTTCACTCACATCCTGTTTGGTGAGACCACCAAACAGGCTTTGTGTGATCAACAAGGCTGTTTATTTCACCTGGGTGCAGGCGGGCTGAGTCCGAAAAGAGAATCAGGGAAGGGAGACAGGGGTGGGGCCATTTTATAGGATTTGTGTAGGTAAAGGAAAATTATAGTCAAAGCCCGTTGTTCTCTGGCTAGCAGGGGTGGGGGTCACAAGGTGCTCAGTGGGGGAGCTTTTGAGCCAGGATGAGCCAGGAAAAGGAATTTCACAAGGTAATGTCATCAGTTAAGGCAGCGACCGGCCATTTTCACTTCTTTTGTGGTGGAATGTCATCAGTTAAGGCAGGAACAGGTCATTTAAATTTCACTTCTTTTGTGATTCTTCAGTTACTTCAGGCCATCTGGATGTATGCATGCAGGTCACAGGGGATATTATGGCTTAGCTTGGGCTCAGAGGCCTGACACTAGAGGCTTTCTTCTTTATTCTTTTTCTTAAGAAAATTTACAATCTTGAAGAAATGGAATGCACAGCCAAATGATTCTAAATAAAATTGCCAGTTAGTATGTTTTCTAATGCTAGTTTCTTCATTAAGATGCTTCAGATAACTTCTTAGACATTCCTTTGAAATAGCTTTATTTCAAAGCTATTTTATACTTAGTGGGGTATCCTCCAGCCAGAATATTTAAATACATGTGAACCAGGATAAGGCTAAAATCCAGCCTACAGGTTAAGAACTGGACTAAAGAATCTGACCAACTGAACTGGAATCCCAGCTCTGCAACTTACTAGCTGTGCAGTCCTGAGACCAATATGTCATCTCAGCTGCTGCTTCCGGAAAATGGAAATCATAATCAAACCTACCCCACAGGGTTGTAGAGGTGAAATGAACAAACATACACATAGCACTGACACAGTGCCCCTATGTGCCAGACACAGTTATAATTATCAGCCTTCATGAGTGTTTGGCTCCGTTATACTCACAAACTCTCATCACAGCACTGTTAGTGCATGAGAAGCATCCAGGAGAGACTTCTGGGGACTTCCAGGGGCCCCTCTCCTTATATCCACCCAATTAAACCACAAACATACTTATCTCCAGCCATAGGTATGAGAGGACCACATTTTTGAGACAAATGAAAAAAACTAGTGTTAGAACCTCAGAGGTTTTTTGTTTGTTTTTGTTTTTGTTTTTGTTTGAGACGGAGTCTCGCTCTGTCGCCCAGGCTGGAGTGCAGTGGCCGGATCTCAGCTCACTACAAGCTCCACCTCCCGGGTTTACGCCATTCTCCTGCCTCAGCCTCCCGAGTAGCTGGGACTACAGGCGCCCGCCACCGCGCCCGGCTAGTTTTTTGTATTTTTTTAGTAGAGACGGGGTTTCACCGTGTTAGCCAGGATGGTCTCGATCTCCTGACCTTGTGATCCACCCGTCTCGGCCTCCCAAAGTGCTGGGATTACAGGCGTGAGCCACCGCACCCGGCCTTTTTTTTTTTTTTGAGACGGAGTCTTGCTCTGTCGCCCAGGCTGGAGTGCAGTGGCGCGATCTCAGCTCACTGTAAGCTCTGCCTCCCGGGTTCAGGCCATTCTCCTGCCTCGGCCTCCCAAATAGCTAGGACCACAGGCACCCGCCACAACTGGCTAATTTTTTGTATTTTTAGTAGAGATGGGTTTCACCGTGTTAGCCAGGATGGTCTCCATCTCCTGACCTCGTGATCTGCCCGCCTCCGCCTCCCACAGTGCTAGGATTACAGGCGTGAGCCACCGCGCCCCGCCCAGAGTTGTTATTAAAAGAAATGCAATTGAGGACTGAGTGAGCAATGTGGCTTATGCAGTGACTACAGCTATCTGTCTAGAAGTCAGCATTTGGTAATTACACCAGCAGTACATTTGGGAACCATTTCCAAACAAAAATAAGGGTTTTTTTTTTTTCTTAAGGAATTTCACACCTCTTTAATTCCAAAACACAGGAAGTGAAGGAGTACTTAACAGAGATACACATCAACAAACTGATGCTGAAAACATCATCATGAGGAGAGAACTTGATGGCCCATGTCACAGCCCCAACATTAATCAGGCTCCACTTGCCTGTAAACCAACAATTACACATTTGCTCATTAAGAAAAACCGCTGAAAGCCAAGTCCTATAAAGTGTGGGCTACTCTGTAGTCATGCTTGATCTTGGCAAGCTATTTAAACTTCACTGAATCTCAACTTCTTAAACAACAAAAAGGATAATATCCTCAAAGTCACCTAAGGATTAAATGAGATAATGCATAACAGTTGATAAAATGGGCTCATTAACTTTATCCATTATTATTGTTATTCAGGCAGTTCTGAGATTTATATTAAAATGTGAACTACATCACAAGAGGGAAAAAAATCCTCAGAACAAATTACTTCTTTTCTGCAGATGTTAACCTTAAGAATGTTAACGGTTTATAAATTGTGGTGTCAAGCCTTTCCCAGGGGCTCAAGGATGACCTCCGCACTGTTCACCCAGATTTCTCTTGACAATATCAAACATCCCGCTCCATATTCCAAGATCCAAACAGCTCTTCAGCTGTCAGAGAATATGGGAAATGGCGACCTTGAAGCATCTGGGCAAGTTCACTATCAAGAGTCACACACTAAGACAGACATGAACAAGGGTGGGGGAAGGAAGAGCGACACCCCCATCCCATAGCCCATACTTAGCCCTTGATGCTCATGGCTTGTGCAGATTTAAGGATTAGAAAGAATGACACATTTCATTATGCTCATAAAGTACTTTTACCAGGAAGCTGAAAACCAGTAAGTATCTGGGCACATCTTTTTCTTTTTCCAGTTTTACCTATCCAAGCAAAATGACTGACATCCAGGTAAAGCAGCAAAGAAACATTTCCCACACGCATAACTCTCAGGTCCATGTGCAATTGGACAGAGGAAATATACAACAATTGTAGCATGTGAAACAGTTTTCCTAGGTCTACTCGAAATGTCATCCCTTACAAACATGAGGCGCTATAAGACAATTCCCCTCATCACTACATGATGACAATATATTCTTATATTGTGCTGCAATATATTGAACATCAATCAATAAAGTCTTTACAACACACTAAGGCCCCTGGAGACGGAAACCTGCCACCTTGAATATGGCACGCTGCTGTAAGCAAGCGTGCCTTGGGCTTAAGGGACAGAGATGACATTCACACACTACACAGAATCCACACCTGGCGCCACTGCTCCTTTGCCTGCCCTCCTCCATCACATTTCATCCCCTCACATGTGAAATATTTAGCATTTATAGCTTCCACTGACTGTATCTCAATAAATGAGTAAATAAAGCTTATTATCAGCCAGGCATAGTGGCTCATGCCTGTAGTCCCAGCACTTTGGGAGGTTGAGGTGGGTGGATTGCTTGAGTCCAGGAGTTCAAGACTAGCCTGGGCAACATGGTGAAACTCCGTTTCTACAACATCCAAAAACATTAGCCAGGTGTGGTGGCACCTGCCGGTGGTCACAGCTACTTGGGAGACTGAGGTGGGAGGATGACCTGACCCCAGGAGTTTGAGGCTCTGGTGAGCCGTGATCATGCCACTGTACTCCAGCCTGAGTGACTAAGTGAGATCTTATCGCAAAAAATAAAAATTTTTTTCCAAAAAAAGCCTATTGTCAAAGTCAAAAATTACATGACAAGCTAATGGAGCACAGTCTTCCATATTGTTTTAGACTCACAGAATCTACTAGAGACAATTATAACCCACCATAAAACTATGACTGCACAAATTTTACATATAGATTTCTGAGAATATTACAGTATGTCCAATTATGTATCTATTTATTATTTGTTTGTTTGTTTTTGAGACAGTCTCACTCTGTCGCCCAGGCTAGAGTGCAGTGGCACGATCTCAGCTCACTGTAACCCCTGCCTCCTGGGTTCAAGCAGTTCTCGTGCCTCAGCCTCCCGAGTAGCTGGGACTACAGGCATATGCCACCACACCCAGCTAACTTTTATATTTTTAGTGAAGATGGGGTTTCCCCATTTTGGCCAGGCTAGTCTCGAACTCATGACCTCAAGTGATCCGCCTGCCTCGGCCTCCCAAAGTGCTGGGACTACAGGTGTGAGCCACTGTGCCTAGCCCAGTATGCCCAATTATCAACCTTGATCTAAAAGTTCTTTAATAGCCATACTTAGGAACCAAACCTGGAAACATGTGAAATGTCCTCGATGTGAAAAAAGTGATAAAACAGAGGAAGATGTGTTCAGTTATTTAAAAACGTAAACAGGCCGGGCACGGTGGCTCAAGCCTGTAATCCCAGCACTTTGGGAGGCCAAGACGGGCGGATCACGAGGTCAGGAGATCGAGACCATCCTGGCTA
>NW_012117932.1:9236689-9246311 GCF_000951035.1 Colobus angolensis palliatus | reverse complement strand
AAAAAAAAAAGTAGAATTATGAAAATAGTCTGAAAGCACATTAACAAGGGCATGATTGCATAAGTCAGATATATCCATCTATAGAATATGATGCTATAATTAAAAGGAACGGTAATGAAGGACATCAATAGGTACCGACCAGCAAAGATACTCTGAAATACGAAATAAAAAAGACTTTGGTAAGTACTAGGTATGACATAATACCATTTCTGTAAAAACAAAACAGAGGGGTGGACTTCATATGCATGTACACATTTAAATGTATATACCTCTGTATACAGAGAAACATGGAGAAAAACACAAACCAAAGTGTTAACTGCACACACCCCGTGGTCCTCGGAGGGCCGGCCTCCCGCTCCCTCAGGGCCCTGTCCAGGCGAGGGCACAGAATGCCTGTGTTCCCGGGGTCACTCCTCTGTGCTCCCTGCATGGAGTTCTCATACACAGAACTCCATCCCTGATGCAGTCAAATCCCTTAAGACGGTGACCATGTATTTATCATCCAGATTGGGAACTTTTAAGAACGGAAGAGGGTGCTATGAAACATTAGCTGGGGAAGGAGGTATCAACAGGAGCCCTATCCCATGGAAAAGGAGACCTACAGCCACCCTAGCCCTGAGCATGGAGCCAGGATCCCCGAACTACCCACTTCCTCAAGGCAACCCCTTTGTGGGGAGGGGTGTTTTCCTTTATCCAGGACAATCACCACCCACTTTCCAAGGGACAATGCCCTAAGTCCTTCCACACTTGGGTGCTCTAAGTGTCAAGTCTTTCCTTCTGCCCCTCTTTCATTCCACAAATACAGAGCCCCTACGACTCCTTCGTTCACTCCTTCATTCAATAACCAAGTGCCTGCTATACACTCAGGTGCCCGGACTACGAAGTGAGAAGTACAGAGATGTCTCTGTGGACCTAACATTCCGCCTGGGGCAGAGATGATAAAGAAATAAACAGATATCTAATAGGATCGGGTGTTAAGTCCCATAGAGCAAACCAGAGCAGGGTAGGGGACACAGGGAACAGGGCAAGGGAGTGGGTGCTGCCCTCTACATGGGGTGGGGGCTTCTCTGATAAGGCAGCATTTAAGCAGAGATGGAAGGAAAGGGGCACACAGCATTCCAGGCAGGAGAAATGGCAGGAATGGGCTCCAGATGGGGAGCGTGATGCCCAGAAGTGAGCAGGAGGGAAGCTGCAGGCCTGATCATGGAAGAGGGCTCTCGACGCCACTCAGGGAGATAAGCCCAGCCACGCGCACCAAGAATTCAGCCTTGGGGACGATCAGTATGACACTCATCAACCAGAGAAATAAATAAGGGCCTTCTAAGGAAGGTGGTCTCATCGACTCCCTTGTAAACAGAGACCCCTCTGCTTCTCTGGTTCAAGGTAAGAGGAGAAAGAAAGTTCAGTTCTGGTGGCTATCACTGCAGATATTTTTTTATTATTATTATTATTATTATTGAGACGGAGTCTCGCTCTGTAGCCCAGGCTGGAGTACAGTGGCCCGATCTCAGCTCACTGCAAGCTCCGCCTCCCGGGTTCACGCCATTCTCCTGCCTCAGCTCCCGAGTAGCTGGGACTACAGGCACCCGCCACCACATCCGGCTAATTTGTTGTATTTTTAGTAGAGATGGGGTTTCACCATGTTAACCAGGATGGTCTCGATCTCCTGACCTCGTGATCCACCCGCCTCAGCCTCCCAAAGTGCTGGGATTACAGGCGTGAGCCATTGCACCTGGCCTTTCCCTGCAGATATTTAAACATTATAGTTACGCTATATCTGCTGAAACATAAGGCCGTTAAACCAGTAATCACTCATCAGCTTTGGTCACAAACATCTAATATTACTGCTGAAAAGTAAAATACTTCCCTTAAACAATGCACTTGTTAATATCCAAACCATTCCCCAAGGTCATATTCAGAGAAGAATCTGGTAGGATTTCATAAACTGTAAGAAATGTGTATACCATCAGGTAGCCTAGAGCAATTCTAGAAATAACGTGGTTTTACACCACTGTTGCATCAGCTTTGAAAAAGATAGATTTTAAGATGAGAAAAAGAGAAGGGTACTTAGAAAGAATAGAATATTACACTTGGTCTGCCATAAAGTGTCAGCTCTAAAAAAAAGTCAGAGGAAATGCCACTCTTTAAATCCTGAACTAAATTCCCAAATAATTTTTATCGCTGGACCTAGACTTGGCTAATCAGTGACTTCACTGGCAAAACAGCAAAGCATAGATAATTAATATCAGTTCAGAGACATATAAGCCCCTGTCAAAGAACTAAAACATACTTACCTTTTAAAAATATTTTCATATTCACAGAACTTAAAAAACATCTGTTGGCCGGGCGCGGTGGCTCAAGCCTGTAATCCCAGCACTTTGGGAGGCCGAGACGGGCGGATCACGAGGTCAGGAGATCGAGACCATCCTGGCTAACACGGTGAAACCCCGTCTCTACTAAGAAATACAAAAAACTAGCCGGGCGAGGTGGCGGGCGCCTGTAGTCCCAGCTATTCGGGAGGCTGAGGCAGGAGAATGGTGTGAACCTGGGAGGCGGAGCTTGCAATGAGCTGAGATCCGGCCACTGCACTCCAGACCGGGCAACGGAGGGAGACTTCATCTCAAAAAAAAAAAAAAAAAAAAAAATCTGTTATATTGTTCCAATTTTTCAATAATCTGGCACATTCAAATCAGTAAAACATTTGTAAGATTTGTGCAGCTAAATCTTTAGATTTGGGTGTCCTAACACTTAATCCACACGTGCGCATACGCACACGCACACACACACACACACAGCTAGAATCTCCTGGCTGACAGAAAACCTGCCCTGGTGGGACATGGACCAACCATTTGTCCTCGACAAACTGTCTGAGACAGAAAATTTTGGTGAGATTTGGGGGTTGGGAGATGACAGCTGAGCTAAAAGCATCAGTATTATTGATTTTGGCTTCATGCTACTCCTTTACAGCTGTCCTTTGCAAGCTGAACACAGTATAAGTCAGGCCAAAGGACAAGGACAAGAGAGACAGGAGGTTAAAGTTCACCAACACCCTAGAAGAAGAGACGGTTACACCCACAATTACAGCTGATCGCCAGCCACCAAACTTATTTTTCCTTAATGCCAGGGCTCCACAGCGGCCTAGAGACAGGAGACAAATGACTTTTTCTAACAATTGCAACAATAAATGATTTCTATTTTCTAATAGCTAAGAATACTATGGAAACACTTAAAAGAGTAAGCTAAGAAAAATGTCTTTGCTTCCCTGGGCCTCTAAAATTAGTCTAGAGTCCACTTCTTGAGAATAAGAGCCAAGTCTGAATTACGTCTTCACGCCTTGGTGCCTAGCACCGTACCACCCATACATCAATTTCACAATTTAAAAAAATGCTGAGAGGCCGGCCGCGGTGGCTCACGCCTGTAATCCCAGCACTTTGGGAGGCTGAGGCGGGCAGATCACCTCAGATCAGGAATTCAAGACCAGCCTGGCCAACATAGTGAAACTTCGTCTCTACTAAAAACACAAAAAAATTAGCTGGGCATGGTGGCATGTTATCTTAGCTACTTAGCAGGCTGAGGCGGGAGGATTGCTTGAACCCAGAAGGCAGAGGTTGCAGTGAGCCGAGACCATGCCATTGCACTCTAGCCTGGGCATCAGAGTGGGACTCTGTCTCAAAAAAAAAAAAATGCTAAATGAAAAAGCAAACAAAATTTTTCCCATCAACCACCAAGTTCACTACAATGCCGAACATCTCCAAAGGTTACTGTGTGCAAAGGGGTCAGATGCAGAGTAAACCAGCGTCAGTAGAACCCAACCAAGTAAGAAGGGGCTTGGGGAACCCTCCTGAGTAGTCAATGTTTTTTCTGTTCTGACATTAGTGAACTCCCGGTGATGTTTTAGACTACCTGTTTGGGACTTAATTTTTATGTCCACTTTTGTTTCCATCTAAATTCATGGGCTCTCAGTGGGCTCCTGGTGAGCTTAAGCTCTGGTGTTCGTTGGTGTGCTCTGGAACGAGGGTTCTCGCACAGTGGATGTTATTCAGCTTTCCCGTAAAACGTCACCATGTCCTCAGCATCCATTTCAGTTTCCAGCAAGTTACGTGAGATTATTTAAAATGCAAACTGCCTGCACAACTGAAATAGTGTTTTTAAAACATTAAAGAACGAAGGCCCTAACGAAAACCAAAATCTCTGATCTAACGACTCCGCCAACAGTATCCAAAAAGACTGATAAAATTTTCTTTGTTAGTATTTACGAAGCAGGATTATTCTACTAAAACTCAATTTAGTTTAGGCTTTCTTCCAAGTTGATTCAAACTGTATTTCAAGATACAGCTTGAGTAAGCACATTGTTTCAAATCTTAGTTATTACCACGTCAACTTACAACACTCTTTACAAGAATCACAGGCTAGACCTATTAATATAACAAAAGCTTCACTTCAAGGAAAGAGTCAGTGCTTAAATTAGCCCTTCCTACTGATGCATTTGAAACACTGGGAATGAAAGTCATGTTTTTCCCTACAAGCAAAATCATAGTGTTCAGCTTCACTTCTATGTATCTACAGAAACACGAGTAAGAGCCTACCAAGGCAGAGCTAGAATGCACTGCGTGTATTCACTAATTGATTTCATTTCTACCAGTGTCTGATTCTCTATGTTATGGGCAAAATAAGAAAACCTCCCAAGTAACTAACTTCTCTAGTCTTTGCTAGAAAACGTCCTTCTCCACACATTATGGGCTGCCCTATCTCTACCCAGGAAGAAGAAAGAGCTGCCTCCACAGAACTGTCATCTCAAACTTCAGCCCTCTCCGCACTGCCTGCCCACCCTTTGGTTCAACACCTCTTTGGTGTTCTCCCTCCTTCTCCATAAAGGAGTGCTGCAAATTCACTCCTCTCCTCTCAGTGCCTGCCCATCTTCCTCCCAACATGCTTTCCCCTCCACACCACCAGTCCTTCAAGAGAAAGCAGAAACCATAAGCAGTAGAACTCCTTCAGCTCCCCTCTCACAAACCTACCTATCTCAAAGTACTTCCATCACTTCCTCTAGCTACAGTGGAAGAGGAAACCCAACTCTAGGAGCTTTGTTTCATCTTTTACGAGGATGGTTTTCAAATTCAGCTCCCTTTTAGAATCACCTGGGCAGTTTTAAAAATCTCAACACCAGCCATCCCCAACACCAATTACACAGGCATCCTTCTGAATGGTTCCCACCATCAGTATTTTTTACACACTCCAAGTGGCTCCAATGTGCAGCCAAGGTTAAGAATAAGAACCCCCTTCTCTTTCTTCACACTCACTGGGGATACTGAAATATGTGCAGGTCTTTCCCATCGTAAAAAGCCCAGCCTTCCTCAGTCCCATCTCCCCCTTCAGGTCCATCCACATCTCCCTCAGCTTCTTCATGATGAAACTTCTTAGAAGAGCTGCGTGTACTCTTCTCCCCTTCCTCAGCTCCACTCTGCTCCACCCAGTGCCTTGCAACTTGCCATGCTGTCTCCTGGCACTGCTTTCACCAGGCTACCAAAGGCCATGTGGCTCACCCCAGTGTCCCTCAGTCCAGTTGTTCCCAATGTCCTGGACTGCTCAGCAGCACATTTCTTGGGATTTGCTTCTAGTTTCTTTCCTAGTAAATAGTGTGGCCTTCTGACCTGCAAGCTCATATACATCTTTCTTTTTTATAAGCAAGGCTTTATCCTATTACACCTTTGAATGTTTTTGTTTCCATTTTTATTCTCTTCCTTTGGAAAAACAAGTAATACGTGATGAATAAGCCTTTGTCTCTCCTATGTATCATCTTCAGAGAAATCCTTTTTCTCTCATCTTTTTCACTTTGTTTTGTAGAAGTTTCTCAAGTCTGTTGATTCCTGTGTTTTCATTTGTGTTTGTTATATTTGGTGGCTTCTAATGTGACTTTCCTCTTTCTAATGGTTTTTCTCCTTCTTCATGAGGATTAATCAGCTCACTTTCCACCTCCTATATTTCTTCTTTTCTTTAATCATGTATCTTTCCTTTAAACTTTGAGAAAACTCAGTTTTCATTATTCCTTTAAGGCCATGAAATACTAAGATTCTGAATTCTTCTTTTGTTGGTGAGAAAATTTATCTTCTGATGTATATTCTGCATCTAGCTTTGTCTGTGTTCCATTATTCTGTGAACTTGCCTGCCTGTGCTAAGGTGTGGCAGGCACAACCAGAAGGCATTCGTGCTGCAACGGCGACAACCTGTCACTTCAGAGGAGGAGTAGCCAGCTTCCAGTCCAGCATTAATCTCCAGTTCTCTCCACTGTGGTCAAGTCCTGTAGCCAGGGAGTATTTTACACTCAAGTGTAAAACTTCAGCAGCATTGATATAGGTTAGAAAGAAGCCCCTCATGTCACGGGCTCCTGAACACCACCTACCTGAGCCTTCTTTCATCCTCAATTTGAGAAGTCCCCCACTCTCAGGAAGCTGGCCTAGACATTAGGATGGCACTCAGTCACATTGGTGGCCTGGGTGTATATGCAGGTGTGCATGCAGGTTGGGCTCCAACATGAGGGGTCTCCACTCACTAGACTTTTATGTTCCTGGGATCCCCAGAGCTGTTTAAGTCACAACCTGCCCAACTCTACACAGAAGCTCTTTTCCTCCCTCAACTCCGAGTCCTCCAGTTTTCCGTGGTGCACAGCTGAGTTGCACAGAGAGAGTCGCCCCTCTAGTCTCTTATTATTTTAGTGAAGCCATTTAATTTCTACAGGCCACACTATACCCTGCCTCAAATTAGAGGACTATGTAAGCTCACAGCATCCTCTCTCCTTTGGTCCAAATTTCACTCTATTTGCCAGGCATTCTTTAAAGTGTGGTTTGAAGTTGTAGCTATTTAACAGAACACAGCATTTTCTTCTTTGTTTCTCATTCTTTTTGGTCTTTTGGGGGTTCCAGGTATAAAAATTGAGTAAAACCCTGTCTTAATGCCACCATCTTTTAACTAGGTCTTCATTTAATTTTTAAGCAGTTTAATGTAATGCCAACAAACATTTTTCTTTTAGTAAAGCCAACCTATCCCAAAAATCTTAAGTTCATTAAACCGTGAAAAAAAAAAAAAACTTAACCTGAAATTTATTATTCTAAATATTTCCAAAGACTGGAATGATTTCTAAATGACAAATTATTATTTTTGCTAAATTTCAGTCACCTTACATGCAAATCATAAATGCATATTTTGCTTTCAACTGACTCACAATCCCCACCAAAAAACACGCCACCCATTTCAGTGACTATGGATTCCAATGTTTGTAAAGAGCTTGCAAAGCCCATTTCTAAAAATAAGATGTTTGGAAAACGATGATTCCTACCGATGCCACAGACTATCTTCCAATTAGCTGAATCCTAAATAAATTCAGGCTGAATGCTTTGAGGAGGGAGATTCTTCCCTATGAAACAACATTTAAAAGTTAATAAATGTTGATTCTAGATGACCACCTTCCTCTCTTACCCTTGCCAAGTAAGAATGAGCTTTTATAAACTCTACCACTTGTATATTTTTAGACTTCAGTACACCAGCCAAAAAAGAGGTTACCATATATGATACAATTCAAATCTTATCTCCATTTATGTTTAAAGTTTCTTATTTGCTTATTTTTTTAATTTAAAAACTCTGGCTTTCTCTGCCCCCACCTTGCAACATCCAATTCTTTATTTAATTCACTTACAAATGAAAGGTTAATTTTCTTTAAATCCAGTTACTTACTTTTGAAAGAAGGCCTTACAAATGATAATCATTACACATCCACATTATTATATATTCCATTTGTACAACTCATGTGACATTCTCCTATTTTATACTGTAAACGTTTTCTTCATAAAAAGACAGTTACCTAGGTTTAAAACAAACCTAATTTCAGTTAAATTATTATACTTCTTTTCTAACTCAGAGGGACAAAATGAATAACTCTGGACTGTGACCCCTAAGAAGCTAGAGCTATACAGTGAAAGGGAAGAAAAACGGGAGAGGCAGGGAAAAGTGTCTCTCAAGACCAAAGCACACATCCTGGTAATGGAGGCAATTGCAGTAAATGCAACCTGTCAAGTATTCAGAGACTGGAGCAATATTCCATCAAGCATTTTTAAATTCAGTTCCACACAAGTCAACTCAGTTTTGCCTGGAGATTTTAACAGACATCTAGCTGGTGTGTATATAATTACCTGTCTCTCTGAATTGGGGGTGGGGAATGAAAAACAGCACAAGGAGGTGCATGATGTTTAAAGAAAGCAATAAGCTAAAGACCTGATGTGAAAGAGCTGAAACTCAGGGACTCATTCAACAATAAAAATGTTTATCTTTAACATCTTTAAGCAACAATTTCTTGTTTTAAATCTAAAGGTCATCAACTTTGTTTTGCTCAGAAATTTAAAGACAAAAATGTAATAATATTTATTCCTCATTTTAAGAGTTACCTTCATCATATTATCTATCATGGGTATCAAAGACCACTGCAGGATTCTCAGTGTGTATTACAGCTTCTAATCATTTTCTCTAGTTTATCAAGTTACACTTACCATACCATAAGCATCCTTGAAATATTATCTTCAGAATTCATTTGAGGTGTTTGGTAGCCAAAATTCATTGGAGAAAGTCTAAGATATAACTCCCATATATAAGTTTCAGCCCAGTTTTGAAATAATAATTTTGCAACATACAAAAGAGTGACAGTACATGAATTCTTACACGAGACCTCTATAAAGTATCACTTTAGCAAAATAAAAACATGTATCAGATATTTATATATCTCTCAGTTCCTATGTTCTCTGCTTCTACTGGATATATCTTTAAGGTTCCTTGACTTACCAATTATTAAATGGGGAGAAATATAATGGTTTCATCTATTAAATATGTTCAGGATCATCTACAGAGTAATATGCATGTTCTTTCTGTGTTCCACAGTCTGACTTCATAGCACCAAGCATGCTACAACATAATTTATAGGCTGAAAACATACTTTAAATCAAACTTTTTTTGAAAAGAAAGATAGAATCTATATAAGTAAGAAGTATAACAAAGAGATAAGCTTTTTATGTTATCAGGGAACCCTCTGTAGTTTCACTGTCCAATTTATCAGCCACATGTGGCTACTGAGTACTTGAAATGTAGCTAGTACAAACTGAGATGTAAGCATAAAATGCACTGCAAATTTTGAAAGCTTCATGAAAAAAAGGTAAAATGTCTCATTGGTAAATTGTATATTAATGACAGATTAAAATAATAAACATATTAAGTTACATAAAATATATTTAAACTTTACTTTTTTAAATGTGGTTACTAGAAAATGTTAACTTAAAATTGTGGCTGGCCGGGCGCAGTGGCTCACACCTGTAATCCTAGCATTTTGGGAGTCCAAGGCAGGCGGATCACCTAAGGTCAGGAGTTCAAGACCAGCCTGGCCAATATTGTGAAACTCTTCCTCTACTAAAAATACAAAAAAGAGAAAAAGAAAAAGAAAAAGTAGCCAGGCATGGTGGCAGGCGCTTGTAATCCCAGCTATTCGGGAGGCTAAGGCAGGAGAATCACTTGAACCCAGGAGGTGGAGGTTGCAGTGAGCCAAGATCACGCCACTGCACTCCAGTCCGGTCGACAGAGCGAGACT
>NW_012117932.1:9204867-9236639 GCF_000951035.1 Colobus angolensis palliatus | reverse complement strand
GGAGGTGGAGGTTGCAGTGAGCCAAGATCACGCCACTGCACTCCAGCCTGGGCAACAAGAGCAAAACTCCATCTCAAAAAAAACACAAATTGTGTCTCACATTTTACTTCTATTGGACAGTGTGGTTTTATAGACTAATTTTGAAATAGTCTTATGAGGCAGTTTAATCACTTATTATAATAAAGTGACAGTATAAGAAAAAAAAGGTAAAAGGTAGCATGCATTCTCTCCCTAACCCTCTCACCACATGTGCCTTGCATGGGGAGGGGAACAGCAAAGCTATCCATCAGGAAGGTTACTGAAACAAAAGATTCAGCTCATTGCCTTTAGCCTTATCCCTGACATTTAACTCTTCCAAAAATTTCTTCTGCTCCACTGCTTCCTGCTGCAAAAAGTTTCCAAGCAAACCGTGACCCCAATCTCCCAGGCAAGCACATGCTTCATAACTCAGTTGAGCTATGGCAATCAATGCTGCTCTAGAAACCGGGTGCCCAATAGGCATGCAAATGCACAGACACCTGGAGGAGTTCACAAAACCCTCTCAGTTCAACACAAGCAGGGCTTCAACACACATGTGGCCATCCCTGCTCAACACCCAAGCCACATGTGTGACTCTCCTAGTATTGTCACTCCCACCAGGCAGAGGCATACTTTCCAAAGGACTGGTAACCAAGAAGCGATGGAGGAATGGATTTGGCGTTGTGACCAGCAGGATCCCCCTGCTGGATTCTCCCCTAAGCCTCCGAAAGCTCCCCACTGCTTCAGCGGTTTCACATCTTCCTGCCCTTTCTTTCCTAGGTTTCAAGGATAACTGGAAACCCACACTGGTCACTGAGCATTAACAGCATGGTCCGGCACTGTCTAACAGACCCTGGGGCAGCAGATTTAGTGCTTTCACGAAGATTTTCAGGAAACTCAGTCGTTCACTCATTCAACACATGTTTATAGAGCTCCTACTATGTGCCAAGCGTTGGTCTAAGGCATCTGGCACACGTCACTGAGCAAAAGAGACAAAGATCTCCTATTCAAGCAGAGAGGCAGGCAACAAACAAGAAAGACAATAAAAAGACAAATTATATAGTATTCTAGAAGGTGGTGAGTACTAAACAGAAATAAAAACAGCTCAGGGTAAGGAAGTTCTAGGCCTCTGGGTGCAGGAATGGCAGTTCTGTGGAATGGCCAGCGTGAGCCTTGCTGAGAAGGTAACACTAGGACCTAAGAAGGTGAGAAAGCAGCCATGCCAGCCTCCAGGGAGGGAGCCGAGGCAGCAGAGGCCCCATTGGCAGAAGGCAGCTGCATGAGGGGCAGAGAGACAGAAGGTCATGGAGGTGATGGGGCCAGGCCACGCAGGACTCAGAGGCCACGGTGAGGACGGCAGCCTCTGGAATGGCAGAGGAATGATTCACTCTGCCTTGTGTCTGTCTTGAAAGGAGCACCCGCCTAGTGTTCTGAGGATTCTTCTCCAGGAGTCAAGGGGCCAAGCAGGGAATATCCAAATAAAATGTGTAAAACGTGTTAAACACCGTTGCAGCTGAGAGCTACATAATAACAAACAAGACAAAGATAAGAATAATGGTGTCTGATCTGGGCTGAGAGAGAAAAGGCTGTGGGTGGTGAGAGAAGTGGGAAAAACCACCATTACCAGGACCCAAAATGGTGGCGCTGTGACTGTTCACACCAGAGCTGTCATGGGGGACATGAAGCAGCGTCTGCGGGCACAACGGTGGTGCGGCTCCTCACCATGCACATCCTTTGAAGGACTGCTAAATAACAAGAGCTTGACTTTCCCTTTTATATGAAAGCAACCATTTCTCTAAAAGCAAATACATTACAACCACCACCATAAAAAGAAAAAGCGGGGGATACTATGAACCCTGGGATTTCCAACCTGATTCCACATTTACACAGAACGTGTGGCACATAGGTGCACTGCCCTTCAATTACTTCACTGAGCAGGAAAATGTGAGCGTGTAAAGGAAAAAAAAGATCAGTATAAATAAACATTAATACAGAACTAATTTTCTGAGTTCTCATTTCACTGAATAATTATACCTTTGGGCTAACATGAATAATTTATTAAGTAGCATGCAGTTTATATGTAGCCTTGCAACTTTTTGCCCTCATTATACAATCATTTGAAATCTTTCCGAGGCAAACCATAGCTGAAAAAAAAAGTGACTTCCATGCAAATGTCCTTTTTCTATCAGCCTATGGATAGTTTACTAAGTGTCTCTTTGGGTTAACAAGAGCTATTCGAAAAGCTGTTTAAAAATCCTCTTTCTGAAATATGTTCAATAATTCATTAAAGTTCTAAAAAGCCAAGCTCCCTTTTTTTCTTACCTTATTATGTATACTGATCCTTGACTCAATTTAGCTTTTAAGAACTGTAAAACCATACATTACTTCCTGGCTTCTTCACAGTTAACAAATAACCTATAATTCAACTAGAATGCCTGTTAAAATATTATCCTCATAAAATAATTCTGTTAGTGCTTTGGGACCTATAAGCCCTAGGGGGTTCCATTTCATATTAAAATTGTCTTCATTTGCACCTGTTATAATAAGAAGCTGTTGTGTAATGAAGCATCAATACACTAATTCTTAGAGCTGACCTGTTTTGATAAGTCTCACAGAACACAGAACACTGATTATATCTAGACCTGAGTGGTCCTCCTCATTTTTCCTGCTGCTTCATGTTCTGTTACATGATAGCATCATAAAATGGTAATCTAATTACTATAACTATTAATTATGCTCATGATTAATTTGAAATACCTGACACAAAATGTGAATGTACAGCCAGAGACAACACACAGTCTTAATGAAATCCTAACACCTGAAACTGTTCAGCATCATTATCAGTCAAGTAACCGTGCTTACTTTCCTCTCAGCTGGGCAGAGTTGGTCCCTAGTATTGTTTACTGAAAATCTGCTTCAATACAGAACAATTAGTGTGCACCCGAAACATGGCCTGGAGTGGCACACTCACTTCCAGCATCCTCCCAGGTCACCCCTAAAATAAGATCATCAGTCCCTGCTTTTGACTTCTTCTTAATACCTCCCACCTACCCCCTGCCAAATCCCTACTTCTCTCAAGAAGTCTGCTGATTTTCTTGGAACCTCCAAGTAAAATAAGGTTACGACCCTTTTGTAAACTGCTATGTAAATTGTTTACGTTGGATATAGTAGGGAAAATGTTGCTTGAAGGGGAAAAATAAAAACAAAAATGCTTAGACAAAAATAGCAGGGCCTTAGTCTGAAAACTGTATCCCTGATATACTGAACGAGAACTGGAAACACCAGGACAGGACAGTGTGTCGGGTTTCCAGAAGACAGCCTAGAACTGTTGGGGGTGGAATTAAATCGACATAATTGCCCCTAGTGTTGGGACAAAGTACTGTGAAGACTCTTCAAAAGCTGGTGTCTTTCTATTAAATAACTCAAAGAGAACAGTTAGCTAAGACATAAGATTGGCCCAGTGTTTATGCTAGCAAAAGCACCCTGATACCTGCTCCCTCTTCAGGTTCAATTACAGTGAAAGGCAGGAGTAACATGGACAGGAGTGTTATTAGTGATATCATTCGTGTTTTCCTTCCCATTTGCTTTTCAATCTCCCCCTTGCAAGTAAGAATTCAGGTCTTTGTTCTGGGAAGAGAAGGCAAAGGAACGGAACAGAAGGAGAACAGAAAATGGAGGGAACAGGGAAAGAAAGGAAAACACTGAAGATTAACAGGAAAAATGTTCATGAAAGGAGGAATAAAATGCTTTTTAACCAAAACTTTCATTAATAGCTTTGCCTCTTAACAAGTTTTTTTATGGAAACATTCTTTATTAAATGAAATGTATTCTAATGATATGTCTTTAAAATATTTTATGATGGCAAGTCTTTCTCCTAAGATCAAAACACATCCCATCATTTGCCATCAGTCAATTTATCTCACTGTTTGAATCTGAGAGGAAATCTGCTACTTATGATTCATAGAATATTAGTAAAAGTTAAATATATTCTATTTCTTTTTTTGAGACAGAGTCTTGCTCTGTCACCAGGCTGAAGTGCAGTGGCGTGATCCCGACTCACTGAAATCTCCGCCTCCCAGGTTCAAGTGATTCTCCTGTCTCAGCCTCCTGAGCAGCTGGGACTACAGGCACCCGCCACCACGCCCAGCTAACTTTTGTATTTTTAGTAGAGATGGGGTTTCACCACATTGGCCAAGATGGTCTCGATTTCCCGACCTTGTGATCCGCCCCGCCTCGGCCTCCCAAAGTGCTGGGATTACAGGCGTGAGCCACCGCACCTGGCCAATATAGTCTATTAAACCCTCATTCAAGTATAGGTAGCGCCCAAAGAATAATTCCAAATATCCTAATTTAAATGCTCTTTTAAATTATGGTAACTTCAAGCAAAATAAAATCACCAGAAGACAGAAGAAAGAATAATTTTGCCTCCCAATCTTTGAAGCATTATTTAAACTAGAACCTGATCTTACATAGTATGCCTGGAAAAATTTACGAGGTAATAAATAAAATGCATGTATCTATTTAAATGAAAATGTGAATATCTCAAAATATACATAAACTAAAAACCATAGACTGTACAACATCATAAAGATCAAGGCTGAGATTTCTAGAATGCAGTACTTACACATATGTGCACTGAAACACGTGCGCACATACACACAGAGTCCTCATAAGGAAAATTGCTTGGCTGACTGTCATTTCTATTGAAATATGTAAGTTGAAAAGATTTGACAATAAAACCTTCTAAATCATCAGTCTAAATGTAAAATGAATAGATCATCTTCAATAGCAAATTAATTGCATCCCTAAGGGGTCCCCTACCAGGAAATACATTCACACTCTTAGTAATTTTATGACAACTCCTACATTTTCACCTCCAACCCAGACTTCTCTTCCATGGACACCAGCCTATAGGTCCAACACATACTTCTCATGTCCACTAAGGTAGTGACATCTCAAATTTAAAATGTCCAAGCCAAACTTCTGATTTTCTCCATCACACCCCAAACCTGTTTTTCCCACAAACTTCTACATCTCAGTAATGACATCTCACAACCTATCCCATGCCCATCTCACATACCATCTTATGGTGGTAGATAGTATTTTCTAAAAATATAGCCCCAATAATATATCCAGACATCTGCATCTTCTCCCCTTGAACCTGGCTGGGTCCTTGTGATTCCCTCAACAAAAGAGTTATGTCAGAAGTGACTCTGTGGTTCCCATAGCTAGACCCTAAAAATGCAATGCAGCTCTGCCTGGCTCTCCTAGGACTGGTTCCTGGAACCCAGCCACCACGCTGCAAGGAAGGCCAAGCCACATGAAGAGTAGCATGAAGAGGCCCACATGGAGAAAACTCTATCCTCCCAAGGCCTGGGCTGTGCTCCTAGACAACAGCCAGCACCAGCCCACTGGCCTTGGGAGACAGTCACCTGGAAGCATCTCCTCCAGGTGACAACTCCTACATTCTCACCTCCAACCCAGACTTCTCTTCCATGGACACCAGCCCATAGGTCCAATAGATACTTCGCGTCTCCACTAAGGTAGTGACATCTCAAATTTAGGGCTGTGGATGTAAGAACAGTGCAGGCTCCAGGGCCCTGTGCTCACAGCGCTTATGCTCAGTGTTTAATGCTCTGCGGTCACAGTCTTATTTTATCTGTGAATGTGTGTTCTTTAGGTGGAACAATGGCGCATGAGCTGTGGACTTGGATCCTTAACTCCTGCATAATCCCACATCACCAGGACAGGTCCTCAGCCACTCACTAACCACTCCCCTGGCACCCTGGTTCCTCCACACAGTGAGGGCTGCCTCATCTTGCCCTGGCAGAGAGACACAAAGAGCGCTGGGTACACATGCCTATGATGTTTCAGAGTGTGGTATGCTGCGGCTGTCCCATCCTGGGCTAGCAGAACCCTGACATGTATGACAGGTGACCCTGTATGAGTAAGCCCTTACCCATTCCCAATCTAGCTACCAAGCACATCCAGCATGGAGGCTGCAATGCCTCAAGGGTCACCAGTCCACTGTGGGTTGAGGTGGCGGGCCCAAGCGAAAGGGAAAAGTCTGGCTTGACATCCCCACCCACAGCTGAGGCATGTGTCATCTGTCCTGGGGCTGGAGGGGGGCAGGGGGACCTGGCAGCTTGTCCCTTGTGGGAACCGAGGCAAGATCCCCAGGTGCCTATGACGGTCTGCACTGCACAGCAACTATCCTCAGCCCTGAGGAAACCCATCAATATGAGGCAAATAAAAACACCATGACATGTCCAGAAAGAGACCACAAGAGAAAGGAAAAATGTTTTCTGTTTCAGTATGTTTAATGGCACTTTGACCCTGCTTTTCACACAAAAGGCTCTTGTCCTTTTCATGGTACCTGAGCCCTGCTCCAGCATGTAGCTGACACCCCGTGAAGCTGAGACAAGCCTTCCCCATGGAACCCTGCCCAGACTGCAGTAAGCAACAGAAATGGCTGCTATATTCCTTGAAGTCACTGAGTCCAGGGTGGCTGATTGTGCAACAAAATACAGCAACAACACTTACTTTGCAGTTTCTTTTCTAACCCCTGTTCAAGCTTGACTGAAGTTCCATGAAGGCAGTGATTTTGAGGGTGTTTTGTTCACTATACCTATTGGGCAAGTGCCCCACCCCTCCCAGTGCCCAATAAATGAATGAAATCCCACTTTGCTGAAACTTGATCTTTAGGTAAAGCTATGCATAGATGGTCACCAGTAGAGTTAAGTTTTTAACTAGTTTAAAATACTGGCAGTAAACAGTTGAAAAGTGTGCAATGATGCTGCTGACTGCCAGTGTGCTTAGTGAGCATGTGATCTCTCCTCATGTCCATGGCCTGGGGGTTCTGGGGAGAGGGCACCAAGTTAAGGCTGTGCAAGCAGGACTTGCCTTCCTTGCTCCTGACCAGCCACTTAGCCCTCAGAGTCAATGTCCTGGCCCATGACCAGTGTGCTGCCACACAGGCCTGCCATGAGGAGCAGAGGGGATGATACATCTATTTCAAAAACAAGTTCAGAACACTTATTCTGTCCTAAGCAAGTATTCCAGGCAATTGAAGGAGGTGCAACATGATGACATGGTTCTCGGCATAATCTGTTATTAAAATGTATATATCTTTTTTAATTCTTAATTTTTTGTGGATACATTATAATTGGTATCCATACTGATAAGGTGTATATATTTATGGGATACATGAGCTGTGTTGATGCAGGCATACAATATGTAATAATCACATCAGGGTAAATGGGGTATCCATCACCTAAAGTATTTATCCTTTGTGTTACAAAGAATTCAATTATACTTGTTATTTTTAAATGTACAATTAAATTATTATTGACTATTGTCACCCTGTTGTGTTATCAAATACTAGATCTTGTTCATTCTTTCTATTTTTTTGTACTCAACCCTTTCTCTTTCCCCTCTACCACTACCCTTCCCAGACTCTGGTAACCATCGTCCTACTCTCTATTTCCAAGTGTTCAACTGTTTTAATTTTTAGCTCCCACAAATAAGTGAGAGCATGCTAAGTTTGTCTTTTAGTGTCTGGCTTATTTCACTTACCATCAAGACCTCCAGTTCCATCCATATTGCTGCAAATGACAGGATCTCATTCTTTTTCATGGCTGAATAATACTCCACTGTGTATACATACCATATTTTCTTTATCCATTCATCTCTTGATGGACACTTAGATTGCTTCCAAATCTTGCCTATTGTGAATAGTGCTGCATCTACTCACAATAGTGACCATATATATATATCATATATATGGTATGGTCTGGATATATGGCTCATGCCTGTAACCCTAGCATTTTGGGAGGCCAAGATGAACAGACTGCTTGAACCCAGGAGTTTGAGACCAGCCTGGGCAACATGAAGAAACTCCATCTCTACAAAAAATACAAAAAAAAAAAGTTGAGCCAGGCATGGTGGCACCCACCAGTGGCACCCGCCTGTGGTCCCGACTATTCAGAAGACTGAGATGAGAGGATCACCTGACTCCAGGAACTCAAGGATGCAGTGAGCTGTGATTGTACCACTGCATTCCAGTATGGGCAACAGAGCGAGACCCTGTCTCAAAAAAAGAATCATATATGTGAACACACCTGCCAAACTATATTGCCATTAAAAATAAGATCACGAATGGCAATAACAATTATTATTCAGGCTTATTCCAGTCTTCACCCCATGATCTCACATGGCTCCTCACCATCAGATGCCATTCAATACTTACCCAATCAGGACAAAGAAGGTGTATACCAAGAGACTATTAGAAGTATTATATTCTGGCAGTGCAAATGATTTTGCATGTGGCAGGAGTTGCATGTTTGTAGCAGAAACATGCTCACTTCTCCACAGGATTACTGGGTCTTCTTGAACCCCCTAGATAGTTTTTATCCATGACTTCATTTTTATGAATGATTGGGTGAAAGACGTTCTTCTGACCTGGTGCAGATTATATTTCCATTTACTAGCCTGGAAATTGGCAAGAGACAGTTGTCTCCCTCTTGTTGGCACATCCATTGTCACTGTCTTCCCAAGGACTCATCCCAACCATTCCCTAGGGAGAATTCAGTCAGAGCTAAGGTCTTTAGAACAGCAAACTGAACTGGTAAGAATCCCACATGAGCAGTTTAAATGCTCTGCAGATGCAGCTGACACAAGAAACAAAACCAGTAGGAGATCTCAGGTCTTCTTAGCGGAATTCAGAAATTTAACCACATCTGTAAGAGGAGCTTCTGAAAGCCATATCAGTGGCACATGAGCTGGTAATATGAATATTCTGAGTGTTAGAAAGCCCAATGAAGATCCTAAAGATCATTCCTCATGAAAAGAAAAACAGCTTTTAAAAAAATCTGTAACTTGAACAGATCTTTTGCTTTGCCTCTTCATCATTTTGCCCTGTGCAAAGATTGTCCTGCTCTTCAAAACATATTTCTGCTGTAGCCTCAAGTGATTCATCCTGTCACAAAGCTGACATTGTCATGTTAGAAAATGCTATGTTCTTTTTTCCTTTGCTCTTTTTTTCTTTCTTTCTTTTCTGAGATGGAGTCTTGCTCTGTCACCCAGGCTGGAGTACAGTGGCATGATCTCAGCTCACTGCAACCTCTATCTCCCAGGTTCAAGCGATTTTCCTGCATCAGCCTTCTGAGTAGCTGGGACTACAGGCACACGCCACCATGCCCAGTTAATTTTTGTATTTTTTTGGTAGCGACAAGGTTTCACCATGTGTAGGTGTGTTAAAGGCAAAACACAAATTGCTAAACCAGCACACTGTGGCTCTGGAGGCTGTGATGGTCTCAAGAGAGCCCATTCTAGAGGTTTTGTGTGGGAACTGCTAAAAGATGAGCAAGGCATACCTTCTGATCTCAACTAGGAGGGTAGTCCACTGGCCCCAATCTAGCAGACTCCTGGAGGCTGAGGAAAAGAATCTAGAATAGGTCCATAGGGGTAGCGGGAACATTCCAGATTCCTGTCTTCCCTACTTTGGGAAGGGGTCCCCCAAAAGAAAGTTTTTAATCACACTCAGCTTCTCAGCCTGGGCCACCATACAGAAACCTCTTGAAGTGTAACTCAACCAAACCCACTTCTACTGCTTGCTTTACTTATTTTTTTATTATTATTTGTTTTTTTGAGAAAGTCTCTCGCTCTTGTCACCCAGGCTGGAATGCAGTGGCACGACCTCAACTCACTGCAACCTCTGCCTCCCAGGTTCAAGTGATTATGCTGCCTTGGCCTCCCAAGCAGCTGGGACTACAGGCATGCGCCACCATGCGAGCTAATTGTTTTATTGTTAGGAGAGATGGGCTTTCATCATGGCCAGGCTGCTCTTGAACTCCTGACCACAAGTCATCTGCCTATCTCAGCATCCCAAAGTGCTGGGATTGCAGGTGTGAGCCACTGCACCCGGCCAGAAAATGCTATATTATGGTCGTCTTTCCTCTTTGTAAGCAAGTGTAGCACCTTCCTCAGGTCCACTTTCACCCTCCAGAAGGCGGGATGGAGAGGAAATCTTCAAGCCAAACTGTGCACAGAGCCCTCTGAACCCAACAGAATGAGAACACATGACAGATGACTTTGAAATGAGGCAAGAAAGTCAAAATCACTGACTTTCTAGGAAAGATCTAAGGCTTCTCCACTAGATTAAGCAAGTCTACAAACTGGGCCATTTCTTTTGGCACCAGGCTTCCCATTAACCCATTGACACTTGAGTCTTAATTGCTGGGGGCATCCCAAAGGTCAAAGAAAACATGTGTCACAAATATGAAAAAAAATATATTCAGTGGAGCTAGTGCTATGAAGAATGACATAAAACTGCTGTATTAGGAAGATGGGAAGCAGGAAGAACAAGCCCTTCACTGATACAACTGTTGTTTACTGAGCATTTAGTAACTGTCAAGCACTATAGCAGCTGCTGGAATGTCAGTTCAGTAAGGTAAGCCAGGCCTGTCCTCACTTAGAGCTTCCTTTCACTTCGGGAAAGGAGAGACAGGTGATAATTAGAGAGACACATAAATAAACAAGATAACTTTAGATTGCAGGTAAGTGCCTAGGTAGAAAATGAGTTGTGGTGATGCTGTAGACAGTGTGGGCAGGCTGGCCACCATTCATTCACTTATTCAGTAGATAGTTATTGATGTCTTAAGTGCCAGACATTGTTCCAGAGACTGGGAACACAGAAATGAATTCAGAGAATACAAAGCAGAGGGATTCCTGAATTCATGGACTCACATACTAGTAGCAGGACAAACAAAAATAAGAAAATATTTAGTTTGTAAGATGGAGAACAGTCTGTGAAAAAACAAAGCAGAGAAGGGAGATCGTGTGTGTGTGTGTGTGTGTGTGTGTGTGTGTGTGTGTGTGTACACATGCATATGTATACCTACAATTTTAAATATGGCCATCAAATAAGAACTCATTAGCAACCAGGGACAACTTGAGTGAAGACCTGGATATGGAAATGGTAGCTGTCTGCAGAACTGGGCAGAGCTTCCGGCAGATGGACAGGAAGGGCAAAGGACCTGAGGCAGAAGCAAGGTTGGGGAGCTGAAAGTTTGGAAATCTCATCAATGTGACTAAAGCAAAGACAACAAGAACCAGGGAATGAATGTGGCAAGAGCAGTGACCAGCACGAAAGCACTGCCAGAAACCAAAACAAGTGGCCAGAAGAAATGGTTTCTGCTAATATTCACCATTCAGTCTATTTACTAGGAAAACTTCATGTGAGAAAAACAGCACATTCTCATGTCCCAGCATGTTCTCCTGTCCTCAGCTGTTTATTAAATCAAACATTAAACCCAGGACCTACCTGAGTAAGACAGTGTGTGTGGCACTTTTTCTGTAAGTTATGTTGGACTTCAGAGTCAACCTTCCATCCTTGAATAAAACGTCTTTACAAGGAGGGGAAAGCAGCACTCAAAATCAAAGGCATCAGACATGCAACCCCTAACATAGTTGGTGACTTGAGTATAATGGAAATAAGGAAGTAGAGAGGCTGGTTGATTCCCAGGTAAGTCTGAAGCTAAAATCCTTGAGAAACGTCTGTATCAATCACCGACCATTCTGCTACCTCTTGTACTAAAGTTATTTATTTTTAGAGAGAGTATAAATCTACTTTAATTTTAGGAAGCACAATGTTTTTCATAGATTCTCAGGCTTTCTAGGGATCATGCTGGAGAAAAAAAGACAAACGCTGTGTAGCTTCTACAATTCAGAGCCCAGAACAGCTTTTAAGAATGAATGGACCAGGAGGAATTGGTCAAAGGGCATGAAGCTTCAGTTGTGCAGGATAAATAAATTCTGGGGATGTAATGTACTGCATGATGACTACAGCTGATAATACTGTATTGTATCCTTGCAATCTGCTGAGAGAGTAAATCTTAACTTTCCTTACCACAAATAATAAAAGGTAACTATGTGAGGTGGGGGATGGTAATCATTGCACAATGTATATGTGTATCAGAACATCATGGTGTACACCTTAAATACACACAATTTTTATTTGCTAGTTATACCTCAATAAAACTGGGAGAGGGGAGGGAGAATGAAAAGGTGACAACAATGTTCTTCCTCCAGGAATATGATTTAAAAATCCTCATTGTTCCCTGGGAAAGAGACTTCTTGATAAACAAGGCAAGTGCAAGCCAGCATGAGTGAAGCAAAAATGTAACATCTTTTCATTTCACTGCTGCTTTTTTAAACAGCAATGCTTCATGAAAATTTCAGTCCCTCTTGAATGATGCCCTGCACAAGGCCAGTGTACAATTAAAATCGTATGCCCCTTTCATGGCTCAGCTCATGCAAAACCACTGTGTAATTTGAGTAGAATACAGCATGTAAAATGAGTAATGGAGCTTGTGTGTGTGTTCTGTCACTCTGCATTACAGCTGTGTATAGAAAATAAGATGCAAACAGCTAGTGATGAGCGAGGTGAAGGAGGAAAATGAAAATGTCAAGAGTGGGAAGAAACTGTTAAATGGCACCAACTGCCTGGGCAAGGTGTGTGTCTACTCATGTGCTGCTTGTCTCCCTCAATCTATCATCAGAAAGGACAAGCCACCTCAGGAAGAATGAGACTGTCCTACGTCGGGAGGATGGAGAGGCCCCCATCAAGGACTGCCCACGGCAATAGCACACTTGCCCTGGACTGTCAGTTCACCGGCTTCACTGTAATCTGGCTGCTGTCAATGGCAGATCCAGAAATAGCAGTGCACAGAGCATCCTGGCCTTCAAACCCTGCCAACAATTTGGCAAAAGCTAAACTCAGAGGGTAAGTAAGGTGACTGGAAATATCTTTTAAAGGAAGAGTCAAGGGACTGGGACACAACTATTTCCTCTCAATCTTTTGTTCAACTGAGAATCCAAATTTTAGCAAAATGGGTCACTGTGTTGTCGGAAAGTGTAGAGCTGGTAGGAAGCAGAAAGATTCCAAAGGAAAATGGAGTTACCTCTGCTTACTACACATCCACCTTGGCCTTATAGAAGTGAAAGAACTGGGGAAGGAACATGAAAATAAGACAACCGGATGACTGCACAAGACAAAGCTGCTGCTACTGCAAGCTGGCTACCCCTTCTCAGGAGGAGGAGGACAAATTTTGAGGATGGAGAGAAGGTAAAACAATTAGCATAAAGAATCCCCTCCATAAATAGGGAAAACAACGAAAACTTTTCCTATTTCCATAGTCCCACCATATGGGTTTTGTCAAATGCATGTCACATATCCACCATTACAACATCATACAGAAGGGTTTCACTACCCTAAAAACCCCTTCTGTTCTACCTTATATCCCTCTCCACCATCCCCAACCACTGATCTTTTCTGGCAACATGGATGTTTTCTTCTTTAAATTATAGGAAAACACAAACAACACATAATTTAGAGTCTTAAGTGCATTTACATTGTTAAGCAACCATCACCACCAGATCTTTTCCTGGCAACCATTGATCTTTTCTTCTTTAAATTATAGGAAAATACAAATAATGTAAAATGTACAGTCTTAAGTGCATTTACATTGTTAAGCAACCATCGCCACCAGAACTCTTTTCATCCCTGCAAAATGGAAACACCATACCCATTACACAACTCCCCATTCCCTTCTTTCCTATATCAACCACCTGTCCCCACTCTGGGGTACCACAATTCTACTTTCTGTTTCCAAATTTGACTACTCTTGATGCCTCACAAAAGTGAATTATTTGGAATTTGTCATTCTGTGATTGGCTTATTTCACTCAGCACAATGTCCTCAAGGTTCATTCGTGTTGTAGCATGTGTCCCTTTTAAAGCTGAGTAATATTACATCAAAGGAATAGACTTCATTTTGTTTATCCCATTCATTCACTGATGAACACCTGGGGTTACTTCTACCTTTTAGCTATTGTGTACAATGCTGCAATGAACATGTGTGTGCAAATTTCTTTTAGAGACTCTGATTTTAATTCTTTTGGGTATATATCCTGAAGTGGAATGTAGCATCCAATGTTGGATCATTCTCTTTTCAGTTTTTGAGGAACTGCCATGCTGTTTTCCACAGTGGTTGAACCATTTACGTTCCTATCAACTATGCATAAGGGTTCTGATTTCTCTACATCCTCACTAATAGTCATTAGTTTCCTTTTTCATTTCTTTTCCTTGTTCTTTTGTTCCTAATGGATGTGATAAAATACTTATCTTTTTCCTGTGTATGTAGTTTTGCCTTTTCCAAAATATGAAATAATTGGAATCATAAAAGATACAGACTTTTTCAAACTGACTTATTTCACTTAGTAATATGTATTTAAGATTCCTCAATGTCTTTTGGGGACTTGAAAACTCATTTCTTCTTAGCACTGAATAATACTCCATTGTCTCAATGTACCAGTTTATCCAGTCACCTAGTGAAAGACATCCTGGTTGACTCCAAATTTGGGAAAAATGAATAAAGCTGCTATAACCATGTGTGCAGATTTTTATCTGAACATATGTTTTCAACTAAAACTTAGGAGCAGAATTGCTGGATCATATCTAAGACTATGTTTACCTTTGTAAGAAACTGCCAGATTGCTTTCTGAAGCAGCTGTTCTATTTTGCATTCCCACCAGCAATGAATGAAGGTCCCTGTTGTTCCACATCCTTGCTAACATTTGGCATTTGAAGTGTTTTAGATTTTAGCCATTCTAATATGTGTATAGGTGGGGCATGGTGGCTCATGCCTGTAATCCTAGCATTTTGGGAGGCTGAGGCAGGAGGATCATCACTTAAGCCCAGGAGTTTGAGACCAGCCTGGGCAACATGGTGAGATCCCATCTCTAGAATGTTTTAAATTAGCTGGTGTGAAGAAAAAAAAACCTAGGAATACGGCTAGCAAGGTAAGGTAAGTAAAGGACCTATTCAAGAACTACAAAACACTGCTCAAAGAAATCAGAGACATAAACAACTGAAAAAAATTCCATGCTCCTGAATACAAAGAATCAATATCATTAAAATGGCCACACTGCTCAAAGCAATTTATATAGATTCAATGCTATTCTTAATAAACTACCATTGACATTCTTCACGAAACTAGAAAAATCTATTTAAAATTCATATGGAACAAAAAAATAGCCT
Source organism: Colobus angolensis palliatus (assembly GCF_000951035.1). NCBI lineage: Eukaryota > Metazoa > Chordata > Mammalia > Primates > Cercopithecidae > Colobus > Colobus angolensis. Next base: position 9,221,522 of record NW_012117932.1, on the reverse strand, counting down.
GAATAGCCAATGCAATCCTAAGCAAAAAGAATGAAGCTAGAGGCATCATGCTACCTGACTTCAAACTATACTACACGGCTACAGTAAACAAAACAGCATGGTACTGGTACAAAACTAGACACACAGACCAATGGAACAGAATACAGAACCCAGAAATAAGGCCACACACCCACAACTATCTGATCTTTGACACAGCTGACAAAAGCAAACAATGGGGAAAGGACTCCCTCTTCAATAAATGGTGCTGGTGTAACTGGCTAGCCATACGCAGAAGACTGAAACTTGACCCCTCTTTACACCATATACTAAAATTAACTTAAGATGGATTAAAGACTTTAAACATAAAACTCAAAACTATAAAAACCCCTGGAAGACAACTTAGGCAATACCATTCTGGACACAGGAAAAGGCGAAGATTTCATGACGAAGATGTCAAAAGCAAAGCAACTGCAACAAAAGCAAAAATTGACAAATGGGATCTAATTGACCTATTTATGCCTGGTGTTCCATTACTGAAACACCAGGCTTGTGGGAGTTTTTCATATCCTGCTACTCAAGGTCATCACCAAGGTCTAATTTTTCACACACACAAATTTGCAACCTCCAGCATAAGTGGGTTAAACTGAAAAGCTTCTGTACAGCAAAGGAAATTATCAACAGAGAGTGAACAACCTACCAAATGGGAGAAAAATTTTGCAAGGTATATATCTGACAAAAGTCTAATATCCAGCATCTCTAAGGAACTTAAATTTACAAGAAAAAATAAACAACTGCATTAAAAAATGGGCAAAGGACAAGAACAGAGATAATTTTCAAAAGAAGACATACACATGGCCAATAAGTATATGAAAAAAAGTTCAACATCACTGATCATTAGAGAAATGCAAATCAAAACCACAGTGAGATACCATCTCACACCAGTCAGAATGCCCATTATTAAAAAGTCAAAAAAATAACAGCTGCTTGTGAGGCTGCAGAGAAAAGAGAACGCTTACACACTGGTGGCGGGAGTGTAAATCAGTTCAGCCATTGTGGAAAGCATTGCGATAATCCCTCAAAGACCTAAAAACAGAAATCCCATTCAACCCAGCAATCCCATTACTGGGTAGATACCCAGAGGAATACAAATCATTCTACCATAAAGACACATGTATGTGTATGTTCACTGCAGCACTATTCACAGCGGCAAGGACATGGACTCTACCTAAACGCCCATCAGTGACAAATAGGATAAAGAAAATGTAGTACATATACACCACAGAATACCATGAAGCCATAAAAAGAACAAGATTGTCCTTTGCAGGAATATGGATGGAGCTGGAGACCATTATCCTTAGCAAACAACACAGGAACAGGAAACCAAGTACCACAGGTTCTCACTGATAAGTGAGAGCTAAATGATGGGAATTCATGGACTCAAAGAGGGGAACAACACACACTGGGGTCTATGGGAAAGAGGGTAGAGGGTGGGAGCAGAGAGAGGATCAGGAAAACTAATGGGTACTAGGCTTAATACGTGGGTGACAAAACAATCTGTACAACAAATCTTCATGACACAGTTTACTTATATAACAAAGCCACACATGTACCCTAGAACTTAAAAGTTAAATTTTAAAACAAAATTAGCCAGGTGTGGTGGTGCATGCCTGTGGTCCCAGCTACTTGGGAGGCTGAGCTGGGAGAATCACATGAGCTCAGGAGGTTGAGAAAGCAGTGAGCCATGTTCATGCCACTACACGCCAGCCTGGGCAACAATGTGAGACCCTGTCTTAAAAACAACAACAATAATAATAAAGTGCACAGTGGTATCTCTGTTTTAATTTCCAACTCCCTAATGACATATATTGCTCAAACATTTTTTTTCATAAGCTTATTTGCCATTTTCTTGGTATCTGTCCAGATCTTTTGCCTATTTTTTAACTGCGTTGTTTGTTTTCTTATTGTAGAGTCGTGTATTTGCAATATGAACACATTGTATGTTTTACGAACACTTTCCCCTAGTCTGTGGCTTATCTTTTTATTCTCGTAAGGGTGTCTTTTGAAGAGCAGTTTTTAATTTTAATCAAGTCCAGTTTAGCAACGTTTTCTTTCATCAGTCAAGCTTTTGTTGTATCTAAAAACGTATTGCGAAGCCTGGCCACATAGGCTTTCTCTTATCTTGTCGGGCGCGGTGGCTAACACCTGTAATTCTAGCACTTTGGGAGGCTGAGGTGGGCAGATCACCTGAGGTCCGGAGTTTGAGACCAGCCGGGTGAAACTCTATCTCTACTAAAAATACAAATATTAGCCAGGTGTCATGGCAGGAGCCTTTAATCCCAGCTACTTGGGAGGCTGGGGCAGGAGAATCACTTGAACCTGGGAGGCAGAGTTTGCAGTGAGCCAAGATCACACCACTGCACTCCAGCCTGGGTGACAGTGCAAGACTCTGTCTCAAAAAAAAGAGATGTTTCCCTTATCTTATTGTCTAATTTTATAACCTTGCATTTTACATTGAGTTTATGATCCATTTAGAGTTGGTTTTTGTAGAAGGTGTAAGGTCAGGGTCTAGATTCATTTTTTTTCATGTACATGTTGAACTGACTTCATTTGTTGAAAAGACCCATGTGTGTTTTATAATGCTGCTTCAACCATTTCTGCTGACAAGCGTCTAATGAATAAACGGCATGCTGTACGGTGGTTTGGTACAGTCTGCATCATGAATCTCTGTATCACTGTGATAGTCTTTCTTCTAGGAGTAACAACATATGGGTTGGTCACAGATCAGGGTAAAGAAAAATACTGTTACATCCTTCAAATAAACTTTTAAGGCTCTTTAATGTGAAAAAGTAAATATTTGTAAATTAAGATATCAAAGTTTTATTATTTTTAAGTCTTTTTGCCCAAAACCACAATAAATTATGGTTGGGGGGGCGGGATTTGAAAGTTGTATATTGTTTCCAAGAGGGATACAATACACAAATGAGTTTTCTCATTAAGAATTTCAGAATCAAGCAAAATGATCATTGGCTTCAGACATAGTAAATTATTTGTTTTAAAGACTTGTTATCCTTCTTTTTCTTAAACAAATATAGGGCTGGTTAAAATCCACCTTTTATCCCAAGAATGCAGTTGGCCCTTAGTATCTGCAAGGACTGGCTCCAGGGCCCCTTGCAGATATGAAAACCTACGAATGCCGAAGTCCTGTAGTACAGCCTCCCAAAGCGCAGAACCCATCAGTACAAAAAGTCAGCCCTCCACATCTAAGAGCTCTGCCTCTCCTGAATCCTGTACCGGTAATCCACACAGATACTGTGGGTTTGACTACCTCAACAAGGCAAATATAGCTAAACTGAGTCACATAATTTTTGTTTCCCAGTGCGTACAAAATTTATATTTACACTATACCATATTTTATTAAGTATGTAATAGTATTATGCCTCAAAAAAAAAGTACATACCTTAATTTAAAAATGTTATTGCTAAAAAAAAATGTTAATCATTATCTGAGCCTATGGCTAGTCATAATTTTTTTTGTGGTAGAAGGTCTTGCCTTGATGTGGATGGCTGCTGGCTGACCAGGGTAATGGCCGCTGAAGGTTGGAATGGCTGTGGCAATTTCTTTTTTTTCTTTTTCTTTATTTTTATTTTTTATTATTATTATTTTGAGATGAAGTCTCACTCTGTTGCCCAGGCTGGAATGCAGTGGTACAATCTCAGCTCACTGCAATGTCCGCCTCCCGGGTTCAAGCTATTCTCCTGCCTCAGCCTCCTGAGTAGCTCGGACTACAGGCACACGCCACCATGCCCAGCTAATTTTTGTATTGTTTTTTTTTAGTAGAGACAGGGTTTCACCATGTTGGCCAGGTTGGTTCGAACTCCTGACCTCAGGTGACCCACCTGCCTCAGCCTCACAAAGTAATGGGATTACAGGTGTAAGCCACCATGCCCAGTCCTTTTTTTTTTTTTTTTTTTTGAGATGGAGTCTCGCTCTGTCGCCCAGGCTGGAGTCCAGTGGCACAATCTCGGCTCACTGCAACCTCCACCTCCTGGGTTCAAGCAATTCTTCTGCCTCAGCCTCCCAAGTAGCTGGGACTACAGGTGCACACCACCACGCCTGGCTAATTTTTTGTATTTTTAGTAGAGACGGGGTTTCACCATATTAGCCTCGCTGGCCTCGAACTCCTGAACTCGCGATCCGCCCACCTCGGCCTCCCAAAGTGCTGGGATTACAGGTGTAAGCAACTGCGCCCAGCCAATTTTTTGTATTTTTAATAGAGACAGGGTCTCAGTATGTTGCCCAGGCTGGTCTTGAACTCCTGGGCTCAAGCGATCCACCCACTTTAGCCTCCCAAAGTGCTGGGATTACAGGTGTAAGCAACTGCGCCCAGCCAATTTTTTTTTTTTTTTTTTTTAATAGAGACAGGGTCTCAGTCTATTACCCAGGCTGTAGTACAGTAGCACAAACACAGCTCACTGCAGCCTCAAACCCCTGGGCTCAAGCAAACCTACTTCAGTCTCCCGAGTAGCTAGGACTAGAGGCCCATGCCTCCACACCTGGCTAACTGTGTTTTTATTTTTTATTTTTACAGAGATGAGAGTCTTGCTATGTTGCCCACACTGGTCTTGAACTCCTGGCCTCAAGCGATCCTTTTGCCTCAGCCTCCTGAGTAACTGGGATTACAAGCATGAGCCACCATGCCTGGTAGATGGCATTTTACCCGTAGTAGGACTCCTTTCAAAATTTGAATCATTCCTCTCAAATCCTGCTGCTGTTCTATCAACTAAGTTCATTTGTTGTCATTTCAACAATGTTACAGCATTTTCACCATGAGTAGATGCCATCTCAAGAAACCACCTGGTTCATCCGTAACAAACAACTCTTCACACATTTAAGTTTTATCTTAAGATTGCAGCAGACTGGGCACAGTAACACACACCTATAATCTTAGCACTTTGGGAGGCTGAGGTGGGTGGATTGCTTGAGCTCAGGAGTTCAAAACCAGCTAGGCAATATGGCAAAAACCCATCTCTTCTAAAAATACAAAAACTAGCTGGGCATGGTGGCGCACACCTATAGTTCCAATTACTCAAGAGGTTGAGGTGGCAGGATCATCTGAGCTCTACAGTCCAAACTACTCAGGATGCTGAGGTGGGAGGATCACCTAAGCTCAGGAGGTTGAGGCTACAGTGAGCCATGATCACAGTCAGTGATCACACCACTGCACTCCAGCCTGGGTGACAGAGTGAGACTCTCTCTCAAACAAAAAAAGAAAAAGAAAAAGGAAAAACAGATTGGAGCGATTCAGTCACATCTTCAGGCTCCACTTCTAATTCTATTTCTCTTGCTGTTTCCACACCATTTGCAGTTACTTTCTCCATTGAAGTCTTGCACTCATCAAAGTCATTCATGAGGGTTGGAATCAATTTCTTCCAAACACCTGTTAATATTACACTCCTGCCGGCTGGGCGCGGTGGCTCAAGCCTGTAATCCCAGCACTTTGGGAGGCCGAGACGGGCGGATCACGAGGTCAGCAGATCGAGACCATCCTGGCTAACACGGTGAAACCCCGTCTCTACTAAAAAATACAAAAAACTAGCCGGGCGAGGTGGCGGGCGCCTGTAGTCCCAGCCACTCGGGAGGCTGAGGCAGGAGAATGGCGTGAACCCGGGAGGCGGAGCTGGCAGTGAGCTGAGATCCGGCCACTGCACTCCAGCCTGGGTGACAGAGCGAGACTCCGTCTCAAAAAAAAAAAAAAAAAAAAAATTACACTCCTGCTATGTTCACCTCCTCCCATGAATCACAAATGTTTTTAATGACATCTAGAATGGCAAACCCTTTCCAGGAGTTTTCCATTTACTTTGCCCAGATCAATCAGAGGAATAACTATGGTAACTATAGCTTTACAAAATATATGTATTAAACAATAAGACTTAGAAGTACAAAATACTCCTTGATCTGTAGGCTACAGAATGGATGCTGTGTTAGCAGGCATGAAAGCAACATTCATCTCCTTGTACATCAGCAGAGCTCTTGTGTGACCAGGTACATTGTCAATGAGCAGTAATATTTTGAAAGGAATCTTTTTGTCTGAGCAGTAGGTCTCAACAGTAGGCTTAAAATATTCAGTAAACCATGCTATAAACAGATGTGCTGTCATCCAGGCTTTGTTGTTCCCTTTAAAGAGCACAGGCACAGAAGATTTAGCGTCATTCTTAAAGGTCCTAGGATTTTTCAGAATGGTCAATAAGCATTGGCTTCAACTTTAAGTCACCAGCTGCATTAGTCCCTAACAAGAGAGTTGGCCTCTCCTTTGAAGCCAGGCATTGACTTCTCATCTCAACTTATGAAAGACCTAGATGGCATCTTCTTCCAACAAAAAACTAATTTATCTTCGCTGAAAATCCCTTGTTTAGTGTAGCCACCCTCATCAATTATCTCAACTAGATCTTCTGGATAACAGGCTGCAGATTCTGCATCTGCACTTGCTGCTTCACCTTGCACTATCATGTTCTGGAAACAGCCTCTTTCCTTAAACCTTATGAACCAAACTCTGCTAGCTTCCAGCTTTTATTCTGCAGCTTCCTCACCTCTCTCAGCCTTCACAGAATTAAAGAGAGTTACGGCCTTGCTCTGGATTATGCTTTGGCTTAAGGGAAGATTGTGCCTGATTTAATCTTCTATCCAGATCACTCAAACATTCTCCATATCAGCAATAAAGCTGCTTCACTTTCTTATCATTCGTTCAATGTAGTGGCACTTTTAATCTCCTTCAAGAACTTTTCCTCTGCAATCACAGTTGGGCTAACTGGCACAAGAGACCTAATTTTCTGCCTATCTCGGCTTTCAATATGTTTTCCTCACTAAGCAAAATCATTTCTAGCTTTTGATTTAAAGTGAGAGATGTGACTCTTCCTTTCTCTTAAACACTTAGAGGCCACTGTGTGGTTATTAATTGTCCTAATTTTAATATTGTTGAGTCTCAGGAAATAGGGAGGCCCAAGGAAAGCCAGAGAGATGGGGTAACAGCCAGCCCAGCAGCAGAGCAGTGAAAAGCACACATTTATCAATTAAGTTGACAGTCTTATATGGGCATGATTCATGGCATTCCCAAACAATTACAATAGATCACCGTAACAGATACAATACTAATGAAAAAGTTAAAAATACTATGAGAATTATCAAAATCTGAAAAAGAAACACAAAGTGGGCCTATTTTCCAAATATGCTGTTGGAAAAAAAGCACCAATAGATTTGCTAGATGTAGGATTGCTGCAAACCTTCAATTTGTAAACAAAAGTATAGTATCTATGAAACACAATAAAGCAAAGCACAATAAAACGAGGTAAGCCTGTATACCAACAGTTCTCCAAGGGTGGTCCAAAGACCAGCAGCATGTGCATCACCTGAGAATATGTTAAAAATGCAAATTATTAGGCCCGACCCCAAGACCCCAACTTTGGAGCTGGGGCCCAGCAATCTATGTTTTCACAAGTCCTCCTGGCAGGTGATTCTGATGCACTGTATGCCTGTGAATCGCTGATCTGTATGACCAAGTCAACAACCCCCGAAGTCAAGGGAGCAAGTGTTGTTAATCACCACTTGCCAGATTCCAATCTGTTCAGAGATGGGCTCAAAGACAGCTGGCTGTGGGCATGAGCAGGATACACCAGGGCAGCCTCACAGATGTAGAGCAGTTCTGACCATATCATATTTCTTTATTAAGCTACAATTAAAGTAGAACCAAAATTTCACCACCTTGTAGGAAACTGTATCTTCACATACTCCCTCTCACTGCCCATGAAATACAGACCTTGTCTAGAATGAACCTTTATCTGGATGGCTGCCTGGGTCATAATAACTTACCTAATAACTTTCTCACTGTAACCTTGGTAAGAATTAAGGGAGCAGCCCAGAAATATATTAGTGAGAGATACTGTCAAAAAATCTAACTCAAGATTTTTAGACCAGATTTTATTTCAATACATCACAGATATAATCTGAATTTGCCCTTGGGAGATTGAGTTTTTCAATGGAATTCTTGCACTTGACAGGAGACTATTGATTCACATTTCATCAGAGTTTTGCCTGGCTGCTTTATGAATAAGAGTTTACCCTCAGTGTGCATCTTTAAATTATTTCTCATTTAATAGGTAAATATATAAGAAAATGGTACCCTGAATTCATTTCACCCACCCCTGGTATCACTGTTACGTGTCTCAGGAACATGTTGTTTAAGATAAACAGGGCCTGCGGTGGCCTCCGAAACTGCTAAGATACACGGCAAAAAATAGTAAAGCACGCAAGATGCTAGAGCAGAAATCCATTTCTCCTCGTCCGTGCCATTCTCCCCTCCAACCATCCCCCACCTCCCCCTAAAAATACAGAGACCTCCCTAGACCATTCCAACTTGGAGGAAACAAGGATGATGTGAATACAAGCCACTCACTCAGGAAGGGCTCTCAGACTTGCATAGGTTACTCAGATAACTGCCACAGTATGAAGGAGTAGCCAGCACCACCCATAAGCACTAAGGAAGCACTCTGAGCACACCACAGGATGTGCGAGCAGTCCCTGCTCAGGTAGGACAGGTGCTAGGCCTTAATGGAAAGCTCAGATTTCAGCACGGGACAGCAGAGGAAGGCTCTGGAGCAGAGAGATGGGTATAATGAAATGCAAACCCACGTAATAAAAATCTCACAAATACTCAGGTTCCCAGCTTCCTGTGGGAAGAGCGAGTCCTCCGGTGTATGGGAGATAAGTCAGAAACACAGCTGGAACAAGATGGGAAGAGCCTGGAATGGACTACAATCACCACAAAGGTATGCAAGTAACATTTACAAAAGACACATCAAAGGAAAAGCCATGTTTATCCACCTTTATCATCTTGTCATCAGTGGTGAGCTACCAACACCAGCAATATCTATCAAAGCCCAGAGGCAATGAGGATGCCCCTGCCCAAGGGCTGGACCTGGGGAGACAGGTGTGTGTGACTCTGCAATGACTGCCAAAGGCCATGCTAACAAAGATCCCAGGTGCAAACTCTGGAGACAGTAATCCCACCGGCACCGCTTATCAGTAAAGGCAGGACACAGGCAAGGGAGGAGAATACATTTTTGTGAGTATTGACACAGCTCACTTCAAATCCTGGGCATATGTTTACAAAAGAAACCTGATGTCTTCCAGTGGATTCCAATCCCTGTTTCCAGGCTCACCAAGAAAAACTGGATTTTAATGGGTTCCCCACAGAGCTCGCCAGAAAGACTGTCCTGGCTGACTAAAGGCTGCGGGTACACAGGTTCCCCAGGCTTGTCTTATTTTCTCATTATAAATTAATAAAATACCAACATGACTCTGTTTTGGCAGAGACCCAATCCTGGCAGACTGACAAAACCCTGGCTACCATCTCTCAAAAGAACAAGGGACAGACTCTGGATTCTAAGACCCTCACAAACTCTGAGGAGATTATCAGGGTTGCTACACGGTCTGTTCTTCTACAATGTCACTCCCTGGATGGACGTCAATTTCCCAGGTGTCATAATTCAGAAGAGAATGGCGCCACTGCTGCTCTTTATCTGTGTTATATACTGAATTATGACTGGTCTCACAGCCAAAATGAGTAGCATTCCATAGTGGCAGAACAGACAGCTCACACATCTACTGCTTCTGAAGCTACACAGTGCATATCAGCATTTGTGCTTCTAATGCTTTGCAGCAACCAAGGCCCATTTCAGCAGCCTACAATTGAAATGACTTTATTTTTATAAGCCTTCTCAATATGTCTTTATTTTTTAATAATTAGGAAGTCACCCAAACAAAAAAAACTAAAGCTTTACCATTTGGGAAAATAGGTGGGTCATGAATCAAGTTCATTTCTAAATACTAAGGATTTTCCTGGAATTGTTTAAATGGTTACATAAGGAAAATGCAAAGATGATTAAACCGCAGGCATGAAAATGTGCCCGATTCTGAACTACTCCCCTAATAAATAGTGTCAAATGAGATTCGTTACTTAAAATTAGCTTTATATAAATTAAAAGGTGGCTTTTACATTAATTATTTGATATTTAATTATTTGCTGGGTTTCACTTTAAAAACTAGGAAACTACTCCAAAGTCTAATCAAAAAAATTGTGTAGAGTTTTAGGGAAAAACACATTATTTTTCTATTTAACTACTTGAATATGACAGAAAATGCATAACTGTTTGACACAGATGACAAAAGTTTTATGTAGACATATTAGCTGAAATGAAATCTATGAAGCAAACATATATTGAATAATAGTAAGCATTAGCACAGAAGGTCTCTTGTTCAACCTTGAGGAATGATTAATTGTTTAGGTAATTGGAAAGATCATCTTTCAAAATGAAAATTGCAAAATAAATAATTTATTCTGAACTTAAATGACATAAGTGTATATCATCTTCTAATGTATGCCCATAGTCTTTTCAGAGCACAGGTATGCTGATTAGAATTCCCTCTCATTTGTCTTGCATAAACCTCAACCATTTATACTTTGTCTGATTTCCTATTTAAGAGTTCCTCTACTTATTTTCCAATTTTTTTTCAGCTGGCTTGCTTATCCTAGCACAATAGCATTTTTTTAATAGTTCACTTTTAGTCTTTCCAAAGGATTCATCTGAGTTTTTAGGCACTAACTCTCTATTTCCCTACTCATATTTCTTCAATTTTCTCGATAATCTTGTGAATTAATTAAATTACAAATAGAGTTGGCACAGAGTTGAGATATATACAACTGACTCTTCTACACAGATAAATTGACATAAAACTGACATTTCTACATAGTAGAACCGATGTACAATCCTACTGTGTTTAGCAAAGGGTGGATATCAGTTTACATGTTCTGCAGAGGTAATAGAGAATTATTAGTCAGATGTGTTGGTTAAAAATGTTTCCACGGTATATAAAGATTTTCTAATTTGAAAATAACATAAATATAAGCATCTTTCACTTTAAGTAAAGGTAATATAGTATCTAACAGTCTATTACACACAGAAATAACAGGGTGTTTATTTTGAAAACTCATTTCTCATTTTGCAAAAGAATCTCAGAGCACCTTTTGTAGCAGAAACCTCCAAAGTATTATAAAATATTCTATTTATGGCATTTCAACTCATTTCAATTCAATTCATTGGAACTTTTAAGAGAAAAATACTCTTATTTTAATAAGTAATACTAACAGACAAGGAAATTCATTTGAAAAGAGAAAATATTCCCATTACACTATTATATTTAAATATGTGCTGTCTGGCTATTACAAGTTTTTTTAAAACTCTTAACCTTTTTTTAAAACTTGATTTCATCAACATTAAATTGTTTTAATAATAGAATGTTTTGAAATTAATGACTAAGATGATTCATTCATGAATTATGCTCATATATAAAAGCACAATGGACAAAAGAAAAAGATAATCTGAGTAAAAATTAACAATTTTTCTTTGGGCTGCTAAGAAAAAAGCTCAGATTATTTTAAATTGTGTGTCTGCTTTACTATTTAAAGAAACAGTAATTTGGATTTCACAGTCCATTGAAATCACCCAAAAAAATAGAGAAGAAATTCGCATAAAAAAGAAATGAATGGGGGCCAGGCGCGGTGGCTCATGCCTGTAATCACAGCACTTTGAGAGGCCGAGGCAGGTGGATCACGAGGTCAGGAGATGGAGACCATCCTGGCTGATACGGTGAAACCCAAGCTCTACTAAAAATACAAAAAATTAGCCAGGCGTGGTGGCGGGCGCCTGTAGTCCCAGCTACTCGGGAGGCTGAGGCAGGAGAATGTCATGAACCCGGGAAGCAGAGCTTGCAATGAGCCGAGATCACCCCACTGCATTTCAGCCTGGGTGACAGAGCAAGACTCCGTCTCAAAATAAATAAATATATAAATAAATAAATAAATAAGTAAGTAAGAAAAATAAAGGAATGTACCTTTCAGCCTTAAGAAACATAGGTTTTTCCAATAATGGGTTTTATTTTGTGCCATGTCAGCACATAAAGTTTTATTTTATAAAGCATTATACTAGGGAAAAACAAAACAAAAGTAATTGAAAGAGAGCACCCAACCCATACCCATGGGAGGACATGTGCTTTCAGTCAGGAACAAAATCATCTCATGGTTTCATAAAAGAATCTTACGTCTTTGTTCTTGTACCAGAGCATAAGGAATATCCTTTTTAAGGAAACAAGACAATATTTAAATTTTATAAAATATTATACAAAATATATTCTTAAGTATTGTGAAGAAGTAAGTTTTATAAAACCTGCAAATGAAGTTCACCTTCCCAAATACTATCACCCCAAATATGGAAAATGTATTAATGCCCCATTATTAAAAGAGAAACAATACAAAGATGAAAGTTTTTTCTTTTTTCTTTTTGTTTTTTTTAAGTAAAGGCTCTTACTGAAGTCTTGGGCCCCTTTACCTCTCACATACGTTCAGGGTGATGTGGCCACAGGTAATTAAGCCAAAAGGGTGAAAAATACTCAAAATACTCAAAGTATTTACAATAAATGTGAGCGTGACCACACCAAATGACGACATAACAAAGTCAACATGTAAGCTTTCTATAACCCACACATAATGCTGCTCGGAAAAAGGAAGTGCAAAGAGGAATAACAAAAAGAAAATAAAAACAAAAAACAGTAGCTCCAGGCAGTCTTTTATTTCCCACATTGTGGAATAATTTTTTCCATTCCCCAAATGATTTAAGTTGACAAATTGGTTCTTCTGGTTGCTTAGCTTCCTGACCTCAAAAAGTCCATTTTCCGACTTCTGTCTCATCCAGCTGCTGACAGGCTAATGCCACCAACCAATGTAATAAAACCTCCATGGGGTTTAGGATTAGTGTAGGAAATTGTAACGACAGTAGAAGAATTAGATGTGAAGTCTGCCCAACTTTTAAGAACAAATCTTGTCTCTAAAAGAGAACAAATAGTTCTCTGGAAGGAGGTTAATGTATATTCGGTTCCTCCCAGGACCCAGTGCTGAGAGCATTTCCCAGAAAAAAACTGGAAACTTTTCTTGCCTAAAACACTTCTCTCGGGTTGATACAATTTAAGGGTACTCTCTATTTTGGTACAATTTTTCTCAGAAATATTCAATTTTCTTTCCTTCACAGAACCATGAGTCATTAACCTATTATTGTTACTTGCTTGACCGATCCTGAAATATTTGGGACAAGGTCTACCATGGAAGTAGGCAGAACACAGAGAGGTTCAAAGGTCAGGTTTCTGCCCTGCCATTTACAACCAGACAGTGCTGCTACACAAATCCTCCACATCCCTCATAGCACTCAAGAGCACAAATTCTGACCTGGATTCACCTTAGATCATTTACTTAACCACTCCAGGCCTCAGTTTCCTCATCTGTAAAGTGGATTCATATCTGCAATAGTACTCACTTCACAGATGCAAGGAAAGATGAATTAGAAAATTAAGTATGCAAAGCATAATGCTGGACCAAAAGTAAGTATACAATAAATGTTTCACCTATTCTTTACTGCTTTTTTCTCTGATCATAAAAAGTTAGTGCCTATAAATAAAAGTCTTCCATTTTAAAAGTACCTTTGATTAATCACTATTTTCTCAGTATCATAGCAAATTCTTCAAGAAAGTTAGTGATTGCAGTTATCCATCCGAGACAGAAGTACAGCTTTGGGCAACTGCCCACTTCTTGGGATTCACGCCACCCCTCTAGTTTTACATATGGGTATGACTAAGGTACACACATTTGTGTTACCTTATTATCTGGAAGATGTGTGTTTCTTCATGAGCGAGAGAACTTAAACGTTCTGTTAGTATGTGAGAGCAATCATATCTTGATATATTACACAGTTTTTGAATTCACTAAGTGCTTTCCTGCCTCTCTCTCTCCTTTTCTTAATATTATGGGTATTTCTGATCACATTTCTAAGAATTCACTAAGGATAAAGTTAGGAAAAATCAAATGTAAAATTTAAACACACACATGTACATACACACATACTTACTGAACATATTTAATATTAAAGACAAATTAAATCTACTGGCTGAGATGACAAGTCCCTGGAGAAAGAAGATATAGGTTGAGTGGAATGTGTGGGGATCTCTCAGCAGCTCCAAGTAGGACACACAGCCAGGCTCTGAATCAAGCTCTAGCTCTGGGACAAAGAGAAAGAAAAGCTGCAGAGACCTGCATGTTGAACAGATCATAGTTTGTATGTTCTCGGGAGTTATTTCTATTATCATTTTTTAAAATTCTAAATTTTTAGCAGATTTGTGCTCTGTTCTCATCTGCATGTATCAGGTCACCAACAATGCATTTGTTTTATAAAAACCCTAACTTCCAAAAGACTCTAGCTATAGGCTCTATTGGCTTTACAACAAGGCTTTAGACCCCCAGCTTCAGGGTGCTCTAAAGTGAAAACTAAGTAGACAATTTACTAACAGTTAAGCACCCTCTTAATTATTCCAACTATCCTACTATGTATTAAGGTTTTGATGTAGATGGCATTAACTTGGGAATCTAAAGGCCAGATTCCAGCAGCAATTCATCTACTAAACTTGGTGAGTGTATTTCCTTTTTCAGAGACTGGCTCCTCCCTTTCCCCATGGTTCTGGTGGAGCTGCCAATCACTTGTCTCCCTACCACATCCTTAGGAATAAGGACATGACCTAAAGTTATAATACCCAACTCCTAACCACACCAATTGGCTGCTGCACTTCTGACTCCAAATCTACCCCTAGATTTCCCAGTCATATATATATTTCAGTTTGCTCAAAACTAGTTTCGACTACGGACTCTGACACTTGCAACCAAAAGCATCCTAATACACGATGACCTGTGAAAAGTAAACTTCCTCGGACCTCACTTTCCTCATTATCACAAAATTGCAGTAAGACGATCTCTAAAGCTCCTTTCATGTAATTATTTCTTTCAAATTACATAACTATTAGATAATTTGGAATGACAGATATATGTAATTAATTTGATTGGACACTGGAAGTTTCTTTCTTTAGCAAGTTCTGCCCATCTGTACTGAAACAGGAGAGAAACCCCAAATGCTAATCATCAGCGTAACAAATTGTACAATATTTTATTAACCTTCAAAGATACAGGAAACTCATTTTAAGTATGATTTTTCCCTCCGTGCTCAGTATCTGTCACTGCAACTCATCCGTCCATTCTGCCATTTATCTTTGATTACAGACCATCTCCACCCCTAAAACCCCTACCAAATAAGTTATTTGGAAAAGCCTAGTTATGCACTTCCTTTGAATGATTTAGAAACTGGAATTGGTTACAAGTAAAATAAAACATGGTAACAAGGCTGTTTCCTTATTTAGTAATCTACTTGTTAAGATGTGGCAATACTCTTTGGGTAAATTTTCAAGTACAGATATATTCTAACTAGAAGTGAAAACTAATGTAAAAAACATTCTGTTTGCTCACTGGAAAAAAGCCAATAAAAATACAGCAAGAAATCATGTGCTCTACAATATCAGGATAATATCTGCTTGCTCACCATATATATGTAAACAGCATATGGAATATGAATATAAAAGCATACAGAGGCCGAGAGCAGCGGCTCACGTTTGTAATCCCAGCACTTTGGGAGGCCGAGGCGGGTGGGTCACCTGAGGTCAGGAGTTCAAGACCAGCCTGGCCAACATGGTGAAACCCCATCTCTACTAAAAATATAAAAATCAGCCGAGTGTGGTGGCAGGTGCCTGTAATCCCAGCTACTCAGGAGGCTGAGGCAGGAGAATCGCTTAAACCGGAGAGGCAGAGGTTGCAGTGAGCCGAGATTACGCCATTGCACTCTAGCCTAGGGGACAAGAACAAGACTTCAACTAAAAAAAAAAAAAAAAGAAAGAAAAGAAAAATGTTCTGGAAAGCATAAGGTTTATAATCAAACAAATTGAAGCACGGAATTTAGAAAATCTTAATCCATTTGTGTTAATAATTTGTGTTAGGAAGCCTTTTAGCAATTCAGTGAGTAAAAAAAAAAAAAAAAAAAAAAAATTCAAGAGTCTAGGTTGATTCATTGGAGAATTGCAGGTTACATCCAGAATATTTCAGAAAGCTTTGAAAAGAGAGTAATCTGATACAGCAGCATGGGGGAAGGTCACTCAGAAGAAAATATAGGGTGAAATGTTAAGGCCTTCACACTTTAGGGTCAAAGAGAAAGAACATACTATTAATGAGAGTTTTGACTGAACTGAGAAAATCTAGGGTTGTTAAGTACAGAAAAGACTATGAGAAAGAAAATTGAGAACTGAGGGAATGTGAGAGCAGGCAGTATATGAATTTTGAGAAGAGGAATTGATTAAAAGGAACAGAATTAGGGGTCGGGCTAATTCATCATAAAATATCTTTTTATCTTGTTTAAAAAAAAAAAAAACAACCCGGCCAGGCACAGTGGCTCATGTCTGTAATCCCAGCACTTTGGGAGACTGAGGTGGGTAGATCATGAGGTCAAGAGATCGAGACCACCCTGGCCAACATGGTGAAACCCCATCTCTACTAAAAATACAAAAATTAGCTGGGTGTGGAGGCATGTGCAGTCTAAGCTAATTGGGAGGCTGAGGCAGGAGAATCACTTGAACCCCAGAGGCAGAGGTTGCAGTGAGCTGAGGTCGCGCCACTGCACTCCAGCCTGGTGACAGAGCAAGACTCTGAC
>NW_012117932.1:9136888-9204817 GCF_000951035.1 Colobus angolensis palliatus | reverse complement strand
GTAATCCCAGCACTTTGGGAGGCCAAGGTGGGCAGATCACGAGGTCAGGAGATCGAGACCATCCTGGCTAACATGGTGAAACCCCATCTCTACTAAAAATAAAAATAGCCAGGGGTGGTGGCAGGCACCTGTAGTCCCAGCTACTCAGGAGGACTGAGGCAGAAGAATGGCATGAATCCCGGAGGCAGAGCTTGCAGTGATCGGAGATCGCCCCACTGCACTCCAGTCTGGGTGACAGAGCAGTTAGTACAAGTCAATGAAATTGGAGAAAATGCTGAAAAATGGAAATGAGATATCTAGTTTAAATTCACCTGGAAACCAAGAAAATTTACAAGGTAAAACACTACAGTTTTGGAGAAACAAACATGGTTAAGATTATTCAAGATGATCAACTTTTCCACTATGAGGAAAAGAGTTTAGAATAATTACTGCCTGTAGCAAAAATATCTAATTGGATTTAGAAGTGTTGTAATGAAATATGTCCTGCACCAAGTAATTAAATCAAAAGAAAATAATTTTCTAAAAGACCATAAGAAACGCATCTGCATTTCTGACTACCCAAATTATTGCTGAATCAAGAGTAAAAAGTATTAATTGGCAGGCTCCAGCCTATCTGTTAATAAATCTAAAATTAGCATAAGAACTAACCTAATAATACTTAAATAACAAATGCACTAAAACTGAAATTCTAATTTGAAGAACTTAATATTGTGATGTAGTCCTTCATGATTTTGCCTCAGAAGATGGTCTACATAACAGTTGCAACTGTTAAAAATGAACTTAGAATCATTAAAAGACTAGTGTAGACACCAAATGTGGATGCTTTCAAACACATGTCATTAGATAAATATGTCTAAGAAATTATAAGTCACAGAAATTTATACAACACAGGGCAGGCAGAAACATGGATAATTCTTTCATGACAGAGTTTGAAATCTTAATCATACGCACTGTCTTTCTCCATTTATAAAACGTTGAGCCTTAGAATAAATTACTTTATTAGGAAGCATAAATTTAAAAATGAAACAAACGATTTATCACATGAAGTTGAAATTATTAGTCTTCATCTGTAAAACACTCTCCTCTTATAATGCTTTCTCAGATACTTTATTCTGGACCTCTTTCTACTAATCTGGCTTGCTGGGTCTTTCTAGGAAATGCGACTATCTCAGTGTTCAGGGTAGAGTAGAAGGGGCATATATTCTGTGAGGCTTCAACTAATCAGTCTTCAGTTTTTTCTGTTTGGTTGACTGAATGTTTGTCCATTCACCCTCAAGTCATATAAGAGCTGAAATGGCCTACAGAAATGTTAGGATTAATAAAAGTATAGAGAACTTTAAATACCTGTTTCCTGGCAAAAGCCAAGAATAGTTCTTCATGCTTAAATTAATACCGAAACTCCATTAGGTAAGGCTAGTCAAAACATAGTTACATTTTTGAACCGTGATGTGATTCATGTGTGGGATTATTTCTTAAATTCAGGAAAAGCACCAGAAAAATTTCAAAGTTGTAAACATATTCTGTTCTAATGAAACCCTATGAAACATACTACTCAATATTTGTACTCAAGTCCAAAACTGCAGTGGGACTTTCAACAAGTCCATCTTGCTTATTCATGCCTGAATTCCTTTGTGAGATTTTTCAATGTGCATTAATTCAATGATTATTAAGAACCTACTATATCCCCCAAAGAAATGTTCATAGAGTAGGAGAAAGAAAAAATATAAAGCATACCATAAGGCATGCAAACACAACTGAAAGACACTAGACCCTGCCTGGCACACAGTAGATGCCTAATAAATATTTGTTGAATGAGCAAACAAATGCATGAGGTGGCCCCGATGCTAGTGGGTAAGAGGCAGTGTATACACATTAAGAAATGAACTTAACCTTTTCTACTGCGGACGCTGTCCAACATAACTTCAAAGAATATCACAACATGCAATTATGAGTTCCTTTTTCATCTGGAATCTGAAGAATCCCAAAGCTTAAAAGAAATAAAACAGTATAAGAAAAATCTGACCAAACAAAATTTTATTGTGATGTCCTACAGGATATAAAGGAAAATAAAATTTACCTTAAACTTGACAATATACAACATTTTACTTAGCCAAATACACATGTGCAAATGAATTACACCAGTTGTTTTTTTGTTCGTTTGTTTGTTTGTTTGTTTGAGTCATGGTCTCGCTCTGTCACCCAGGCTAAAGTGGTGCAATCTCAGTTCACTGCAGCCTCCACCTCCTGGGTTCAAGTGGTTCTTGTGCCTCAGCCTCCCGAGTAGCTGGGATTACAGACATGCACCACCAAGGCTGGCTAATTTTTGCATTTTTAGTAGAGATGGGGTTTCACCATGTTGGCCAAGCTGGTCTCAAACTCCTAGCCTCATGTCATCTGCCAGCCTAGGCCTCCCAAAGTTCTGGGATTATAGGAGTGAGTCATCACACCCAGCCTGAATTACACTTTTAATTAACATAAATTCATTGACATGACTGTAAAGTTACCAATTACTACACCTGTTGCTTTCTCCTCAATATCCTCACTCTAAACCTCCAACCCAGTCCCTTTCTTTAAATCCAACATCTCCTTCAAAGTATTGCTTAAAATGCAGCTTCTTCTCTGAAGTGCTTTGGCATCCTCCAGCCTGTACAGACTGTTTCCGTCCTCTGAAGTCCTTTACTGTGTAGCACACACCTCCTCTGTTCTGTACTGACAGCCATGTAAGCAGGTCTCATCTCCCCCTTAGGCTGCAGCCTTCTCCAGGAAGCCGACCTTGCTTACATTTTAGCCCCAATTGTCAAATGGGGGGCCACGCCAATTCTGAGACACAGAGTATTTTTGAATCACTGTGGGAGTGAGTACAATTAACATAATCATGACAAGGAAGACTGGTTTTACTTGGAAGTAAATGAAATAGAACAATGATAATGTAATGGTTACATTACCTGTGCACTCACAGATGTGAAAATGGCTTAACTTTTAGGCAAAACACTGAGCCTTGGGAGAACCCAATGGAGGCCTGCAACTGAGCCATCCACAAAAAGCAAGCTATCTCCTCTACCTGGAACACCATCACTTCCGGTTAGTCATCTATCCATCAAAGTTTCCTTGAATGCCTACTAGATTCCACGCACTGCAATGGTTAACAGGTAGACTTTAAAGGCCATGTTCCGGCCGAGCGCCAGCTCCCAGAGTTCAGCAGCTCACATCTTCCATGTGAAGCACCCCAGCAAATGCTTTTTGAAAGGCTCTCTTTCTCTCATGTGAGTGCACAGTCAGAAAACAGAAGCCATTGTCTGCCCTGCAGCCTCTCATGCTCTCCACTGCTGTTCCTACCTTTCCCAAACAAATGGCCAAATAAGTCATTTACAACATAAAGAAACTGAGTAACTAATCTTAACCAAATGGGTAACTCTATTAAACGTAGCAGAAGAGGGCATTCTACGGGTTTTACAGTACCTTAGAGGTCTCTGAACATGCTAATATATTCCCTGTTAATTTAGTAGAACTACCTCAGCAAGGAAGCTGTAGGCAGGCAAATATGACTTCTGGTTCATCCCCAGAGACTCGTTCTGTGTCCAGTGACTTTTCTGGGATTATTTATGGCATTAACTTGTCTGTGCTCAGAAGTTTCCGCCATGTTTGGGCTCAGTATTAGGAAACTTCAGAGCTACTTAGATTTTAAAAGAATGTTCACAAGTTCATTATTTATTCAGTGGATAAATTATTAATCCTTTACAATGTACAAAATTCTCTACAATATTAAAGGACACTTAGCTAGAAAAGACATAAAAATAATACAAGGCAATAATATGATAAATGACAGGCCAAGAAGGACTCTGAAAAGAGAAGGTCACTTCTTTCTGAATAATAGAAGCTAACATTTATTGGGTGCTAACTACCTATTAAGCACATAGTACTATGCTAAGCACTTTATAGAAAATACCAGTGCATTAAATCAAGAGTACTGCTTACCTGGTGGAAGAATAGAAAGGAAATGAGACTTGGGCCCTGCATTATAAAATTGCCTTAGCTATTATAATCAAAAGCATTTTAAATATAAAAATATAAAATATATGTTGATTTAACAATAAATGTAAGTCCATTTTCTTCTGTTTTATACTGCTGGAAAAATATTTAAAACTCCAACATATATGAAATACACATTCCAAATACATGGCATAAGTTTGGGGGACACAATGCAAATTTTAGGTTCTTTTTTATTTTTAACTAGTGATCTCTAAGTAAAAATAATTATTTTCCCTGAAAGCCTAAACATACACTATGAGCTTTTGGTAGGACAAATTTAGGTTTGTTTTCACATGTCAAAAAACAAAAAACAAAATAAAAGATATGCCTGTGTGATACATTAATAATTCATTGCTTATTATCTTAGGGACATTTAATATGAAAATAACATATCCTAATTTGTTGTCATATGCATGTTATTTCTTGTTTATGTAAATAATTCACACAAGAGGAAATAATAAAAGCTTTCTACATCAATTGAGATCATCTGAAATATGAACTTAGAGCTGTTTCTATTTGTAAACAAACTGGCCAAACGCAGCGTAAAAGGTGATAACTAAGGATGCAATAATAGAGCTGAAATGAAAAGAAATCCATCATCAAGGATTTTACAAGAATAACAAAAGAGAAAGATGTTCACAAATAACTTACAAAGGCAAAATGTGATAAATGCTATACAAGTGGCAGCAAATTTCAGAGAAAAGGGAGATAAGTGTTTATCAGGAGAAATCTAAAATATTTTTCTATGGGTTGAAAAATATTTTTCAATCCATTTGGGCATTAAAGATAAGGAATAGACTTTAACAAGTAAAAATGAGGAAAGAGCTTTTCAGCACATCCTACCTTCACAGCCATGGGGACAAAGACATAGCCATGGCATAGGTGGGTGTAGCTAGCGTTCCTGTGAGTACACAAACAGTAATGGCCCAAAGACAGGAACTGGGCATTGTGGAGAAGACCAAATACCATGACAAAGAGCCTGAACTTCATTCTATACGTCTGCATTTCTCTAATTCAAGAGAGGCAACAGTACAATGGGAACCGAGAGGCTGGAGATGTCAGTGAACAAAATGGAAAAAAAAAAAATCCTGTTCTTTATGGAATAAACATTATCATGGAGGATATAGACAACTAAAACAAAAACAGTAACAAGAAAAAACAGAAAGGAGCTAGAAGGAGGACACATGCCTGAGTGTTTGAGGAGCATCAGGGCCCATGGCGGGAGAAGGGATGACGCTGTAGAAGATGAACAAAGAGAAGTGCTGGAAGCTAATCGCACCGCACCCAGCGGGTCCTGGAAAAGATTCTGTGTTTTCCCAGGTGAAAACGGAAGACTTTGGAGGCTCTGTGATCAGATTCATATTTTGGAATGGTCAGACTAGACCATCATGGGGCAATGCTGAAAGAGGGAAAGTTCTAGGGAAGAATCATGCCAGCAAAGACCTGCAGGAGGGCCGGGATGGTGGTTGGAAATATTCTGAAGGTAGAATCAACAGGATCTGCTGACTGGTTGAATGTGGGCATGAAAGAAACAGGAATAAGGATGACTCCAAGTTTCTCAGTTTGAGAACCAGACAAAAGATGCTGTCCTTTCCTGCAATGGGGAGGATACAGGAAGAGCATTTGGAAAGAAAGGAGGGAACCAAAGGTTCCCAGTGAGTAGTGCCCGGCCATTCTGCCAGATAGAGAGAGCGGGTCAGATTTGAAATTACATCTGTCAAAGTGCAACAACCACACACTACACACACAGGTGACAACATGGGGATTCTAAGAGGAGTGAAGGGAAGGTGGGACAGTGCACATCATGCTAAGAACATGGAAGTCAAGTACAAGGCAAGGCTTCCTGCCAGGAATGAGAGGACGGGAAGGCATTTGGAGACTTGAAGAAACCAGAAAGGATGTGAAATATCTGCTGAATGATTCTGAGACACAGCCATCCAAAGCTGAATTCGGGGAAGAGCAAAAACATGGTGACTCCTCCTAAGATTAGGTAACACGACCACAGAATACATGAAAGGGAGTCCATTTCATCAAGGAATGGTTGCCAAATCTGAACCCCTTTAAATTTACCAGTAATGTTTCTTTCCTTGGAATCTCTTATTTTTGCAACATCTCATTAATACAACTAAAAAGCCGACTTACACACCTCCAAAGAGTTGGTGAAACAGACTGCTGCCTAGTCATGGCTCGTTGTACATGGCACTCTGCATTGAATGAAGAAAAGGAGCACTTTCCTGCTTTCAGAGAATTGTTGCTCTACCGTTTTTCTGCTTCAATATGCTGTCTCAACACTGCTGCTGTAATGACATACTGTGGTGTGATGCATCAGTGGCTAATCCTCAGGATTCTCTATTATCTCCTGCATTAGGATGTGCAGCATCAGAAATCTGATGGATTAATGAAAGACTGTTACTGCTAATTGCTGACATAAGACTATTTAGGGCACTGAGGCAACTGCTGAATTTTTTTAGACATTTTCATTGCTTCTCAGAGCTGTACTAATCAGGCATGCTAATTCCTACAGTAAACAGCACGTAGCTTTGCTGAGAGACCATTTTAACTCTCCATCATTTCATCCCAAATACCATCCCTAAATCCAGATAATTTGCCTTAGATCATTTATCGGCTGTAACATGCAGCCAATCCAGACTCCTGGCACAGTTGATGGCTGGAATTTTACACATCCCTAATTAAAACAGATGTGGCCTGCTCAAGGAGCCTTTTTCAGCCACCCCAACTTGGACAGTGTCTCAGCAAAGGAAAACAAAAGCTCTGTTCATGGAAACGACATCAAGTGCTAAGGCACTGGGGTTTCTTGGAGGTGATTTGCATCACTGAAGACCTATGGATTGCCCAAATCTTAGCAATGAAGCACAAAGAGTAGAAACACAGCCTTTGGAATTAAATGTAAGTTCCAATTCTAATTCAACCCTTATTATCTGTGCAACTTTTAGGCCAATTATGCAGCATCTCTGAGTCTCACTTTCCTCTTCTCTAAAATGAGCATGTAACATCATTTCTTTACATATAAAATGTCTAGAGTACAGCACTGCTAGAAACACAGCACAGCCATTGATCCAGAAAAACGCCATGGTCTGGTTCTCATCATAGGGATGTCACTACAGTGAAATGGATACACTAGACAAACAGCTTCATGACAATTGGCCTCTGATATCATCTGATCAACTCCCCTTGCACTGATTCCATACTCGACCAACCTTCTAACTTGGCTTCCTACTTACGCTATTTAGATCTGAGCACAATGTGCCCACCATAGAATGCTATATCACAGTTCTATCTGTAAACTGATAAACATTTGAGTTTTTATATATCTACACCTTGTGTGTGTTTTTTTTATTATACTTTAAGTTCTAGGGTACAGGTGCACAACACGCAGGTTTGTTACATATGTATACATGTGCCATGTTGGTGTGCTGTACCCATTAACTTGTCATTTACATTAGGTATATCTCCCCTCCCCACAATAGGACCCAGTGTGTGATGTTCCCCTTCCTGTGTCCAAGTGATCTCATTGTTCAATTCCCACCTATGAGTGAGAACATGCAGTGTTTGGTTTTCTGTTCTTCTGACAGTTTGCTGAGAATGATGGTTTCCAGCTGCAACCATGTCCCTACAAAGGACACAAACTCAACCTTTTTTATGGCTGCATAGTATTCCATTATACCTTGTGATTTTAACTTGAATGAGTACAATCAGCCCAGGATATACTGACGATCAAACTTCATAACATCCATAGTTAGTGTTAATAACTATGCATTATTATCCATGACAGATCTGTAGTGCTAGAATAATTGCAAAAAATACCCCAGACTCAAGAGAGAGGGCAGTAATAGGGAACCTACCCATCTATCTGGGAAATAGTCTTTATCTCTAGACCAGGGGTACCCAGTGTTTTGGTTTTCCTGGGCCACATTGGAAGAAGAAGAATTGTCTTGGGCCACACATAAAACATACCAACACTAACAACAGCTGATGAACTTCTTTAAAAATTGCAAAAAAAAATCATAATGTTTTAAGAAATTTTACAAATTTGTGCTGGGCCACATTCAAAGCCATCCTGGGCCACGGGCTGTACAAGCTTGCTTTAGACAATTATCTATCTCCCAAATTGGACTCTTTAATCCTCAAGAGCACCCCCCAATTAATCCCCTGGCATATTGTGAAATTACAAAAAAAAAAAACAGCCTTGTAGTTCTGAACATAAATGTGTTATTACAGCAAAGTTAATGGAAAGAAATATATCTTATCACAGTTATCAACATCGAGAAACACTATTATCAAAAAGCAAGCTTATTGATTCTTTAAGAAAGGATGGGTAAAAACAAAAAAAGAAATTAGCACAAGTTTTGATGAGACTGCGTAATATTTTCTCAGTGGGATTCAGTTTCAATTTAAAGCTGACAGGACATTTTGAGCTTAAAGATACTGGGTGATTTGGTTAAAATTACAGAGGATTGGATTCAAGATTACTTTGTAATCTCATGACTTTAAAACCTTCTTAATTAAAGTCTTACATTTGTTTTAAATAAAACAGGACATAGATGTGTAGAACAGAAAAGAAATCAGGATGAGGGAAAATGTTTCTGGTCAGTAGTCCCCGGGGTCTCTGAATTTCATTTGATACTCAGTTAAGGAGGAAATCAGATCCTGGGCACAGGCTCTCACTTTCACAGGGCACATAAGCCAAGTCAACCTAAGTGTCCCCATGTAAAAAACCACTGGCTCATGTGACACTACAGTATATGCCTGCAACCATCCCCCTTCTTAGATAACAAGGCAAAATGTGCTATTAATGGTGCCTGTGTTTATCTTATCTCAAGGAGAGAAAAACAAAGCTTTAGTTTTGAAAAAAATTACTTCACAAGGGTTTACTTGTATAAGACACTGACAATGTAAATCCATCATCCTCTCAAAGATTTCTTCAGAGTTCATGATAGAAAACATTTTAAAATAACAACGATGAAATTTTAAAAGCATTACTCCTAACTTTTTTCTTTAATTCCCCCACTTACAATTCTAAAATAAACCAGCAAAATAGCCCAAGAGGCTACTCCATCTTGTAAAAATGTTTAAAAACCTCCCTTCCACATTCCGCATAAGTGGCCATCCTAGGTCTCTGCTCCTCGTCCTAACCACGCCTCCCAGAAGACAGTCTCCATAATCACTCTCTTTGGTCCTCACCCCAACTCCCGCAGCCTCCAGCCTGGCACCTAAACAGCTCCTGCTGAAGGCACAGGGCCATCCAGGCCAAGGAATCCAAGGCTGTTCTTCTCGGGTCTCATCTCTCCTCCTCTCGTCTATATCACCTTCAGGAAACACCCTCCTCCCTCTTCAGCGGCTTCCGTGGTGACAGCTGAATCCTGGTTTTCCTCCTCTCCACCATCAGACAGAAGATGTCTGGAGCCCTTTTCTAACACTCTTCCTGCTCCCTCGACGATTTCATCCACCCCTTTGGTTTCAGCCATCTGACCTCTCCTTCTGAGCTCCAACCCCACATACCCAACCACCCATTAGACATGTCAGAGTGGCCATCTCAGGCACCTCAAATTCCATTCATTCAAAACATTCCCACAAACCTATTCCCCGGGTGAGTAAATGGCATCCCTCTCCACCCTGAATACCCTCTTGCCCTTATCCCCACGATCTGGTCTACCATCCAGGCCAGCTGATTTTAGCTTCCAAAAATACCTCCACATTTCCCCTTGTCATTCACCTGGAACACTTCCATAGTCTATTAACCAGTCCACTACCACCCACTTTACCCCTCTCCATGAACATTTTTAAGTCCATTCTCTTCACAGCCTGAGAGATCTTTAAAACTATGCTGTGTACTTTGCGTGTGTGGGTCTTCACATACACACACACACACACACACACACACATACATACACACACACAAAATCTGGTCACCCTATGTTGCTCTAGGCTAAAATGGTTTCAATTGTGCTTAAAGTCTTTAATGTGGTTCTGCAAAACCTCCAATTTCTGGCTCACACTTATGTGTCCACTTTTTTCTAATACAACTTGCCCTTCACTCTCTTGAGTACAACCACAAAGCTGGCCTTTCAGTTTCTGAAACATTTCACACATGCTCCTCAAAAAAGGGCCTTTGCACATCTGTGACCTCTGTTATACCCCACCACCCTCTGCCCAGCAAATAGGTCCCCTATTGTGTTGATTAAAAATTCAGATGTTCAGACTCCACTCTAAATCTACTGAATGAAAACATCTCAGGGTAACCAGAACACATCCTTTCAACACGTGGCTGGATCATTCTGATAAGCAGGTGTGGGAAGCTGATCTAAATGATCATCTTTCTAACGCTTGAATCCTCTTGGCCACATCCACAAGGCTAAGTTCTCCAATCTCAGCATTTAGTTAGGCAATCCATCCCTTCTGTGGGCAGGCTAGACAGTTCTTCCTTATATTGACCTGAACCCTGCCTCCCAAACCCTGTACCCACTGATCTTAGTTCAATAATATCTTACAGTTGCCCTCAGATGACACGATTGGCACCCCCACCATCTTAATGGCTTTCCTCTGAGGCTGCTTCCACGAGTATACTACCATTTTGAAGCATACTTCCTAATAGCAGTGTAAGTGGCTCCACGATAATTCTCAGTGAAGCTAACTCAATGGTTCAAAGCACTCTAAAGCAAGTGACTGCACAGTGGTCAAAAATCACGTAGATGGAGATAAGCTGGAAACTGCGAACCTCACCAAACCTCAGCTTCCTCATTGTTAAACTGGGACAGTAATAGTGCCTTCTTCTTTGGGCTGATAGAAGAATTAAAATTGCTCAAGCATGCACAGAAAGTACACAGTGCCCGTCCCACAGAAATGTACACAAATGGAATGTGAGCGCCGTGAAGCCAGCGTTTTGTGTCTATTTTGTTGGGCACCCAGTGGCATTTAGAACAGTGCCTGACAGGGTGGGCCCTCAATTATCTGCTGAATGACTGAATTATTAACATTCATGGACAAAACTAGAATCGAAATGTTAAAATTTTCAATGTAGTTAAAAAAAAGATGAAAATGAATTCAAGCTTAGTTTTCCTTTATTTTAAATTAAAGCACATTCTTTAAGTGACTCTTAAAATGCCAACTAATGGTTTTAACAGATTATATGATCTTTTAAATATCTAATTCTTTTAAGAAAAACGGCATAAGACACATATGATTTACAATCACGTTTTTGCACAATAGCTGCAATTTTCAGAAAGTTATACTATCATTTTAAACATTCACTCCAAAGACAGTAACTCCTTTGCAACAATAGTACACTAGGGAATAACAGAAATGCATGAGTCGCATTAATTTTAAGTAGAATCATTAAGCTACTTATCATTTTTTTGTTTCTGGATTATTTTACTGCTTTGATATTAATGTGAAAAATAGTGAATGCTTCAAATGCTTTTAAAAATCCAGTCTGATATACAGAAATGAATAGTGGTTCACAGAATATGTATCCTGTTGAGGGTGTGTGTGTGTGTGTGTGTGTGTGTGTGTGTGTGTGTGTGTATATTTTTTTTTTTTTTGAGACGGAGTCTTGCTCTGTCACCCAGGCTGGAGTTCAGTGGCACGATCTCAGCTCACTGCAAGCTCTGCCTCCTAGGTTCACACCATATATTTTTTATATTATTTACTGAAGTGGTACCTTTGTCATGTGGCCATCCAAAAATTCTTCAAATTATTTTAGACAAAATAAGGTGGCTTTCGTTTTCAAATAGATACAAGTAGAGAGCTCCATACATCAGAATCTCCATTTGTGCGGGGCCTCTTACTTGGAATCAACGGAACTCCTTCTTATTCCAGTCACTGTAGCACCCCACAACACCCCATTTCCTAACTAACTGCTACTGTTGATTTCCTTGCTCTCCTTGGAGAGGACATTCAGTCAGGAAAAATCACCAAGTTAAAGTTTAGCTCTACTCTCTACTACAAAAACTCCCTGTCTGAAATGTTGAAGGAGGCATTTAACATTGGCATGGCCAAGTACCCAACTCCCACGCCTCTGGTGCCCACCAAATGTTCTCATCTTCACATTCCCTTAGCACAAGGCCTGCAAAAGGCTTCCCAAATACTTCCTAGAATGAACCGAGCCTCACCGCAGGTTACTGGGCATTCTGTGTCCCCAAATCTCCCTCCTTCCATATAACCTAAGGCCAAGAGTCAGGTCCTGAAACACGAGGATAAAGACCTTTACCTCAAAGATGAGTGGTCACTGGGAAAGGCCAGTTCTCTCGGAAGACAGGATCTCACACAAGGGCTGAGGAGGCCAAGAACAGAATGGTTTCAGGACACATGCCTCAGGCCAGAGAGGAATAAAACGCTTCCCCGCCTGGCTGCTGGACTAAACCAAGCCTTCAAGGGAGACAGCTATAACCCTGCAAAGGATAGGGCCCATATCCCGAGGTCCAAAAAGATGGTAAAATCTGATAACCAAAAATTGAAAAGGGAAAATGTCCCACCCAGCGTAATGCCAGGGCGGCTGGTTGCGCAAGTCAGTGAGGTCAGGAGGTGAGGAGAAATGGCAGGGGTGGAAACAACAGCTTCCACAGGGGATTCTCACTCCACCAATAGTTCAGTGTGAGTCATCCCAGAACCTCGAGAGGAGGAAGGAGACGAGGGAAGTCCCTCTCCTTGGAGGAAGGACACTAGGCCACCTGCAGAGGGGGATGGTGCCGAGGGGAGAGTGAGCCGAGTCTGACGCACTCCCGGGTGCAGGCACGGATTGGATAAACCATGGAATTGTGTCAAAAATCTCCCGACTACAGTCCCAGCGACAGAGCAAGACCTTGTCTCTACAAAAATTTAAAATTTTTTAAATGTTTACATAGGAGGTCCAGATACTCAGGAGCAGTCCCAGCTAGTCAGGAGGCCAAATTGGGAGGACTACTTGAGCCAGGGAGTTCAAGGTTACAGTGAGCTATTGCACCACTGCACTCCAGCCTGGATGACAGAGTGAGATCCTTTCTCAAAAAATAAATAAATAACCCAGACAACCCCAGTGTGGAATCTGCAGCAACATGGGTCAGGCTTAGACCCTGAGCAAGGGGCACTGGAATTGTACACAGGCAACCTCACGGCTAGACTCGCTCTTTGTGAAGCCACCAGCTGTGTGACTGGGAGAGGGGAGAGGGTAATATCAGCAGAGGTCATCTGTATGCCCCTTCTACTCTCCATACACGTTCTTCAGGTCACTCATGTCCAGGCTGACAGTTGGAGTCATTAAAGAAGTCCCTGATGGTGGAGTTTAGGTCCCTGTGTATGAGATTATGAAATGGAAAATATTTTCTCTGCCTAAACTCTGTCCATCAGGCCTGTACTCTATG
This sequence comes from Colobus angolensis palliatus, assembly GCF_000951035.1. Taxonomy (NCBI): domain Eukaryota; kingdom Metazoa; phylum Chordata; class Mammalia; order Primates; family Cercopithecidae; genus Colobus; species Colobus angolensis. The sequence continues at coordinate 9,191,432 of NW_012117932.1, read as the reverse complement.
GAGTCTGCTGAAGTCCAAAGATCATTAAACCCTTTTAAATGAAGGTGGTGACAACAGTCTTTGCCAAATTCGAGTGCCTGTCTCACGGAGGGAAGGGCATTTCCTATGTCATATTACCTGATTGGATAGTATATGGAAATAATCTTGTGTAAAAGCAAGCGTAGAATGAAGTCCTGTTTGGAGCACTCAGTTCTGAAGGTGGGGCTACACAGCCTTTCCTTTTCCCAATGAATGTCATCAGAGGGAAAGGTGCTAACATTATAAGAGCCTAGCATTGGATGCTTTTACGAATGTTAATGCATTTTAGCCTCACAGTAGGAAGTATTTTCTCTACAGGAAAATGAAACTGAGAGGCTGAAACGGCTGTTTCAGCTGGATGCTGAGGACCTGGGTTTCAAATCCAGGCTCATGGGCCCCAACGTCACACGCTGACCACTAGTAACTGGTCTCATTGCAGCTTTGCTGGTGAGAGAGACAGAGGAAGTCCATCTTGATGCACAAACCCCCTTGGCCAGGCGCAGTGGCTCACGCCTGTAATCCCAACACTTTGGGAGGCCAAGGCAGGCGGATCACCTGATGTCAGGAGTTCAAGACCAGCTTGGCCAACAAGTCAAAACCCAGTCTCTATTAAAAATACAAAAATTAGTCGAGCGTCATGGCAGGTGCCTGTAGTCCCAGATACTCAGGAGGCTGAGGCAGGAGAATACCTTGGACCCGGGAGGCGGAGGTTGCAGTGAGCCGAGATCACGCCACTGTACTTCAGCCTGGGTGACAGAGCGAGAGTCTTTCCCAAAAAAAAAAAAAAAAAATCTCTCAAACTCCCAACCTCTTCATTCAAGAGGTCATGGAGAGGTGATAATGAAAAACTTTATTTTCTATTCTCTTACCTTGCAATATAATTTCACCACAGGGCAAGAATTAGGCCATATTCCTTCTTCATTTTTAAGCCAAAAATAGCAACTGAATCAAATAGTGTGGGCAACTTGACTTTTAAAAACATCTATTTGTATCCAATTTGATAAGAGTTGGGAAAATTACTAGCATGCGAAAGCAAATCAGGAAATCTGGAAACTTCTGATTTATTGATAAGCTATTAGGTTGTTTTAACTACCTTCCTATCAAGAAACAAAGGAAACAGATTTGAGATGACATTCTGGTGCCTGCTTAAAAAGACCTTTGAACTTTATGTTTTCTTAGTCCTCCAAAAGCTTTTTTTCATGAAAGATTTTATCTTATTACTCTCCCTAAATATATATGCTATATGCTCCCTAACCGCCACAGGTGCATTTCAAGCTCTTGTAGAGTTTCTGTAAATTCTGTTAGAGGCAAAAAGTGATTCTTTTGAGTTCCTTGAAAATGGTAGCCAATGGAGGAATGGCAGAGGGAACGTGCCTGGTTACTCAGCGGCAGCAGCTGACACACACATCAAGCTCGCTACACACACACCAGGCTTGCTACACCTACACCAGGCTCGCTACACACCCAGCACTGTTCTAGGAGCTCTGCACAGTGCACTCATGTAGTCTTCGCAATAATCTCATGCAGTAAATACTACTGCTATTTCTATTTAAGAAAAGCAGAATCTGATGGCCGGTGCAATAGCTCACGCCTGTAATCCCAGCACTTTGGTAGGCCAAGGTGGGCTGACCGCTTGAGCTCAGGAATTCAAGATCAGCCTGGGCAATGTGGCAAAACCCTGTCTCTACTCAGAAATACAAAAATTAGCTGAATGTGGTAGCATGTACCTATAGTACCAGCTACTTGGGAGGCTGAGGCAGGAGGATCACTTGAACCCAGGAACTCAAGGCTGCATGCAGTAAGCCATGATGGCGCCACTGCACTCCAGCCTGGACAACAGAGTGAGACCCTGTCTCAAAAAAAAAAAAAAAAAAGCAGAATCTGAGGCACAGAGAGGTTAAGAAACTTGCCCAGGATACACAACAAGAAAAAGGTAGAACTAAGATCCAAATCCAGTCAGTCAGTCTATAGTACTGCCATCCTCATAGTTCAGTAGAGGCTAACTGATTTCAAACTAGATAATTGGGGGAGATGCCCCTTTAAAGATGTACTCTGACCTTATGAATACAGAGTTCACCCTCTAGTCTTCATGCTTTGGGAAGCCTGTAGAGTCAAGCATAGTGGAAAGAACATGGAAGAGCAGTTGCTGGGAAAAGCAGTTGTTGGGAGTTAAGGTTCCACTGGCTGCTATAAATATTTACTTGTATGGCCTCAGGCAAATCACTTTACTTCAGGAGACCTTATTTTTAAAATGTAAAATCCCAGAGGTAGGGGAAAGAGGATCTGTATAATAGTTTCCAGTATATACCTGCCTGATCCAGTTTCAAATCCACCAGTACTAGCAAGTATGTTTCATCATAATAGTTTCCCCACCCGCTACATGATTTTCTACAGTCTCTCTCTCATAATTTGGTCTCACAGTTCCCTCCAAGTGTGCCCAAGGCAGAACAGTGGAGCAAGAAAGAACTGGGGTTGGTCCAGAAGGTCCTGTGTCCACCTCCACGGCTGACCAGCTTGCAGGTACCAGTTTGTTTTTTTAGGAGGAACAATGCCACCTACCTCACATGGTTGTTCTGGGGGTAAGTAAAGTGTCAAACGTCTATCACATGGGAGGAGCTTGTGAGTAAGAGTTATTTTTAATATTCTAGGCCTCTCACCTAAACTGTTAAGCCTCATAAAAACATGCAAGCAAAGACGCTCAACGTAACATTATTAATAATGAAAAACTGTTAGCAGCCTAATTACCAACAACCCAAAAAGTGAGAATATATAAATTATGGAATAGTATTAAAGTCACATGCAGCTATTAAAAATCATATTTTCCAAGACTATTTGCAAGCATGGAAAAATGATGATGATCTCGACCACTAAAACAGGCAGGCGGTAAAAACTGCCTATATAGCTATATTCACTATTATACACAACAGTAAGTACACATGTATAATACATATATACATGCATGGAAGTCTGTTAAAATACAACAAATTGTTTAGTAGTGCTACTTTGAGTAGGTAGTATGTTTCATCTTCCTTTTAACAATTTCTGGTATTGCCTAGTTTTTCCTACAACAACGATATTAGACTCATAATCAGAAAAAGGGTTACAAACAAAGTGATTCTGACAAACACCCAATGCATATTTTTCCAAAAGTAAGCTAAGATTTACACTAAAAGCAAAATCGTTTTAAGCAACTAAATTGTAAAATATCATCCCAATAAGAAATTACCGTATGCCAAGAAGAGTAACAGAAAAATTGTAATTTCCAAAAATTCAAATTAAAATAAGCAAGTTTAACATACTGAGAATTTATAAATTAAAAAGGTATCATAAAGATTTTACACAAGTTTGACTGCCCAGAATCACAGAAAAATCAGAAATGGAAAGTTTTAGAAAATGATTTTTCTTCTTATGCCTGGAAAAAAAATCTTGGAGGGATTACAGGTTCAGATGAGAACTTGGCTGAACTTTGGCTTGTTTCAACAAGCCCAATTTTTGTTCTCTTTCTCTCTCCTCTACAGACGCATACACAAAGCTGGGCCTAATGAAGTATCTCACTCTCAACTCTCAGGTTAAAAGAAAAATACAAGAATCTAGCTTCCCTTAGTCTCCCAGCAGCATCATGTACCTGCTGCCTCATGCTGAAACTGACTTAAGCAGGGATGTCATTTTCTCCTGTGCCTACCTCACTGTCCTCTCCAGCCCTGCAGGAGGACTGCAGCCCTGACTTGGGGCTTGCCATTCTGTAACCAGGCTAACTCCCTAGGGTTCCACAGGGCAGCATTTCTTGATGACTAACAAATCTCAGTACCATCCCAAGATATTTCTCTAGGGTATCTTTCCTCCTTATTGCTTACATCCTACAGACAAGAGCCCAGTTAATAGCTGTTTTTGAAAGGACAAAACAGGTAAATGAGGGAGTCCAGCATAGACCACAGAAAACCCAATATAGACCACTGGGAGCCCAGTATCAATTCCTCTCCTAGCAGCACATGAGAGGCCTGACCATGAACCACGGCTGCCACGGTAAGGATGGTGTGAGAGGGTGGAGGAAGTAGCTAGAAGCTTGAAAGATAAAGAAAGAATGCATATACACTGTACATATTTTAGGATTCTTGAACCAAAATAAAAAGAACAAACACACTACATAATTCAGAAAATGCAGGCCATGTAATATTTATAAAAATTCAATTTTTAGAATACTCTTCTCACACATCTATTAGAACGGTCAAAATCTACAACACTGACACCACCAAATTCTGGCTAGGATGTGGAGCAGCAGGAACCCTCATTCATCACTGGAATGAGAAATGGTACAGCCACTTAGAAGACAGTTGGGCAGTTTCTTACAAAACTAACCACACTCTTACCATATGATCCAGCAATCACAGTTCTCGATGGTTATCCAAGGGAGCTGAAAACTTATGTCCACACAAAAACCTGTACATGAATGTTTACGGCAGCTTTATACAGAATTTGTCAAAAACCAGAAGCAACCAAGATATTCTTCAGTAGGTAAATGGATAAACTGTGGTACATGCAGACAGTAAGAGTATTATGGCTGGGCGCGGTGGCTCATGCCTGTAATCCCAGCACTTTGGGAGGCCAAGGTGGGCAGATCACAAGGTCAGGAGATGGAGACCGTCCTGGCCAACAGAGTGAAACCCCGTCTCTACTAAAAATAAAAAAAATTAGCCGGGCGTGGTGGCGGGCGCCTGTAGTCCCAGCTACTCGGGAGGCTGAGGCAGGAGAACAGCGTGAGCCTGGGAGGCGGAGCTTACAGTCAGCAGAGATTGGGCCACTGCACTCCAGCCTGGGCAACAGAGCCAGACTTCGTCTCGGGGCAAGGAGGTTGGGGGCGGGAAAGGTATTATTCAGCACTAAATAGAAATGAGCTACCAAGCCACAAAAAGACATGGAGGGGATTTAAACGCATATTATTAAGTGAAAGAAGACAATCTGAAAAGGCTACATATTTTGGGATTCCAACTATACGACATTCTGGAAAGGGCAAAACTATGGAGAAAGTAAAAAGGATCAGCGGTTGTCAGGGGTTGGAATCAGGAGATGGATGTATAGATGGAGCTCAGAGGATTTTTAGAATAGTAAAAATACCCTGCAGGATACTATAATGGCAGATACATGCCATTATGTATTGGTGCAAACCCACAGAATGTTCAACATCAAATGTGGCCCACTAATGTAAACTGTGGCTCTGGGTGATAATGGCATGTCAGTGTGGGTTCATCAGCGTCAACAATGCACCACTCTGTGGGAGCTGCTGATAATGGGGGGCTATGCATGTGTGGGGGCAGGGCTACATGGGAACTCTAGCACCTTCTCAATTTTGCTGTGAACATAAAACTGCTCCAAAAAAAGGTCCTTAAAAAATATTCTTTTAGTCTTAATTTAACAGTTTCAAACATTCGTTCTTTAAATCAAGGATTCTAGAGTCTGGGTTCAAATCGCAGTTCACCAATTATTAGTTATGTGACCTTGGGCAAGTTTCTTAACCTCTCTGCGCCCCTATGGCTTCCTATGAATATCTACTCAGTGTTATGAGGATTAAATGCATTAGTAAACTTAAAGGCTTTAGAACATTGCAGCATACAATAAGTACTGTATAAGTTTTAGCTGTTATTATTATTTTATGAAGCTTTGTTTATATATATATTTATTTAGTAGACACGGGGTCTCACTAGGTTGCCGACTGGTCTCAAACTCCTGGCCTCAAGCAATCCTCCTACTTCAGCCTCTCAAATCACTGGGGTTATAGGTGTGAGCCCCTGCACCCAGCCTATTATTATTTTATTGTTGCTGTATTACTGTTATGATCTATTTGTACTGGCTTTTGATAGGTTCAAATACTTCTGCCTCTTTCAACTATGCCTATTCAATCACACTCAGAAGTGTGTGATACCGCAGGAGAAGGAGTGTCCATCTTGGAACGAGAGACTCTTTGGCGCTGCTTCAGTGATATCATGTCCATGTAATCATCTGAGTACACTACTTACCTTCTGTGAGCCTCAACTTCCCATCTATAAAGTGTGCATTATATTTCCAATTTCCCAGAGCTTTGTGAAGAGTGGAAAACATTTGTGAAAAGCAGATTCTCGCAAGCACTGCAATGCACCTAAGAACAATAGGTCTAGAATTCGATTCCCCAGCCGCCCAGCTCTGGCTCGGTGAAAGTAAGTGAATCTCCCTCACGTGGCAATTACAAGCACTTTCACCCACCCTAGGACACACAGTTGTCCTCATCTGTGGCAGAGAAGAGGGGGTCGGGGTCCAGGTATTCAGAGTCATGTAACGGAAGGACAGAAGTTGCTTTCTATGTTTGGTTAGCATAAAATTGAGAATTCCCACCAGGAAACCATGCAAAGGATAGAAACAGACTTAGCGGGTAGAGGCAGGAAGAGAAAGAATGTTGTAGCAACCTATGGGAGACAGAGAACAAGAAACGAAGGAGAAAGGCCAATGCCTGGTACAGTGGTTCCTGTGTAGCAGCCAGGGGTTTCTCCGCCCTAACTCCTGGCCACCACATCACCATGGGAAGTTCTCTACTCAGCCTAAGGTAGGGAAACATCCATGGACTGCCTGAGTGGTTTTCTGCTAGAGAAAAATCTAGTACTTTATAGGTTATATTCATCAGGGCAGGCTAAGTCATGCTGCAGTAATAATCACCAAATATCAAGGAACATATCACTTCTTGTGCACCCTCATGCCCACTGGCCATCAGCTGGGAGCTCTTTTCCAAGTCATCCTCACCCTGGGGCTGAAGAATCAATTGCAGGTTTCCATGGCACAGATGTGGTGAAACAAGCACGAACTTTCCTGCTTCTGCTCAGAAGTGACATTTAATTGGCCAAAGCAAGTCATATGGTCATGCCTATGTCCAAATGAACAGGGAACTGCTATCTACTTTATGCTCAGGAGGAGAGTCCGAATATTTGTGAATATTCACACATCCAAAGTGTCCCCAACACCGGCTGCCCACCTGTTCATTGGACAACACATTAGGGATGTCTTTACTAAGGTTTGAAACAGATGACAAGAGCGTGAAGCAGAAGCTTCAACAGACAAACTGTGACTACTTCTCCCCTATGTCTTCAACAAGTGATCTCTTAAAGCTTAACCATTAAATAGTACAGAACTTAAATGGTTACTTAAGACCCTAAGTAATCACCATCCTGTATTTTAAACACACACACGCTTACACACACAGCAGCAACTGCCAACCATCTGTACTGAAAATATTCTTTATTTTACGAATAACACTTTTCCAGGACTGGAGTCCCCAGTGGAACGTTGCTTTACAAAGCCCAGTCAATCCCAAGTGAAAGTTCTTTCTTTCTTAGAAAATGTCATCATCTGTAAATGTTCCCTGGGGCCAAGCTCAAGGACGGGTTCCAGAGTTTCTCCCAGAACTAAACCCTCTGCGAATCAGGCTTTTAGATACTCTCAACACTCCTGGCATCCAGACATTCATACAACCCTGAATTATTTATTCACCAATCTTTGCACAACTTCCTAAACACCAATGGAGATCAGGATGGTTTCAGCTATTTGATGTTACATCTTCTCAAGTGGCTAAAGAGGCTATAAAGCACCCCATTGCTTAAGCCTGCCATCTCAGTTCCATTAGCAGTAAAGACCTCTCTATTCAAACTGCTAAGTAAATCCTCCGAGAGCCCGGGGACTGTTTCATGCTTGAAAGCAACTGTTAAGAATTTGACAACAACCAAACTGTTCCTATTTAATCCTTCTCCCAAGGTAAAAAGAATTATAGGTAAACATATGCCTTCATTATTTGCTTTGCTGCATTTCAATACCCAATCCCACACAAAATTGCCAGCCAAGGATTTAATGCAATCACTTCTATATTTCAGAGCTATTGCCTTTGCAGAATGGAAAAAGCTTAACAAGGGTTATGGAGCTGGTTAGCCAGGAATCGTATTTTGTATAGCATGTATCTTAAATGTCATAGGGGTTTGGGGTGAAGTAAAAAGCATCACAAATCAAAGGGTACAAACTATGAAAAGAAGAACGAGGAAAGGTGCTGCAGAACTGCGATTCTTACGTGGTTCTGAAAGACAGTAAGTAGATGTGGGCAAACGGGTTTGGGGATTTATTTTTGGGTTTTTTTCCTTTCAGGGTTTTTGCATTGCTTTTTGTTTTGAGCCTTTAGTAATTTATACGCTTGTCACATCCTCAATTTACTACTCCTACTAAAACTAATTTTATTAATACATTAAATAGAAGTTCCAAACTGTGATAAATCTGAGTTAAAGTGAGAGAAATAAATACTCTTTTAAAATATATTATTCAAGAAAATACATAATCAGTAAATCAGAATAAGGGAAATAGCAGTAACGAGAAGAAGAAAGAGGCATGAAAACTTAGTTGATTACAACACCTTTCTAAGCCATTAACGCAGGACTCTTCCCTCAGGGAACATTGTCTTTATATTAGCGTTTCATTCAATTGTCTATTGAAATGTGCACTATGAAATAACCACTTCCAGAAAAATTTTTTGAGTGGGAAGGGGGTTTGTTTTGTTTCAGGATTTTTGGCTACATATTTAACAAGTTGCATGTGAAAATAAAATGTTCTTATTAACAGTGGAATAATATTTCCAATATGGGTCTGTCATCAACAAGTCAGACTCAAGGCAACATCTCAGAGAACAGATTCCAGTCCACTCGCTTCTCATGAGCCCAGTCTCTGCCCCTCCTCATTCCAACAGCTAATTCTAGCAGTCCTTTTCCTCAGAGCCAATTCACACAAAACCAAAAGTCCAGGGCAGCATTCCAGATCTCCTAGACCAAGAGAAGGTAAACCAAATTGAAACCAGAAATGCTCTCTATGTATTCAACAATGCAGCATTCCTTAACCTCCCACTTCCCAGACATTCCCCAGATTAACTCATGTGGTTGATGATTATCCTCTTCTCACGAAATGCTTATACCGGGGGAAAGGAGAAAGAAATACATATATTACACACACACGCACCAGTGTTTAAGCTTGCTGCAAACCCTCCTTAAAATTAAGCTTTTTGATTAAGGATTATATTTTTTCAATTAAGCAAATAACTGCTAAACTTACTCTGGAAAACTATGTTTTTTCCCAAAAATAAAAAGACACTATCTGATTCAATTCAATAAATCTTTATTGTATGCATAATCATTGCTTCAGGGAAAAAAAAGAAAAAGGGGAGGTTATGCCTTTAAAGAGCTTACAGATTAACAGAAGAGAAGGGTGTTTAAACAAATAACTGTAACTTCTGCAATGTATAATGGTCATATATTGCAGCCACTAGAAAATCACCAAGCAGGGGACACTGAAGCAAGGACCTGAACATTGAGGGGGAGTCTAATTATTCAACCTACAAATCGATATTTCTGTCCCATCACTTCAAGCTTCCCAAATTTCCCTTTTCCAAACTCCCTTTAAAACCATAAAATCCTCTTAGAAAAAGATCCTGTGCTCAGAATAATGATCTCAGCCCTTCCACTGACAACGGGGGTGGGTGACTTCCAAACATGCTCCACCATGCTGCGGTATGGGGTCCTGAATTACTCTACACTGGAAAGACCATTCTGCTGTGAATTCTATTTCTAAGCCATCTACTTAAACATGTTATGTTTAACACCCTTCTGCCTTTTTGTGAATACAGAACCTCCCTCTCTGTACTTCTGTTTGATCAAAGAGGTGCTGATGGTGAGAACGTCAACTAACCCACCCCAACGCAGCCACTCACATGTGGAAACATTAAGAAAGCGCATTCTGGGTGCTGGCCAGGAGAGCAGGCCAGACAAACAACAGACACCAGGATCGGCTTGGCCGTGCGAGTGAGAACAGGCAGATCTCCCCAGGCCTCCCACCCCAAGTGGGAAGGCAGGCAGGATGGGGACCAGAGGACAAGCTCCTGAAAGCTATGCTTTCCTCACAAGCACAAACCAGCTGCAGCTTCTCTCAAGGCGTTCCTCCAGGAAACCAAGCCAGGGATGGGAGCAAAGAAGAAAGGGGCCCACGAGTGAAGGGTGCCCAGGCTGGGAGTGGGGAATGGACCCAGTCTCTGTGGCACAACACGGGGCCTTTCTGAGAACCAGCTACACTCAGCTAGAGAGCCACAACCACCAAAGAGAAAGGGGTGAGCGATCCCAAGACCTTGGGCTGCTCCCCCAGTCAGGTGAGGAGTGAGATCTGCAGGGGAGCATTGTGGCATGTCTGAAACACCATGTCTGGGTACACTCTGGGAGGCCAAGGCAGGAGCACCCCTTGAGCCCAAAAGTTCAAGGCCCCAAGGGAAACCCTGTGAGACTGCAACTCAACAAAAATTTTAAAAATAGGCAGGGTGTGGTGGCACTATGCCTGTAGTCCCAGGTACTCAGGAGGCTGAGGCAGGAAGATCACAGAATTGACCAAAAGGTCAAGGCTGCAGTGAGCAGTGATCGTACTACCACACTCCAGCCTTGGCAACAGAGTGAGACCCTGTCTAAAAAACCACCATCCTAACAGGAACCCAACTGGACTTTCCTGACGTCCCTCCCTTACATCAGGGGTCCGCAACCCCCAGGCCATGGACTGCTACCAGTCATGGCCTGTTAGGAATCTAGTGGCACAGCAGGAAATGAGTGGCGGCTAGCGAGCATTACTGCCTGAGCTCCACCTCCTGTCAGATCAGCAGCAGCATCAGATTCTCATAGGAGTGCACACCGTATTGTGAACTGTGTACGTGAGAGAGCTAGGCTGTGAGCTCCTAATGAGAATCTAATGCCTGATGATCTGTCACTATCTCCCCTCACCCCCAGATATCCAGGACTGTCTAGTTGCAGGAAAACAAGCTCAGGGCTCCCACTGATTCTGCATTATGGTGAGTTATGTATTTGTTTTGTTATATATTACAACGTAGTAACAGGAATAAAGGGCACAATAAATGTAATGCACTTGAATCATCCTGCAAACCATTCCCAACCCATCCCCATCTGTGGAAAAATTGTCTTCCATGAAACCAGTCCCTGGTGCCAAAAGCATTGAGGCCTGCCACCTTACATGAAGGGAGGCGAGGACTTCTGAAGAGAAGACAGAAGGGCACCTGTTCCTTCTGCTGCTTCCATTTACCAGCGAAGGAATGCAGAGGCCTCCCAGATGACAGGGATGGCTCCCCAGAGACTGGGCTGGAGAGGTACTGAGGAATGGACCTAGTCTCTGTAGCATGACATACAGCCCTTCTGAGAGCCAGCTACGCTCAGCTAGAGCGCCTCAACCACCAAAGAGAAAGGAGCGAATGATCCCGTCTCTCTCTTCCTGCTACAGCCTGCCCCTCTGTGCGTGTATGCGAAACTAACCATGACCCTTAAAAAACAAGAGAATGAAAAACATAGAAATGGTAACAGTGCTACTGATAATAAGATCATGGGCGATTCTTTTTCCTGTTACAGTTCCCGAATTCTCTTTATTGTTACATTAAGTGTTTAAAATAACTATATTTAAATAATGAGGTTTTCGCTTTTGGCAAAATCAAACCAGCTCCCCAAATTGAAAAATTATCAGAGTTAAGCAACAAAGGATTTTGAAGATAACCTTCCCAAAAATTCTCAATTGTAATCTATGGGAACATCAACGTAAATGTCAACATACAGAAAAAAGCTACTTGGTAAATGTTATTATAATAATGTGTGTGTTGTCCAGGGGATGGACCACAGGAAGTATCAAAGTTTAATTCTCAACTCCAAACCCATTCTGAAGAGTAAAACAGTAAAAAAAACTGATCATCTCTCTTAAAAACTAGAGGAAACTTGTAAAATCATTGTTAGAATGAAGTTTATTTATAGGTTCCCTGGAGTGAAAAACAACTCTTTAAACTAAACCCATGCTTTAAGAAGCCACATTACAAGATAAACACATGTCTGTGCTCAAGACTGACAGCACATCGATCCTGTGTCAAACTCATTACCTGTTTGTCAACAGCAGCTGACAATTTCTTAATGAAAAACGAACAGTATACTGAACCACTATTTCACATTAGGCAGGGGAAGGCAACAAAATGCATCTGGATGTTTTGGTTGGGGATGATAAAAGCTAGATTATTAACCAGATTGGCTACCTATAAATGATCCAATTTTCTCTAAAGAAAAAGACAGGCCGGGCGCGGTGGCTCAAGCCTGTAATCCCAGCACTTTGGGAGGCCGAGACGGGCGGATCACGAGGTCAGGAGATCGAGACCATCCTGGCTAACACGGTGAAACCCCGTCTCTACTAAAAAAATACAAAAAACTAGCCGGGCGCGGTGGCGGGCGCCTGTAGTCCCAACTACTCGGGAGGCTGAGGCAGGAGAATGGCGTAAACTCGGGAGGCGGAGCTTGCAGTGAGCTGAGATCCGGCCACTGCACTCCAGCCCGGGCAACAGAGCGAGACTCCGTCTCAAAAAAAAAAAAAAAAAAAAAAAGACAATCCTTCAGTTGCAACAATCTATTTTGTTCTTTTTATGATCACTTATCGTTAGCTTCCTACTTCTAAGCTTGCCAAGAAGCTCTAATCAGCTCAAACACAAACATTCCTAGGTTCCTTAATATTCCTTGGGTACCTTAATATTCCTTCTGTTCCTTAGCTTCTAAATGATGTTTGATCACACAAAATCAAACTTCTAACATCTTTTTCAGTTTCTGAAACTGACAATCCAGAAGTACTTTAAGTACAGCCTTCCCTATACCACAAGCACGTTGCCCTGTGTGTACTTTATTACTATGGTAACTCATTCGGCCTTGGTGTTTGTACTGTTTTATGCTGAGTCTGAGTTTTATGTAAATTTCCACAATAACCCTTAAATCATTTGTATAACTAGTAGGTTTGCTTGGATTCTATTTAACACATGTTCTCTGGTTCTCCTTACCCTAAACTATTCTGGAGAGGGTGGAAGAAAAAGTATTTTTCCTATCTGTGATGTATGCACTATCAGCAGACCCCGTTGCTAAATGAGTCAAATCAGCAATCCCCCCACTAAATCATGAACGTGTCATTCTCTTTTTTCCAATAACTATCTAGCAGCCCAGTTAGACTATAAATGTTAAGCCTTTTAAGGAAAATTCAGATTTCCATTCAACAGAGCATTTTTCATCTATGCAACATTATAATTTATCTACCTGATACAAATAAAAATCATCATGAATTAAACCAATTGGAAGGGGCAAAAGTAATCTGCTGACCCCAGAAGGTTAATCAAACAGGGTCACCCTTTTCCATGTACTGGAATCAACCAATGGAATCTTCCATTACTGATGGATAACTGCATAGGCAGCATGGTCCCAGCTCTCAGGGTATTTTCTTTTCTTTTCTTTTTTTTTTTTTTTTTTGAGACAGTGTCTCACTCTGTCACCCAGGCTGGAGTGCAGTGGCGTAATCTTAGCTCACTGCAAAACCTCCGCCTCCTGGATTCAACCGATTCTCAGCCTCCTGAGTAGCTCGGACTACAGATACATGCCACCATGCCCGGCTAATTTTTGTATTTTTAGTAGAGATGGGGTTTCACCATTTTGGCCAGGATGGTCTTGATCTCCTGATCCACCCGCCTCGGCCTCCCAAACTACTGGGATTACAAGCATGAGCCACAGCACCTGGCCAGTATTTTCAATTTATTTCAAGAAAAAAATATCACTAAAAGCATTATTGAGCGTGTACTGTATGAAAAAAGGGAACATGACAAAACATAATTAAGGATTAAACTGTGCAGAGTAGCTGAGAGAAGAGAATGACTGGGGGAGTTTTTAACTCAACAATCTTCAAAATCTCCACACAACATTCTTACAGGATTGTTGGGTGCCTGGTGTCATATCTGAATTACCACAGGGACCCAAGTTTGAGAGCCCTCCAATTGTCCTCTGAGGTCAAAAGCAACCCCATCTTCCCAGGCATATGGGGTGATATCTGCCCTCAAGTGGATCAACGCTACGGCGGCAAGTGAATCCCAGATGGGACGCTGGTTTCCTGAGCCAGGTAAGAGAACGATTTCTGTTACCCTCCAGGGCCTGCCCTCCTGCCTGTAAACTGTTCATGGAGAGCGATGGAAGCAGAATAAGAGCTGGGAGCATGAGTGGCAGAAACACATGAAGGGAACCCTCCCTTCTACTGGATGGGAGCTAAGTACATTCTACTTAGTGAGCCCAATTAGTTACATGTTATTTTACAAAGCCTTCTTGCAGTGACTGGCCTCACCTACACAATGCTAAAAGAAATTACACCTTCCCTGAGGTCAAGATGAAAGAAACAACGGAAATGAGTGAGAACCTTACAGAGAAGAGCATTTCAGCTTCTCCTTCTCACATAGCCAATTTTGGAGGACCTGGCTAGAACTCAATGATTTCGTACAGCTTCACTCCCATTCACTGGCAGCTATGACTTCGTCCAAACATTAAGCTGGGGTTTAGATAAATGGAAGGTAAGACATTTTAAATAAGAGGTCTAATATGAAGCAAGGGTCTGAGGCTGATAAAATCAAAGTGAATCATGGAACAATAGAGAGACAGGTCTGACCAGCCTGATCAAGAAATGTTGGGAAATCATAGGAAGTGCGATAAATCTGTAAGAAGAAATCAGCATGAGGAAGGCCCAGAACCTAGACATAAATTATCTGATGCAGTGAAAAATGAGGCCGTGAAGATTACTCAAGCAAAATAAAGATCACTTGTCCTTAAAGCACCAGAAAATGTGACCAGAACCTTCACAACAGGTTCCATATACATTTTGTACATTTATTCAGAAAAGAGAGCAAAAGTAAACTGTAGCATGATAACAGCAGACTGCCTGTCATACATGCACACATACACACACACACACACGGAGCACATACACAATGCAAATTAGTTCACTTTACTTTCTCTCCCTTCTGAAAAATGAGACAAAGCAAAAAACATGTTATTCCAAACACATGGGAGAGGAATTCATGTAACCTGTGGTCTTAGTTACAGTCATGTGTCAATGACAGGGACACGTTCTGAGAAACGTATAGGTAGACAATTTTGTCATTGTGTGAACATCACCAAGTGCACTTACACAAACCTAGATGGTAGAGTCTTGTATTAGTCTGCTGTCATGCTGCTGATAAAGACATACCTGAGAATGGACAATTTACAAAAGAAAGAGGGTTTAATGGACTTACAGTTCCACATGGCTGGGGAGGTCTTACAATCATGGCAGAAGGCAAGGAGCAAGTCTCATCTCACGTGGATGGCAGCAGGCAAAGAGAGCGTGTGCAAGGAAACTCTCCCTCGCGTGTGCAAGGAAACTCTCCCTCGTGAGACTATTAGGACTCGTGAGACTTGTTCACTATCATGAGAACAGCATGAGAAAGACCTGCCCCCATGATTCAATGACCTCCCACCAGGTTCCTCCCACAACATGTGGGAATTCAAGACGAGATTTGGGTGGGGACACAGCCTACCCGTATCAAGCCTACTATACCCCTAGGCTGGTATGGCCTATTGCTCCTAGACTATACACCTGTACGGCACGTGACCATACTGAATACTGTAGGTACCTGTAAGACAATGGCAAATATCTGTCTATCTAAACAGAAAAATATGGTATAGAAGATAAACACTGTACACCTGTATAGGGCGGTTACCATGAATGGAGGTCACAGGACTGTAAGTTGCTCTGGAGGAGTCGGTGAGTGAGTGGTGAATGAATGGGAAGGCCTAGGACATTACTGTACACTGCTATAGACTTTATAAACACTGTGCACTTAGGCTACACTAAATTCACTTTTTTAAACATATTTTTATTTCTTTAGTAAGTTAACCTTAGCTTACTGTGGCATTTTTGCTTTATAAACTTTTTTTTTTAACTTTTTGACTTTCATAATACTTAGCTCAAAACACAAACACATTGTACAACTTACAAAAATATTTTCTTTCTTTATATCCTTATTTTATAAGCTCTTTTTTATATGTTTTTCTTTTTTTCGTTTGTTAAAATCGAAGACACAGGCACACACAGTAGCCTAGGCCTACACAGGGTCAGGACCATCCACATCACTGTCTTTCACCTCCACAGCCTGTCCCACTGGAAGGTCTTCAGGGGCAATAATAACATACATGGAGCTGTCGTCTCCCAGGATAACAATGCCTTCTTCTAGATACCTCCTGAAGGACCTGCCTGAGAGTGTTTTTAAAGGTTACTTTTTATTTAATAAGTATAAGTAGTAAGGTCTAAAATAATAATTTAAAAGTATACATAACTCTATAACATAGTCACTTATTATCAAGAATGATGTGCTGAATAGAATTGTGTAATACTTTGACATGACTGATAACACAGTAGGTCTGTTTACACCAGCATCAGCACAAACACAAATAACACATTGTGCTACAACCTTCCGCAGACTATGACGTTACCGGGCAATCAGAAGTTTTCAGCTCCACTGTAATTGTATGGGATTGTATGTGTCAGCATACATGTGGTCCACTGTTGACCAAAACAGTGCTATGTGGCACATGATTATACCCCAACCTGTCTCCTAGTCTGTATTTCTCAAACTTGAATAAAGTTCAGAAAATTTTTGAAGAAAAATAATTATCAAGGACCCAAACAATGCCTTCTTAAAGGGTTCTGGAGGACACTGGTTGGAGAAACACTGACATAATGCTAGAAAAAAAATTTTAAAAGTAGACTTTCACAACTGATAGAAAATACTTTAAGACATTCAGATTTTACAGTTTAAAAATTACATGAAGTTCATGTTGGCTGAGAATAATCACAGGAATCCAAGTGTGAGATCCTCACTTAAAACTACTGTGCAAAAACCAACAATTCCTATCAAGTAAGTTGTTCTTGTCAGTTTGCCCTAATTTCAAGGTCAGCATAAGAAGTTTTCTAGTTGAAGGAGTCTTTGAGACCTTTCTTAAAATGACCATTTACCTTACCAGCTTTTCAAAATGCCCAATACGGGTTGTCTTGTTCTTTCCTATCCCACTTTATCTAATGGGTCCCCCTGGTTGATGTTTGTAACATAATGATCACTTTCATGAAAATGCCTTCCAATTCCCACTAACAGCACAGCGTAAGTCATTTGTTTAGGACCTTCCCAGGGAAACAAAATTGCCACAACTCTTATCACCAGGAACACGGGAAGTGTCCCTCATTAGCATTCGTAAATTTCTCATTATCAGTAATTAGTAAAATTATCACTAGTAAAATTCTCACCATCTGGTGAGGTCAGCTCCCCCTAAACCTTTAGAAATGCACGTGAACTACCTTCTCACCTCTGTGGAAATACTCTCCCTAACTAAAGGCTAATGGCCATCCCTGGGCAGTAATCAGCAACTCCAGAGCTCACAGGGTTTGGGGGGGATCCTCCAATGGCAGTAGATCAGAAACCGTCTTGCCCTCAACTGCAGGCATGCCTGGGAACCACATCAGCAAATGAAAAGAAGGGGGCGTGCAATGGTTGTCAGTTCCATGGACAGTAAATATCTTCTTAAACTGAGATTCCGTACAACATTGTTTTAAGACAGGGCTTCCCTTTAAAAAAAAAGTGGGGGCGGGGAGAGGGGCAGTTTCTAGAATGCACTGCTATTCCATGATCTCATTTTATGCAAGAGGGCTCTGGTTCTCTTAAAGGTGAAATGGCGCCCCAAAGCACCAGACAGTGAGCACCTAGGCCTGTCCCCCAGGCCAACGCTTCGCCACAGGACTACCTACGCTACTGTCCCCCATGCAGGTTATAGCTGTGTAGTGAGCTGGGAACTTTGTCTCATCATCCAGAATCTCCCATCATTTACAGCCATGCAAAGACAGACCAGGAGGACAAACTTCACTATGATATGAGAAGACCTAAATCTCAAGAGAAAGACAGAAGGTTGGGCAGAAAAATCTCAGGAACTCTAAGGACCAGACTTATTTTTAGCTTCAAATGACACTAGCTAGAAAGTATACACTAGGAAGGAATGAACAAGCATGTGTAATCATTTAATAATAGCACAAACATACCCTGGGGAAGAAAACAGGAATTATGAAGGGCATCCCAGATAGCTGACCCTGACATCTGCCTCCGCTGCCTCTGATCAGTCGACCTTATCGGGTGCATAGGGACTAGCCTGCATGTGAAGAGTTTTCCAGATGTTTCTGGGGTTGCTCTCTTCCTACATCTATTCTAACTGGGAAAGGCTACTCTTCCATCATATCTTCCCTTATCCCATACCCCACCCCTGCTCCCAGAGAGTTCTAAAATTCTCCAGGCTGTTTCAGAGCAGACAATACTATTCTAATTCTCCAACTTCCTGAAGACAGTTGTGGGCAGTCGGGCGTGGTAATCCCTGGTCATCTCATCAGCATGGCTCAGGAATGGGACCCAGGACTGGGAGCAGACCCCTCATGAACAAAATCAGTGCCTTTAGCTCAAGGCTCAAGAGGTTAAATAAAATATCTAAAGGAAATCTGACTCCACAGATATCCCCACACCAATTTCATTCAACTTCTCAGGGTTGAAAGGGAGCCAGGTGCTTCCGATTCTCATTTTAGAGACCTCAAAAGCTCACTGACATTAATTCCAGAGATTAATGTAGAGCTTCAAAGGAAAGAAAAAGAAAATCAGATAACCAATATAGTGGTTCTTAATGTAATCTCACAGAACAACAGAATTCTCTTTTCCTTGGAACTCTGAGAATGTTTCATAAAAATGGAATGTAAAAAATTAGTAGAAACCGTCTTTGTTCTGGACAAGCTCCATTGGAATCTGTGTGAAGTCAGGAGTGTGCAGAAGCATGCTCACCCCAAATAAAACCTGAATCAGAAAAAAGTATTCTTTGTATCTCCAGACTATCCATGCCTCTTTTTCCCAAGTCATCTCAATACTCTCAAGGTATGTTTATCCTGCCGTCTCTAAAACAGCCTGCTCAGAAAGAAAGGAGTCGCTCGTTCCTTTGATGTATCAGTCAGCCTGATGCCTCTCCCAGGGACACTGCCTTCCCAGCATCTTGTCTGACCGGGGAATGAAAGGCTTTAAGGTTTCACTCATTACTGCGACAGGTGGGAGAGAGATCCTGTAGAGCAGGAGGGCCCAATGCCCCTAAAAGGCCACCACGCAGGCAGCTGGTAAGGCTGGAGCTGTAATAAGCTGGCTACTGCCCCACTCCACACTCTTCACCCCCCGACACACTATTCGGGATTAAATATCAGACAGTGGGGCAAAAGGAAATCGTGTTCAGTGTAGGGGGCTTTGATACACGAAGACAGGATGAGCAGTGCTCCGAGAAAGGCGGAGTGAGGAATGCACGGCTTACCTACGGCATCCAGGACACTTATTTTAGGAAAGTGACATCTTAGCACTCAGCAGCCCTAGCACGTATCCCAGAGAGGGCTCCACAACCCTGTCCTCTGCCCGATCAAGCTGGCACATGCAGGAGACATCTTTACCCCTTCAGTGGTAAGAGATCACTAGAACTGTACTTACTTACTTGATTTATGTAACAAACATCACTAATTGTGAAGCACAAAGAGGTTAAGTAATTTATCTGAGGTCACACAAGAAGGTCTGTGGTGTCAAGATCTGAACCCAGAAATACAGCTCCCGAGTGCAGGCTCCAGCCTAACCCTCGGCTAGGCTAGCTGCCTCCCTCACCAGGAGAGAGACGTGCAGAAGAGACAACTTGGCACACCCAAGCACACCAGTCGTTCTTACCACAATTTATCAACAGGCTTTTTCCACATGCCAATGAGTGAAGAAAAGAAACCAGCAACTGGTTGCAGTGAGAATTTCTGTAATAAACATGCTTAAGCAATCTCTATTCCTTGCAGCTCCAGATCTCAGTTTCTGCATCATTAAAATTGTGTTAATTTAAGCTCCCTTAAGGAGCTGGTGAGAATGTTAGATGAAGAAACACTGGCAACTTTGTACCCAGGGCCTGGCACACACTGCGTACTAAATAAATGGCAATTCCTTCTCCACCTTTCTGAAGGCATTTGCGAAGTTCCCATGAAAACCTCCCAGGTTAGGCACCTGAGTCTACAAGCAGAAGACCAAATCTGATGGGGTACAGGTAAAATTCTGGAAGGCCCCAGACAAGCTGGGTGGAGTCAGGCAACTTCCAATAGAGCAGTTTCCACCAAAACAAGGCAGAAAATCCAAGGCCAAGAAGAACTTTTAAATCTGCTTTTTGGGGAATTCAGGGACCTGAAACTAACAACTGAGCTTCCTCCAGCACCTGTAAGGCAGACTAAAGAAAACAAGACATTCCTCCCTTCCCATTCAGCCAAAGCCAAGGTCTGCATCTGGAGAAAAAGGTTATGAACTAGAAAGATAAGGAAGGGCAAGAGAAACAGCCTAGTTATCCTTTAAACAAATACAAATTAGCCAAATAACATAAAACCACCTCGCTCACTTCCATTAAGTAGGACCTGTAAGTCACCATCATGCTCTATCAAGTGTGCAGTTCACGTGACTGTGTGCTTATGGCTCGTGTGGCATACAGAGGAATCATTACCCTTGGATGAATTCAACAATTCAAACTCAGACATGAAAAAAAAAAAACAAAAATGATTTTTACCTTCTCTGTTAACTTCAGAGCCCACCCTGGTATAAGAAGCTCTCCAACTGCTTCTGGGAAGGGGAGAAAAAGAAGCCAAATCCCTGCCGGCTCCTCCCCATCTGGCCACACCCATCCAAGATCACAGCCATGGAAGCCACTATGGTAAGATGCCTCTTCCTCCACCGAAGCAACCACAGTAAGATGCCTCTTCTTTCTGGACCTGTGCAGATCCTAAGAGTCCCCTAAACTACCAGTTCCAGAGAACAAGGAGTGGCAACCACTTGATTCTCTGGCTTTAAACTATTCACCAAAGGAGTCTTCCTCCAAACACCCAGTGCAGGCCACTAGATCCATAGGACTTTTAAAGATGGTCTGAGTCTTCAGTTCAGAAAGACAACAGGTAGCAAAGTGCTGAGCAGCCACCTCCCACTTCCTACTCTGCCTGGTCCTGCAGACCGGTAAAGGGAGTGGCTGCTTTGAGACGGACTCCAGAAAAGCTCCCTGCCTTCCTGATTTCCTACATCCGGCTCATCCCCAGAGACACTTCCCAGGTTTCAAGCCACACCTTCTCCCTGTCTGTCATGCTCTGCAATGGCAGGAACCAGGCCCCACATATCACCTAATCCCATGTCAGCCCTTAGTCGGTGCTTAAGTAGGAGAGGAGGACTTGCCTGGTAGAGCTGGACTGGGAGGGCTGGGCTGACAACACAGCAGACTTCTCCCAAATCACTACCACAAGCCTCAGACTGCAGTATGAGGGCCTGAACCTCACACTCTAAGCAAAACCAGAGCTGTCCACACAACACGTAACATTACAAATAAGTAGTGTATGCTTAACATTAACTCATCCCATACAACTGGAACTCTGCAAAATAACCGAGGAAATACTCCGTAAAATAAATGAAGAGATTTGGTTCAATCCACAATCAGAGCTTAAACAGACCAGCTCATTTTCACCTTGCCTCCCTTATACATCTATAGGAGAAAAGAATGTTGATGTGCTATGAACAAGAATCTCTTTTCTTCCCCAAAACTTTTTGCTACTAAGTATGGTACTAGAACGGAAAATGGGGGGGGGGGGCAGGGGGGTTGACATTTTTGCTGATTTCTTAAAAGAAAATCATTGTGATAAATACAGCTAATTTCTAAGAATTTATCATCAAAATTTTATATAAGCACAGCCTTTCTGCTTCACAATATTTATTAATACTCCAGCAAGCTTGTCCTACCCGCGGCCCACAGGAGGCATGCAGCCCAGGACGGCTTTGATGTGGCCCAACAGAAATTTGTTAACTTTCTTAAAACATGAGTTTTTTTGGTGATTTTTTAAGCTCATCAGCTATCATTAATGTTAGTGTATTTTATGTGTGGCCCAAGATAACTCTTCTTCCAACACGGCCCAGGGAAGCCAAACGATCGATCAGACATCCCTGCCAGAGATTAAACTTACTTAGTAGATCCTATTAAAAAATTAATCTGTGTTGCACTGGAAGTTTTTCTCTATATTCCAAATGGTATCAATGTGTCAGCACCAAGAAAGAAAATCCAAACCTCTATTTTGAGGACCTATAGCAGCTATATCAAATAAACTGAAAATTACTGTGTACTGCCACAGACAAATATGAGCACATGAGCACTATTTTAGCATTCCACCCAACACTAAATTAGAAGAAATAGGGACAGCAGCTGAAGTACACCTTCACTGGCTGCTGCGTGCTCTTTCCGTATTTCTGAGGAAGTATGGCACCAGGTGAACAGGGCAGCTCCCGGACATCTTTCAGGAAGCAAATCCTCTGTGGCCCTTTCTGTATACAGTTACTGCCAACGATGCACTGCACTGCAAGGTAATGTCAAAATAAAATTTAAAAACTGTTTGCGTCCTCCTCTCGAGTATATGCATTCTTTCCATATTCATTAATTCAGCATCACCATCAACACTTAACATTCCCGGCACAAACACCATTTGCAAATTTCCCCATGCATCCCCTACAGGGCCCACTTAAGACTCATTTGAATTGGAATGAGTATTTCCAGGTGCTGTCACTAATGCCAAGACTTCAAGGATTTCCCATACCAGAGAATCTCCGTTTTCTAGATTATAGCACAAATTCCACGGCAATCAAGTTTTCGTTGTTGATGTTTGTTTTACCAGAGCAGCAGCTATGTCCAAACTGGTCATGAACCTCCAGCCTTACCTCCTGCATCTGGCATGTGGCCCGGCAGCCGCTGTGTCTCACTCTTAACCCTCCAGATCCTAAATCTGGCCCCTCAGGTCCCAAATTTAGCATAAAGCCCTGCTTGGCATGAAAAGAATTGGAACAACCTGGATCATTTTTCAGTCTCCCGAAGACAGAGACAATTTTAGCAGATTTCAAATAAAAGAATAAATGTATTGGGCTCAATTCCCAGAAACTACACTGATCAATACATCAAATGAAAATCGTTTCTTGTGTGAGGAAAGAAAAACAGCACATCTTATGTAATGTGGTGATTTTATAAATAATTATGTTGGCATCAAAATCTGTGAGGCCCTGATCCCTACTTTATAAAGGATGGGGTTAGGGAGACACAAGCCCCTGATGTTACTATAAACTAAAGCCAGTGTGTCAGACCTAAAACCCACTGAAAATTCATTCTGGCCCAAGTGTGTGTATGCTGCAGAGGCCAGGGGGCCGCACAGCAGCAGAAATCAATGCTCCATTGTGAATCGGGCTTAGCAGACTCCACAGGCTGCTGTGTGTTCCACGGCATGATCCCTGAAAGGATAAAAATCACTCATTCTGAACCAGGAGAGCAGGAGGTTTGCCCATTTTAAAGCCAAAGCTACCAACTGGCATTACAGAAAGGAAGTTGGAGGAACAGAAAGAATCAGCAGGCTTCAGACAAACAGATACTCCTGACAGCAAAGCAGAGAAGGAAAGAGAAATGGCAAGCCCATTACTCAAGATCTGCCCACCAGACTCTCCCCATGGAGCACATCTGGCCTCACTTGGATCCTGTAGACTTCAGCCCAGGTTAGGAAGAAGAGTCAAGGCCCGACAGGCAAAGGCCAGTTAGATGTTAACAGGCAGGGGTCCTGCAAACGTTAGCTTAACATACAAATCACTTACCAGAAAGATTCAAGACCAATCTCCCAAGAAGGAGTTGCAAGGTACTCTCACAGTTTTGCAATGAATCTCAACAAAACAAACTCTACAGTTAAAACTCCAATTATTTATTTACCATAAAGTTAACTGATAGCATGACCAAAGATTATTAAAATAATTCCAGGCTGGGCACGGTGGCTCATGCCTGTAATCCCAGCACTTTGGGAGGCCAGGATGGGCAGAAGGTCAGGAGATGGAGACCATCCTGGCTAACACGGTGACACCCAGTCTCTACTAAAAATAGAAAAAAATTAGCCAGGCATGGTGGTGGGTGCCTGTAGTCCCACCTACTCAGGAGGCTGAGACAGGAGAATGGCGTGAACCTGGGAGGTGGAGCTTGTAGTGAGGGGGGATCATGCCACTGTACTCCAGCCTGGGCGAGAGAGTGAGAATCCATCTCAAAAAATAATAATAATAATAATAATTCCAAATATATCGTTCTTAGACATTTTCATAATACCTCATCTTTTTCTCTTAATATTTTTAGTGTCAAGTATTGAAATACATATATTTTATATATATATATTTAAATTCACTGAAGCATTGTCAAGCTTTTTTTAAATTCCAACACTTTTAAGGCACCATGTTCACAGTATAAGAAGAAACGGGACTAACTAAATAATAGTCCCATTTAACATTTCTATAATGCTCTATAATTCTACGCTTTATAAAAACAAAACAAACAAACAAACAAAAAACCATTGCCACAGTCTTAGCAACATGGGAAGACCCCAAGTCTACAAAAAATAAAATATTAGCCAGGCACGGCAGCCTGTACCTATAGTTGCAGCAACTAGTGAGGCTGAGGTGGGAGGATCCCTTTAGCCCAGGAGTTCAAGGTTACAGTGAGCTATGAAGATACCACTGCACTCCAGCCTGGGCTACAGAGCAAGACCCTGTCTCTAAAAAAAAAAAAAAAAAAATTGCCACAATCAAACTTCCCAGATAACCCAAATATCTAATGTTAAATTCAGCTGAATCCAACCAAGCCCAAAGCTTCTCACTAGTCTTCTTTTAATTTGTGCCTCCCTATTAATTTCCCCTTCACAGTCCTTTTACTGTGCTAGATGGAGTCAAGTTCATAGAGGTGGACAACTTGCCCAAGATCTTACCACAACTTAGTGGTAGAAACTCCTACACCAAGGTCTCCACCCACCTCTGACTTGAGGTCACCTCTCTGCAGTCGTACACTTTTAAGAGCACAGACCTTGAAGGGGATTGCCAATTCATTGCTGATTCTGTCACCGACTTGCTAAGCAGACCATAGCAAGTTACTTAAGTGCTCCAGGCTTTAGCCCCCTCATCAGTAAAATGCACATAATGGTGGCATATTTCTCCCAGGCCAGTGTAAGCATTTGTGTGTCACAGTGCCTAGCATACCTAGGGGCTCAAGGCACTATACTGTTTCTGCAGTTATTATTATTCTCTCTCCCCTAAATATGAAAAATTCCTAGCACTAACCAGATTACCAAATTAAATGGCACAAGATTTATGAAATGGGTACAATGCAACTGATGTATGAGAATGTAGATTACTGTTACCCCGGTGTAGTAGTTTGAATAACGAACACCCATAGTCATCAAGTCTTAACTCCTGAAACTTGTAAAATGCTACCTTACTTGATCAAGTGGTCTTTTAAAATATGATCAATGATCCCACAATATGGAGATAATCCTGGATTATTCAGGTAGACCCCAAATCCAATCACAAAGATCCTTAAAAGAGACACACAGAAGAGAATAAACCCAGAGGAGAAGGTGATGTGAAGATGGAGGCAGAGACTGGAGTGATGCAGCTATGAGCCAAGGAACGCCACAGGCTCACAGCAGCCACCAGGAGCCAGGAGAGAGGCCTGGCACAGGCTCTCCAGAGCTTTAGGAAGGAGCGCAGCTGCTCACACTTTGACTCCAGACCTGGCCTCCAGAACTGTGAGAGAAGAAATTTCTGTGGTTCTAAGCTGTCAAGTTTGTGGTCATTTGTTACAGCAGCCCCAGGAAAGTAACATACCAGGGGAGAGTAGTGACTCATACAGCAAGAAATAAAAGGGGGCAGAGAAATATCCAGAGCTAGGACTGTCCTTCCTGCAGATACTGCCAGTGGGGAGGAAAGCCTAACTGAAACTCAGACTTAAGATCCATGAAACCTTTCAGAAACTGTGAGCTAAAAAATGGTAATTTGGATGCAACACCCTGTTTTCTGTCTCCTAAAAGGTGGACATTTGTTCCCCAGTAGGGTGGAGCGATCCTTCTGTCCCAGGAAAGCCATGTCACTGGGCCAGCCACTTCTGCAGCCCCAACCCCCAACGCAGGATCTCGAACCAACAGAGGAGCTCCCGCCGGGTCACACAGGGGAGGGCTTCACAGGCTCGCAGCCTTTGGAAGATTGTTGTCTTCTCTAAATACGAATTCAATTCAGGTTCTGTGTTTCTCAGGAGGTAAGTGTGTTCTCAGTCCAGCAGAGCTCCCTGCAGATGCAGGAGCAGTTTCCTCTGAAACCCTGACAGCACCTAGATGCCCAGGTAGAGACAAGTGCAGCAGAGGGGAACTGAGGGGCACAGCATCTTCCTCCAGGCACCTCATGGGCCACAGCCTGGTGTGCATCAGGCAAGCTTACCGGTGCAGGTGGCAAGAGCATACAGTGGCACAGCCAGCAGCAGCAGCAGCAGTAGCAGCAGCAGGTTACTCCCTCCTGCAGCTAGGGAGGAAGCAGGGGAAGGGCAGGGCCTGGAGTGGAGAGACTGCTGAATGAGCAAGGGAACCAGGTCCCTCAGGGAGGGGAGTGGGTAGAGACAACGCACAAGGTGGTGGTCACAAGGACGTGGACTTTTGAGTTACTGAAGTCAACAGAATGTATTTGATAGCCACAGACTGATGAGGTCTGGTGACACTGAAGTCAGAAAATGCATTTGCAAGTGAAGTCAGTGCAATTCAGTCAACACTTGCGGGGTGGTGTGGGGAGGAAGTGGTGTGTTATGTGCTGGATTTGAAAGGCGAGGCAAGATTGCTGCCTCCAGATTTCTGGCTGCACAGAGCTCTGTAGGATGATCATGAAAAAGCCGATGTTAGAAATCACAATGATGACAATGGCTGGCCTTCCAGGCATGCTAACTACTTGACTGGTCTGAGCCCTGGATGTTTATTACCTCATTTGGTCCTTGCAACAGACTGTGAGGTAGTCACTATTCTCCCCACTCTACACATGAGGCATCTCAGGCTCAGAAAGATAAAATAACTTACCCTTCAGCAAAGAGCTAGACCGGGAGGAGCTAGGTTTCAAGTCCAGATGGGTGGGCCCCAGAGTCCTGCTCCTAACCTCTGCAGTAAGTGTGAAAAGAAAGCAGGGTCAAGCATTATGAGAAGAGCTAAGACAGCAACTGACTTGACACCAAAGCAGGGTGCATTCCAGGTGAAGGGTGCAACGGCAGTGATGTGCAACTAGACGGTAAAAGGCATGTAGAAGATCCCAGGAGCAAGGTGGATGGATCCCACTCAGCACCTAAGCAAGAGAAGTAGGGTGAAAGGTGAAGGTCAAGTGTGCTTCAAGAGTAGCGAATGCTCAGTGCAGAGTCCCCAGCTCGGGAGGGTGCCACAAGAAGGAAGGCCAAGAGCAGCCTTTCATGACAAACAGCCCTTTGCTTTCCCTCAAGAAGGCTTTCTATCACATGGGTGGCTTTTTTAAGTGGCAGAGTCTCCTGGGCCCCGTGTTAGCCTCTGGAATGAAAAATGTAGCAGGGTGCTGCATTTGAATAAGTATCCCCAGATGATCCTGTGAACCCCGGGTTGCAGAAACTCTGCTGTGGCAACTGAGAGCATGCACAGACTTAAGCTACAGAAAGAAAAGATGAGAGCTGCTGGGAGCTCTCACTGAACTGAGTCGGGGGTTACAGCAAGGGTCCCAGCAAAAGTTGGGAGCACCTGCATTAGATAGGGGAATTTCCATATAGTACTTTTAGTAAAGATACAGTTGTAGAGACAAAGTAAAGAATTATTTGAGACTATTTAGACCGGCATGAACTCTCACAGTATACTCTGCATGCTAACTTGAACGGTTCAGCTGTGAATTACAAATTCAACCTGTCCAGGGGTAGTGAGCCATCTTTTATTTTAAGCTTGAAAATTGCCCTGTAGTAATTTGGAAATATTTTAACTATATCTGAGAACATACATAAAACACAATGAGTTCATCTTATTTTCTAATAAAGACTTCAAAGTTCCTTTTTTTTTTTACAGCTCTTAACAATAACACTTACAAAACCTTAGTAGTGACTACAGAATTACTTCTTCTCAACAATAGCTGAGTTAAATTCCTCTAATCTGGTTGAGGCCAAGAAATTCTAAACACTTGATTAAACTACTCATGCCACAGAAGACCACAGTGTGTTTGGGAATGACAAAAATGAGAATGAAAGAGAGTATCTTTATTTAGTCTAAAATGTGATAATAATGCTGGAAGATTTGCTCAGTTCTTTAAGCATCCTTGCAAGAAATATAGAGTTTATATCCTTTAGGAAGGAGACTTTACTATTAAGTGGTTATGAATCACCTTAAATCGGCTACCACGCCAAGGGACACACAGTTGCTTGTTTATTCTATGTTGCTTTAAAAAAAAAAGGGGGGGGGGGAATTCAGAACTAAATTCTCAGGCCAAACAGCCAGTCAACAACAACAACAAAAAAAACACTAAGATAACAGCAATGTTTAGCAGAAAAAAAAAAATCTAACATGAGGCAAAAGTTGAATAGGCCAAACAGCCAGTCAACAACAAAAAAAAAAACACTAAGATAACAGCAATGTTTAGCAGAAAAAAAAAAATCTAACATGAGGCAAAAGTTGAATAGGCAAAAAACACTTCTTCCAAGAAAGTGCTGACATCAACAATACTATTAATACAGCAAAGCTGAACTATGGTTATAAACCCTGTTATAAAAGGACACCCAGACTTGCACTATTTTTAAAATAATGTTATTTGGTTCTAGAACATTCTGAGCACCTAATTTCTCTCCCTGCATCCCTAAGAACTAAGCATAACGACTCAGCCTGCAGTAGATGATCAATAAACACATGTAGACATGCTCAGTAGTTCAATGAATACCAAACATGTTTGTCTTAACCTCAGAATTATGCTTTGCTTTCATTCCTATGAAAATATGTACAACTAGAAACACAATCACAAGCACTTAAGTCAGATTTCAGTTTCATAAACATAGGATCATAATTTTGAGCCACACTGTTTACGACAAGATATTACTTAGCTATTGGCAATAAACATTTTGAGTTTTAGGAAACCAAAGATTTCCTGGGTAATTCCGAGCTCTGGAATAAGAAATACTGACCAATACATATTTGGATTAAGATAAAAAGAATTTCATTTTGTTGTAGTTTTAAATACGTAGTTTTTTTTGTTGGCCTTGGTTTCATTCACAAATACGATCTAAATTTATACCCAAAACCCACTAATTTCAAGAGGACTCCATCTATATGAACAATTTTTTAAATGCAAAATATTCCATTTTTGGAAATGCAATGCGTTTTTTAAATGCATTGTTTCAGGTCTGGAACACTGCACTATTGATTAATGCTAATATGAGTGATTTATAAATGGCCTGACAGATGACCCTGAATTATCCATATCTGGATAGTTTTAGGGAGTAAGCTTTTCACCTATCCACTACTTGTGTATTCTCTTTGCAAATGTGCATTCTCTTTCAAATAGTGTGGTTTCTAATGCTTACATCATTAAAACTAACACTTTACATAAAATCTGTAATGCAGGCTATTAATGGATATGCGAGCTATGTATCCAGACCCACTGGACATTCCATAACCCCACTTCATGATTCCTGCCTACCCAGCTCAGTGTAGATGAGTGGAATACATGAAGGGAGAAGCAGGGACGGAAACTTTACTAGCAAAAAAGTGACTTTTTAAGAAAACTGCAGCTGACCTCAGGTTGTGGCAGTGGCTCCCTATCTGTGTCTAATTTCATCCTGTTCACACCTTCCCACTTAAATACGTAATTAAATTCCCATGCCAAAGAGAGTAACAAAACTGACTCTAAAAAGTCAAGGATCTGTCCATTTGGGGGAAGGATTACCTCCCATGACAATATTGATCCGAAAGGTAAAGAAATGATTAGCATCCAAGTCTGAGACCCAGCAAAGGGACCAGGAGAGAACACGGAAAGAACAGCATTCTCTCACCAGCCCCACTTCACACCTCAAGGCTCTGGAGGTCTTCCCACGAACCAAGGCCTCTACTGCTGCTCACAAAAGTAGTCAGTCATTCCCCCTTTACCACACATGTGCACAGAGTTAAGTTTCTCTATGGTACCAAAACGCTATGAATTAAAAGATAAATGAAGGCAGGCACAGTGGCTCAACAATCCCAGCACTTTAGAAGGACAAGGAGGGCAGATCACTTGAGGCCTGGAGTTCAAGACCAGCCTGGCCAACATGGCAAAACCTGGTCTCTACTGAAAATACAAAAATTATCCGGGTGTGGTAGCACGTGCCTGTAATTCTAGCTCCTGAGGAGGCTGACACACAAGAATCGCTGGAGCCAGGGAGGCAGAGGTTGCAGTGAGACAAAATTGTGCCACTGCACTCTAGCCTGGGTGACAGAGAGAGACACTGTCTCAAAAAAAAAAAAAAAAGATAAATGGAGAAAATAAGGGAAAATACTTTGAAGAGAAGGAAAGGAGTGAGTGACATTTCTACAAAGAGTTTTAACAAAACAAATCAAATAATGACTCCAGTAGCAAAAGGAAAAGGCAATAAACATACAGCAGCCCCCCTTATACCCCAAACATAGGTTCCAAGACCTATTTGGTGGATCCCTGACACTGCAGACAGTACCAAATCCTATATATACTGTGTTTTTTCCTATATGTACATACTTATGATGAAGTTTATAAAGTAGGCGCAGTAAAAGATTAACAACTAATAATAAAATAGAATTACAACAATATACCGTAATAAAAGTATGTGGATGTGGTCTCTCTCTCTCTTTGAATACCTTACTGTACTGTACTCACCCTGCATCTCGTGATGATGTGAGACGATGAAATGCCTATGGGATAAGATGAAGTGAGGTGAAAGACAAGGCATTGTAACGTAAATGGAAAATTCCAGAAGTAAACAATTCATAAGTTGTAAAGTGCTCACTGTTCTACGTAGCGTGATGAAATGTCACTCGGTCCCACCCAGGACATGACTCCTCCCTGTGTCCAGAGGATCCACACTGTCTATACTCCCTGCCCAGTGGTCACTTAGTAGCTGACTCGGTTCTCTGGTCAACTGTCGCTGTATGACAGTGCCTGTGCTCAAGTCACTGATATATTTCACTTCATAAGGGCCCCAAAGCCCAAAGGTAGGGATGTAGTAGCTTCAGACGGGGGTTGATCGTGGGTGACTGAAACCTTGGAAAGCATCACTGCAGATAAGGGGGTACTACTATACACAAATGCCTAAAAACCTTACCAACACTTTTTCCATCTTTTTCCAAGAAAATCATCTTTTGTCAAACAAGTGGGCAAAGATACAAATG
This sequence comes from Colobus angolensis palliatus, assembly GCF_000951035.1. Lineage (NCBI taxonomy): Eukaryota > Metazoa > Chordata > Mammalia > Primates > Cercopithecidae > Colobus > Colobus angolensis. The sequence goes on along the minus strand of NW_012117932.1, from coordinate 9,160,202 downwards.
ATTCTGGTCCATCTTTCAGGGGTGTGAATATAAATGGGTACAATTTCTCTGGAAGGCAGTTTGGCAGAGAGCCACTAATATATTTAGGGTGATTTGTTCTATGTAAATAATCAGACAGGCAAGCCTCAAATGGCTTCAGCTGTGCATAAATTCAAATATTCTCAGATGAACAGCAGAGTGGGGCAAAGATGCAAAAATTACACAAGAAGTCGTCATAATAATATCAATATGAAGATCCTCATCTATTGCTGATAGTAAACATATTAAAATGCAGATAGAGTAACATTACTATTGAAGTCTGTGCCACCACTTTCTGCTTTTAATGTAGCCACCTGAGACTTCACTGTAGACTAAAATGCATTTGACATGCTGGGCCTCCCTTACAATGCTAAGTCTCCTAGGATGACATTATCATAAAGCAATGTTACCAAACAACCTTCATCTCATTATTGTCCCCCTAAAAGGCCCAACATTAACTATGCCAGAACAAAATCACTGTTTGACAGACATTCCCCAACACTTACATAGCTAATAAAAAAGCCATTCCATCCTCAGGTCAATCTGTCTCATCACCTAGAGGTGCATTTTGCAGCCAATTCCTCCTCAGAGGCACATCAGGAAAGCATCAATGTTGCTTAGATTCTGATACTTCATGGGCACCTTCCTAAAGTTTTCCTATAGCCATAATGGCTCCCTGCACAATACCTGCTCCAAAATACTCCAGGCATGCTTCTCATGCTGGCTTCACGGTAAATGGAAATTAAAATATTCCAGGCAACAGCCATCCCTGCCTTCATCAACAGCAGCAGCTCTGGGATCACAACAGATCCCAGAAGGCTTGCCTTTTGTCAACATCCGGCCTGGCTTGTCACTGAAGGAGCCATTCAACGAGTGGCACACTGGCTGCCACTACAACACCCTTAGCCAGAAAGACCCCAGAATTCCAAGACACTTCAAGAGTACTACTGTTGTCCCCACTGTCAAAACTTAGTCCTGAGAAGCAGGCTTTGAGGATGCTCATTTCAAGAAGCTATGTTTTCCCCTGCAAGGTAGGCTGATTTGTTTCTAAATCAAATCAGTTATATTATGTATTATGTATATCACCTTTGCCTCCCATAGCACGACCTTCACTCAACTGCTTTCAAGTTATCCCTTTAATTTGGAGACCAGATTTTTTCAAAGCACACATTATTCTGCCATATTGACAAGAAAACTGTTAATGAGAAGAGCATCACCCATTCCATTGTCCAACTTTCTGACATAAAACCCTGGGTGGAAACCTCAGAGTAGCAACAAGGAAAATGGTTTCTCTCTGAGACAAAGGCTTTCTGCATTTCCTGCTGCAGGACAGCAGGGGAGCTTAAGACCAACATCTAATAAGCGATATACACACCCTGCTTTTTCACCCTGATGTGAGTAGTTTTCTTATCCTTCTTTTTTTTTTTTTGGTGACAGAGTCTTGCTCTGTCCCCTGGCTGGAGTATAATGGCGCAATCTCGGCTCAGTGCAAACTCCGCCTCCAGGGCTCAAGCGATTCTCCCACCTCAGCCTCCCCAGTAGCTAGGATTACAGGCGCCTGCCATCATGCCCAGCTAATTTTTGTATTTTTGTAGAGACAGGGTTTCACCACATTGGCCAGGCTGGTCTCAAACCCCTGACTTCAGGTGATCCACCCACCTTGGTCTCCCAAACTGCTGGGATTACAGGCATGAGCCACCATGCCTGGACAATTTTCTTATCTTTTTGAATAATTTAATCCACTTTGAATAATTTAAATGGAACTGACTTTACTATTTTGTCTATAAATTTGAATTTGTTGCTTTTTCCAATCAAAAATGTCTACTGCTTCCTTAACATCAACAGAAACTTGACTGGGGAAGAAGGCAGAGGGTTGTATAGAGTGACAAAGCTACTTAATTCTACCCTCACGGAGCTCTCTAATCCATTTAGGGAAAATGATATTACATTGGACCTAAGAAGTTCTGGGTTCAAATCCCAGCTCTACCACTTACTTTCCATGAAGCCTCAGATAAGCCATGTAGGTTTTCTAAGTCTTGGTCTCTACATTTGTAAACTGTGGGTGGGTGTCTGGTCTTCTTCACCAAGCTGTTGAGATTTACAATGTGCAGGGTAGGCAAAGGCAAGCTGAAATCTGTAAAGCATTATATCTGAGTAAGCTCTTTATGTCATTAATCCAGAAGTTCAAGGTTAAAGGCTTGCAAAGTAAAATTCCTGCAATGCCCATTTCCTCAAGCAGGGAGCCAGCAGGTAGAAAGTGGACGTAAGTGATTGCTAATGCATTAATGACTGACATGTGGCAGTGACAATAAGATGCACAGATGCAATTTGACATTAATGGAGAGATTTGCCTGTGGTCATGTACATGGGGGAAGCTCCACCGCCTCTTGCCTTTAACTTGGGTATGAAATCAAACGTCAGCCAAGATTAATTAGAAGCCTGGAGTTTCATTCTACTCTGTTGATAGAAAAAGTACATTTCCATAATGTGAGGAAGCATTTATGTGGGACACAAATCTGGCTGACATTGAGGGAAGGGCTGCTTTATTGTGAATGCTGCCTGTGTGGTGCTTATCAGGGCAATTACTTTCCGCTCAAGTGGCTTGCTTTTTAACATTTTATTATCTTAACGACAAAAAACCCTGGAAGCAATAATTATTTATTATGTTAATTCTTTAGCTTTCTTCCTGAAATTTCGGTAAGACCATTAAAAACTAGCTGTGCCCTTGAAACAAACCATGAGTTTATTAATACTCAACCAATTAAGGGGGAAAAGGCAGCAATTATTAACTAAGCAGTCAGTTTGCACACTTTCCTTGTCACCGATTTTATTGCAAAAATATTCTATATATTTAACTGACTGAAATGTATTTCAATTGTTACAAGGACCTAGAAAATCTGAAAGGAACAGAAGAAACCTGCCGCCATGTCTAGAAATTTTTCTAATCCAGGTTGTAATGGAAGCCATTTTCCTTTTCACTTCTCATAAACATGGACAGAACCTCTGAGTCTCCCTTCAGCCCACTGTGGAAGGCCTCCACAGCAAAGGGCTATGTTCTGTCTTGGTTCAGCAACCTTGTCCCAGCTCACACATTTGAATGTGCACACACACACCTGCCTTTGTATTCATCAATTAAACCTTGGGAATGCTGCTCTTTCTTGACAACTTTCTCCATCAACATCATCCCTTTTTTATAGCACACACTCCAGTTTTTACCCTCCCAATTCTAGGACCCTGCTGGTAAAAAGATCACATGGACCTCATAATAGCCCCAGGGCAAGGGAAGTGTTAACTAGGGAGCCTCTTCCTCTAATGCTTCTGAGACAGCACCAGGGAGCTCCGCACCACATAACTGGGGGACAGGAGTGATTTTCCCCTCTGCAAGTGGGCAGAGACCTGACAGCTCTGCTTAGGACCAGGAAAGTCCTGAGAGAGTGGTAGAGGGTAGCAAAGCATTTGATGACACCCTTGGGGCATCCCCATGGCTCTCCTGACCTGGTAAGTGGAATATATGATGAGTTAGAGCTCCCAAAGCACTGAAAAGGCAAAATTGCCTACTCTTTACATTTTGTTCTATCTGCCCTATTTTTACTCTCCTAGCGCCCATGTCGCCTGTAGAAACATGGATTATGTAAAACCTCAAAAACCATTTTGCATCTTTATTTTTCTATTTTTTCAGGTGGCTTTTTATTTTTTTTTATTTTTTTTTTTTGAGACAAGTCTCACTCTGTCACCCAGGCTGGTGTGCAGTGGCCGGATCTCGGCTCACTGCAAGCTCCGCCTCCTGGGTTTACGCCATTCTCCTGCCTCAGCCTCCTGAGTAGCTGGGACTACAGGCACCCGCCACCACGCCCGGCTAATTTTTTGTATTTTCAGTAGAGACAGGGTTTCACCGTGTTAGCCAGGATGGTCTCGATCTCCTGACCTCGTGATCCACCCGCCTCAGCCTCCCAAAGTGCTGGGATTACAGGTGTGAGCCACACCTGGCCTTGGGTGGCTCTTAAAACTTCTGGTACCATCCAATTTAAAATAAGTCTGACTGCTTATGAGTTTGAACTGGTTTTCATCCTTGACAGAACTACAGTATCTCTTACTTCAAAAATGCTAAAATACGTAATGCAATAAATAACTGTAAATCAAACAACGGGTCCCTAAAATTTTTACTGGGAGTTCCGTTACTGTTGTGATAATGCTGAGTAACAAACTTCAAAGTTCTTTGGGAACAGAATTATCAGCAGGCAGGTATAAGCAACGGGAGACACAGGGAGCGCTCCCAGAGGTTGGTATTCATCTCTCATCATGCATTCTCCCCGTCCCCACTTCTCAATTACACAGCCAGCATCCTCAGGTGCTGAATTCACCTCCCTCACATGCAGAAGGCAGCTGTCAATCATGGTTCATAAAAGTCAGTATATTTCAGACTATTTATTATCTTTTGTTTTCAAAATAAACACAGTTCAATTATATTTCCTGAAATTGTTTCCCCCTCTTTCTTTAAGCACAGAATACCTTAAATACCTTTCTTGAAGCTGGTGTCTAAATATAAACACAAGCAACTAGAATTAAAAACCTAGCACTCTGGAGATTTTCATTAATTATTTATGTTAATTATCATTTCTTTTCCCTCAAATAAAAGGAAAAAGAATAAGTTGGCTTGCATTTTCTCTCTCTTTAATGGCATTTAAACATACAGCACAGAAGCTGCTGTATGTGCTTTAGAATACTGAACTTTTAGTGGTGGGGTTTCTAGTCTGTTGTTTTATTCTGGGAGTGGGGGACTTAGGGATATCAATTAGTGGCCCAGACTCACTTGTTAGCCTGGCTCTCCCCTACTCCCTCCCTCAGACGACTGGCAAGCTGCTTCTCCAAGCTCTCTGATCTAATTCTGCACAAATGCTTAATAAGGTTGTAGAGATTTAATACAATTAGGAGTGCTGCTCACAAATTAACCAATCCATTAACACTTCAGCAAAGAAACAATTCCAGAGGAAAAGCCAGCCAAATGAGGATTAAAAGACAACTGGCTAAGGATACGGTGTGTTTTAAAAAACACACGGGGATGCGTTTTCACACCTACATTTTGTATGTTTTGTGTTTTACACATTGCAAAGCAAAGAAAAATTGAGGTAAGTTCTGTCATCCAGAAATCTTCCTCTTTCACTTTTTGGCTTCTAGAAGTAGGAAATGAGCGTCACTCTTTGCCAGTCAGTTCATACATACTCACAAAATCATCACAGTTCCTTCCTTACTGAGTTAAACACTCATGGATTCAAAACTCACATAATAGCTATTTTAAGTAACTTTCTCTCATAAGATGTATATATAAACATGTTCAAGAAAGCCAGATAGATACAGAAAAATTGAAAGTAAAATAACAATAAATCCACTATCTATAAATAACCAGTTAATATTTTGGCTTGTATGCCATACATTTCCATAGATTTTTCAATAAACATGTTAAAATAATTAAGTAGTACCAGCATAATCCTATACGAATGATTTTGTCACTAGTTTTTGTCCCACATCACCATCTTGTGATTATCTCACACCCTTAAATATTCTTGTCATCATTCTTAGTGGCTATATGGCATTTGATTGTATGAATATACCAGGATTTAATCCACTCTCTGTTGTCGGATATTTAGGTTGTTCCCAATTTTTTTACTTCTCCAAATAATGCCTTAATGAATATGCCTTCAGGGATTCTTTGTATATATCCACTCTTATTTCCTCAGGAGACATTTCTCATATTTGGAAAAAGTTCCACTATTTTCTTTGGGTATCCGGGGGACCATCTTTCCACCCTCCAGGTGTGCATACCCTGGAGACCTCTGTTTTGGATGACCCCTCACCCTGGGAACAGCCACTGATGAATGAATTGACCTCAGCTAATCCCCCACACCTTATTATCTTCTTCAGTACCATTCAAAGCACATTATAAATATCCTTATGTACAAACATTACTAAAATACTTGATAAATGCCAGTGTTATATTTCCTGAAGAAAAATTGAGGAGAAACTTGACTTACTATTAGTAAAAGGGATAAGCATCCATTCCCCGTGCTTCGTCATTTTCCTCAGTAGTGCGTTACAAAAGCTTTGCCAACACTGCAGAACTCACTCGGGGGAAACCCACACTCTCACTTCCGCTAGGGCCTGAAGCAACTATGTAACCAGTGTTTCCAGATCCATGTAATAAGATAACAACACCCACCTGCTTCCCATTAGCGACAAGCTGGAAAGACCACCCAACTGAAAAGGTGACTGTCACGTAGTAAGTGGCTTGATGACATGCAGTGCGTGTTAAGCTTCGCTACAGCTCTGTCTGCTTCTTGTTCTCTCAAAGTTCTGCTTCCTGGAATAAGGTGTGGATTCAGCCGGAAACTACCCACTGTCCAAAACATGTAGTTACATCATGGGAAACTAATTGTTTTACAAGATTCTTTCAGGTCAAATGAGGAGTATATGCCTTTGTTTAGTGTTCATTTAATTATTAGTGACTCATAAAATCTTAATATCTAAATTATCTTTAAGTCAGAACTATCTGTTTTGATTTCAGGAGCAGAGAGACATACAGTATTTGCCAAAGTCACAGAGTAAGACCAGAATTGAGTTACAATATTGTAAACCAGAATTCACCAGCTTGATTTCTGCCTCTTGGGGTGGGTTGCAGGGGAGGATGTCACACTTTCAAGTGTTCAGGTCTCTATCTAGAAAGATCAAAGTTGGGTCATAGGGCCTAGCTCCAGCATTCCTAGCATGAGTATGAGAGACCCAACAGAGCCACACTCCACAGCTATGGAAATGCAGGGGTACAGAACACTGACAGGCCAAAGGGCACCCGTTTCCGTGCTAGAATCAGGTAGATTCTCCTTTCCCATTTGCCGTTTCTCAACAGACCTCATAGCTGCCAAAAGAAAGCCATACCCCTCACCTGTAAACACTCCCATGCATCCACCAAAGAAACCACCACATGACCTGCTGCTTTCAAGGAAGCTTTCAAACAACAGACATTCACTGGAGGGCTTCTTGTCTTTCACTGTCAAATTCATATTTCATTTAAGAGTAAAATAATAGGATGGACAGAGCAGCTCACACCTGTAATCCCCATACTTTAGGAGGCTGAGGCTGGAAGATCATTGGAGCCCAGGACCCCAAGACCAGCCTGGACACTACAGTGAAATACCATCTCTCCAAAATTTAAAAATCAGACAAACATGGTGGTGTGCACCTGTGGTCCCACCTTACTCAAGAGGCTGAAGCAGGAGGATCACTGAAGCCCAGCAGGTAGAGGCTGCAGTGAGTCCTGATCCCACCATTGCACTCCAGCCTGGGCAACAGAGCAAAAGTAAAACAATGTACTAGAGATTGAGGGTTTTCCTCCCTGTGAGGTGTTATAAAATTAGATACATTATACAATTTAACAACCACACATCTTCCTTCAAGGAACCATGGTTAAAGGATACATTTCAGAGCAGAAGAACTCGTGCCATTAAGGCAAAGATGACATTGGTAGATATTAAACACAAAAAATTACTTTTTGGTGTTTCCAAATATAATCATTAACAATTTGCTTTTGTGGGCATTTATGATCACAGTCAAACATCCCATTAGCTGTCAAGAAAAGAATCTTCAAACAACCAAAAATGTAAAGATTCCTGACACTGATTCTTTTAAGTATAATTGTAATGCTTTCCAAATTTTTCAAATTATACAATAAAAACTCACAAAAATGAGATTTAGTTAGATTTGGTGTGCATTATAAAGTAAGATCATTAAAATCTATTTTATCAAATATTTATGTAGTGATTTTTCCAATAATACTCAATCCTCATAAGTCAATATTTTCTACCTCTTAACAAAAATATGCTAGTTGCTATAACAATTTATTTTTAGTGGCATACACCTCCCTTTGATTAAATATGTAAGAATTAAATACAAAGCTGGACCCTGAAGTCTTTGGAAATTAATGTAGTTATTTCTGAAAGTATATATATAATTCTTGTTTAATTATTCTCAGAAGTCAAATGCCAGAGTTCAGTATAAACAGTCATATACATTTACCAGAAAAACAGCATGTTTTTAATCAGAATCCTCACTTTAAAACAGCTCATAATTTTAGGTGTCCATTATATGGCATTCCTATAAACTAATAAAAAACACAGTAGATTCTGTGTTTTTATATGTGGTTTTATAACTTATTACAAAATATGATTAATTCTATTAATTCTACAGTGTTTCAAAATTGACTAAACTGCTTTTAGTAATCTGTCATATCATCTCTTTTTACCATTTAAAATAATTTTCCTCAAAATGCAAATTAAAACTTATTTGAAATTAAAAACTGTTAGACTTTATCTGATAGAAAGCATGTCTGATTTTACCAACAGCTTGACGAGAACTGCTTTGCAACCAAATCATATGATATTATTCATTTACTGACTACCCTAAATCTTCATCTCTAAGGTTTAACTACACACATGTGGGTGTGGGTGTGTATTTATTTATATAAATATATTTAAAGCATGTATTGGCTAAATTATATTGAAACTAATATTATTTTTGTCTTCCCAATGACTTCTTCATATTTCTGGGTTAAACAAGGTGCCTTTAAGTTAAAAAAAAAAAAAAAAACAGGTGAAATTAGCAGTCATTGATGAATCTTTGCAAAGCCTCTTGGTCTACTTCCCAGCAAATGAAAGGGTGCATAACTGGGCAACGAATGCTTTTGAGACTCCTTGGTTTCCCAATTTTTGCTTTCAACAATTTTGAGAACGAGCTTAATCAAACTGTCAGCTAACAGGTCATTAAAAATAATTACTGATACTAGATCATGATGTGAATCTTGGCATGAAACTTGGAAAAGAAATTCGGGCTAGGTGCAGTGGCTCACACCTGTAATCCCGGCACTTTGGCAGGCCGAGGTGGATGGATCACAAGGTCAGGAGATCAAGGCCATCCTGGCTAATACGGTGAAACCCCCCCCCATCTCTACTAAAAAAAAATACAAAAAATTAGCCGGGCATGGTAGCGGGCACCTGTAGTCCCAGCTACTCAGGAGGCTGAGGCAGGAGAATGGCAGGAACCCGGGAGGTGGAGCTTGCAGTGAGCCGAGATCACACCACTGCACTCCAGCCTGGGCAACAGAGCAAGACTCCGTCTCGAAAAAAAAAAAAAAATTCAAATAAGTGGTTAATCCTATCCACTTATTTATATGAACAAAGATTCTCAGTACCTATTTATAAAAATGAAAAATGGAAATAGAATTGGTATTTAACCCAGTTTAACTCTACCAGTAAGTAATACCTCTACCAGTAAGTAATATCTATCCACAGATAAATGAACTATTTCATCAAAAGCCAGTAGATTTCTGAAGCAACTTTTCCAATAAATTTTAACAATGATTCGATAGTATACTAGTGATAAATCAACTAGATAAAATCTAACACTTAAAGCTTTATGCTCCTATAAAATTAAAAATAGAATTAAAATTTCAATTTTTGTACATATTTTTGTTACAGAGAAGCCTGATAAGTAATCAAAGACTTTCAAGCACAAATGTGTTATAATAGGATATGATTCTATAGGGAAAGAACATGGGAATGCCAGTTTAAGGAGAAAAATTAAAGAGGTAAAGTTTCTTTCAATTAAATAAAAGTTTGTTCATATATTTTTAAATGGACAATGGAGGGTATCAAATCCCTTTGATACTTGGGTCTTTACAATGGATACCTTTAAAATATGTTTGTACAAGTTGTAATTTAAAATGCCAATATTTACCATAGGGCATGCATTCTCTCCTTCTCAACTGTACAAACATGTCCTGCAAACTTCAGATGTGAACTTATCAATGTGCAAGGAAGGCCCAGTATTTAAAACTTGTTTTTAAATTTTCATAGTGCTTTCAGTTGCAGTTTTATTAAACATTCTTTTATTGAATATACAGGCTTTTAAGTCAGATGCCAATGGCCCACAGACCTTGGAACTGAGCAGTATCAGCTCCCTGCTCAGAAAGCCATTTCAGTGGCAAGGTTTCATCACGCAGTATCTAGCCCTTGTTTTGCTCCCGACCCTAACAGTTTGGCTGGTTCTATTATAATATAATCTCCAAAATAAGCAAACCTGTTGAGTTTGTTCTAGAAGTCACCCTCCAAACTAAAGACATCAACCTGATTAAGTGCCTAAGGACTGGTGTTCCTTCCCCCAGGCCCTTCCTCCTGCCACCTCACTGCCAGTGCACTTACAACACCTGACCCATTCATCCACCCTTAGTGGACTCCTGACTAACCAATCAACAGGGAAGCATACAAAAAGATCCTGGACATTGAAACAGAAGCAGGTTAAACCCACGGTGTATGCAGAGTGATTGTAAGTCTGTCTGATATAGAGAAAGAACTACAAACTGTGGGTCACTGGCTGAAAGGATCAGGCTGGTCATGTTCAAATCTCAGCTCTGCCCTTACAGTTTGCCTGATCTTGGCCACTCTGCTTGAGCTGATTTCCAGGCCTGTAAACTGAGGGTAATTTAGGTTGTTATGAGTATTAAACCAGATAATACAGAATTAAAAAGCACGTAAGACAATGCCTAGAAATTTTCAGTATTCTATGAGTATCAGCTGTTCTTCCGTGGTATTATTACACATTTACACACAAGTACTTCAGTGTTGATTAGACATAAAGTAGATAAAACACCACCCGGTGCCTCGCCAGGCATGGTACTGGTTATGCTTTCACTTACCAGTTCACACTATGTGAACGAACACTCTGTCCTGTCCACATCTGCAGAGGAGAAATACGATGACAAGTGGCCTGGCCACTGATAATGCCACTACAGGAGGAGTGGCCATGGTCGAGTGGGATACAGATACCTGTTTGGTTCACCACTTCCTTTTAAAACCCATCTACCACATGAGAGGGAAACAGATGAGGGAAAAGAAGAAGAGGGAAAAAAAGAGAGAAAGCCTTGGACCTTGATATCAGGCACGGGAACAGAACAGTAGCCAATATTTTGAGTCATGAATCTTCCCCAATACTCAACACTTTTCCAACCTGTGGCCAAATTCCAATCCCACACAAATCCATCCCTTAAATATAGCACCACATATGATCTGCATGGGACAGAAGGGAAGCCTGCCAAGCCACCAAGTTCAAAAACAAAAATAATTCAAACTTTGTTCCTCTCTGCAATTTCCCAGACGCTCTCCTTTCTGCATCTACTCTAAGATAACCACAGCCTTCAAAAACTCACTTGCTTAGAAGACATCCCGTTTTAAGAAAAAAAAATTAAAAAACCATTTCAAAAGACTATGTAAGAGTTTATTTTCTCCCTTCCCTCTGCGTCAGACCTGAATAGTGCCTAAAGGCCTCATGGGCAGCTCCCGTGTCCATTGTCTAACTGCAAACCTCCTAGTTACCTAGCTGACCAAGAGAGCTTTCCCTGCAGTTCTCCCACAGATCTTTCCTCCTGCACACTTGGCCTCAAGCTCCCTTGCCAAGGCCAGCCTGGAGAAGGAGCAACCTCCTCTCTCCCTCCCTAATTTCCACACTCCCTACGTCAATTGAGAAATAGAAGGCTCGACTTGCTTGGGTATCCCTTCAGTTTTTCTACGAGCTCCTTAACGGCAAACCCTCATCTTGGACACCCTTATATCCTCAATGCTCAGCACAGGCCTGGCTCCCAGGGCCTCAGCACAGGACTTAGAAACAGGTACTCACCCATAAAAGGCACAGATACCTCTTCCAGCAGGGGGATATTACCCTACCTAATTTCACTCTCAGTGCTAGCTAAGCATTGTATTTGGAAAGAAAACGCCTTGCAAACAACTCTTGAGTATTCTTCCAGCCACGGAGGACTTCTCACCACTGTGTTTAGTTTCCGTTTATAAAACTGAGGCATGAGAGAATAATCTTGGGGCGGGGGGTACCCCAAATCTAATAAACAACATGTATTCAGAAAGTATCCCAAGAGAAAAAAAATGCCAACACAATCACAATTTCTCACTGATCTTCATCTTTATTTTAGGTAGCCAAAAAGTATTATTAGAGTATCAATTTTACTTTTCTGGGCCTTGAGTTACCATGAAGAGACTCGACCCAAATCACACACTACATGGCAGCAGAACCAGACAGCAGAGCTCAGATCTCCTAAACTCCAGTCCTGAGGTCTTTCTCATCCCCAACAATTGACAAACACTTCATTTGATCTCTATCTGGTCAGGAATCTTTCCAAAATCAGTATTTACTTATAAACTTGCATCTGTTGACAATGACCATTACTTCATAAACCATTTTGATAAAATGTCTAAATTCATAATTGCATAATGTTTTAAAGTCGCTCTGAAAAACGCTAATATTCTCGATATTCACTGATTCTACTTTTGTTAATGCAGTTTATTTTGATGTAATTCTCCCTAATGACACTGCAAGAATGTTATTTAAATAAGCAAGGTACATAACCACTGTAGAGTACTATATACCAAATAGTTCTTTCCCATGGCGAGTACAGTAAGACTTTACTCACTAGATTATTTTAAATCCTTCAAATACAGATCTACATGTTTTCTTCGTCAAGCCTCAGAAGGCAATGCAATTTGTTCTGAAGAAGGTGATTAACATCAGTCTCCTAGGGCCTGCCACCTCCACTTGAAGTGGAAGGTCTTAAAATAAATTATTGCTGACCTTGGTGGCATTCTCCCCCTAAGACCACTCAGGCATACCGACAAGAGATTTACAAAGGATTCTGCACCTTTCAGTTAATCAGATATTCGGATGGAGAACACAAGAAATTACAAAAGCACATTTCTATCTAGGGGATTTGTAACCACAGAAAAGACAACATTCCGCCCTCCTCTGCTCATGAAAAATATAAATAATTCTCTAACCGATTAATTTCAGTCAAGTTACTAAGAAGCTAAGTATTTTTCCTTTTAATTTACTCTTTCAGAGTGCTGTAAAATAGCAGTAAGTACACTGCACTTCTGGACTGTGCCAATTTTACAATTGTTTTAATATCAAAATGAGAAACTGTACCAAAATCTTCAGCCATACTTGAAAACTATAACATATGCTCTGGACCCAATAGGCAGGGACAAGAAAACAGGTTTTGAGCCCAAGAGCCAGGGGGAAATGAGCACTTTTGGATCTAAAATCGGCTGTAGCCACTGTCCATGGGACAACCTGAAATGCGTTGAGGCCTCAGTTCCATAAACCCTAAAATCATAGTGCTGTCGTCTTCACCTCATAGGGTCAGACTGGGGAAGTATACAGATGATATGTAAAGCACCTAGCACCTAAAATGCGTTGAGGCCTCAGTTCCATAAACCCGAAAATCATAGTGCTGTCGTCTTCACCTCATAGGACTGGGGAAGTATACAGATGATATGTAAAGCACCTAGCACCTAGGTGGTATGCAATTGTCACATTTCCTTTTTCCTTATTTCTAGGAAACCAGGAGAAATGGTAGCAAATTTATGAATCAAGACCACAAATGGAAGAAAAACTGGGGCCGGGGAAAACCATACCCTTTGGGGTTTGTAGACATAAAGGAAAAATACAAGGCAAGGTTATTGCTCAAGGCTATTCTGTAGTCATAGGGCTCCAACAATAACAGCAGCTATTCTGGACTGGGCACTGTGTTTTACACAGGATGACCAAGGAAGTAGAATTCATCCCCTTTTCACAGATGAAGGACTAGAGAGGCTATGTGACTCTCACAGCGAGGAAATAGCACAGCCAGGTTGAGAACTCAAGTTTAATGAGGTTATTATCACCTTCAGAACCGACCAAGGGACACGGGGATTGAAAAAAAGTTATATTATTCAATCTCTGAAGTAAACCCATGAGAATGCCACCAGTTGGCCCTATTAGCAGATGAGGAAATGAGTTCACCAAAGTTAACAACTTCACCCTTCAGATGACAGTAAGTGGCAGTGTTGGCCCTTGAATGCAGTTCTTTCAACTCTAAACTTTTTTTTTCCCCACGCTGCCCATGATTTCCCAACTGTTCAGAGAAGCTGGGGCATTTAGGTCCTATGTGCTGGGTCCTAGCAGACCCCTGTATGAGTCCCAAATTCCCACCTCTTTTTGTATCCGTACTCTTTACCATGTGGCCCTGCAGCCTCACATACCAAGGAGTGAGGACTATTTCCCGACCGTTGATTCTAGGCTGGCCTTGTAACTGGCTTTGGCCAGGAGAAGAGGTGGAAGTGACAAGGTACTCTTCCCAAGCATTAGCCCAGAAGTCTTGGTTCACTTCTGCTCTCTCTTTGGAACAAGAGATCACATGAAGAAGAGTCCAACTATCCCAGCTGAGGACATCCTAGATGAGCCTACAGAAGGACAACAGCAAAACTGCAAGAAAGCTCAGCCAAGATCACCGAGGAGAGACACACACATCAAGTATACCGAGCCCAACTTAGGTCCACAGAGGCACCCACAGAACATGAAGAATAGTAAATGGTGGTTGTTTTAGGTCACTAAGTTTTGAGGTGCTTTGTTACACAGCAATAGCTAACCAATATACCTTGTTTGCCAATCTGGATAGCCTTTTTAAAAGTGTGTTGACATAAAACAATGTATAACCAAAAGATTTGTATACATTTCTACCCATGTAAAACTTTGCTTAGCCAAAAGATTTTGATGCTTTAAAAAAATAAATTTGATGCCAGGTGGGGTGTCCCATGCCTGTAATCCCAACACTTTGGGAGGCTGAGGCAGGAAGATGGCTTGAGGCCAGGAGTTTGAGAGTAGTCTGTGCAACATAATGAGAAACCATCTCTTCAAAAAAACTTTTGTAAAGTAGCCAGGAATAGTGCCACATGCTGCTTGGGAGTCCCAGCTACTTTGGAGGCTGAGGTGGAAGGATCACTTGAGCCGCCTGAGATGTCAAGGCTGCAGTGAACTATAATCATATCACTGCACTCCAGCCTGGGTGACAGAGTAAGACCTTGTCTTAAAAAAAAAAAAAAAAAAAAAAAAAGTAAATGAAACGTGCACACACAATAGGTGCATTTGGAGCACTGACACAAATGATGAGATTTGAAACTAATTTATTTTCTGCCACCACCCAAAAAGGTTTAATGCATTTATAATGATACATAAAATACAGCAAAATAAATTAAAATGACGTGAGAAAAGGGACTAAGAATCAGGCCAGCAAAAAGACCCAGAAACAAGGACCAACTGCCCAGATGAATGCTCTGGCAGTTTGCTGCTTTGTGTCCAGGTACTATCTACTCTTCAACTGGTAACAGAACCTATTTTTTTCTTGGAGCCCAATCACAGGAGCGATTTGTACTATGAGGGAAGAGAATCTCTCTTTTCCACTAGGCTTGGAGCAGGAGGGATTTATCCTGTAACTCCTTAGAAACATCACATAGAGAGAAAAGATGCTTAGCAAAGAAGACTTGGAATCCCGTGCCCACCTTTGGCCTTCTCTGTTACATGTTACAAGAGCCAACAAATTCCCTGTTTGATGTAAGCCAGCTTTGACTGAGGTTTTCAGTTCAATATAAAAGTTCCAACTACTACAAAACATGCGTTTGAATCTGGCTTTCTAACAGCCAACGGAAAAAAGAAACTTATTGGGTTATTTCACTCATTGTGTCCACAAGAAGAATCTAACTGCACAGGAGAATCACACCTTTCCCCGAACCGAAAGAAATCCCTCCAGAAGGTCATCATACAGATTTTATATGATGTAATGCAACACTTAATATCTTCCTAGCAGCCACACTACATTTGAAATGCTTTTTTTTTAGAGCATAACTTCAATACAGGAGGATGGCACCAAAGTAAAGCATCAATCAGGACAACACTACTCTGGGTATGTATGGGGAAGGAGACATGGCGCATGTACCCCACGTTCAGATGATCTGGTTGGGTTGGGAGTGGAGACGACTTTACCTCCCAAAGTCTCCATCGATTCTCTCAGCCAAGCTTTTATTCGTAAATGGGGGGCAATACGTTTAAGAATATCATACCCTCTCAGCACACTACTTAGCACACACTTAGTGCTCAATATATGGTTATCACTTATGACTATCAATGCTAAGCCCCTGAAAGAAGGCTTACGTATGTAGTCAATATTTAAGAAGCCACAGGCCTTAACAATCTAGTTGCTGAAGAGCCTTTGGTGTCACCTGTGAATGGTAGCTACAGTCTCAAGCACAGAGAGAAAGAGTGAACTTCACTTATCCTAAGTGCATAGCTTAGCAGATGAAGCCTATGGCAAATGTTCAAAGCATCTACAATCTTGCAGACAGCCCTCCAACACCCACTTCTTGTTAGCAAGCAACCTCATGCTGTATCAGGCACTCCCTCAGATGGGACCCAATGCTCTAGACATGTCTCCCATGCTCACCTATCAAAAATGACCCAATGATCCAAGTCTCATTCTCTTATGCTGTGCTGTCTGACAAACTAATTTGAACTAAGATATAAGCTGATGACAGTCCTCATACTCTTTAAGATATTGGAGAGATCCTTGAATCAAATGTCATTTTACAAGGGAGAATCTAAAGATGTCAACTTATCGAGGTGACAGCTAGTTAGAGATGTCATATTTAAGATAACTTAATGAGCCACCTCTCCTAGAGACTATATTTTGACAAAGACCTTTCTTCCTTGGCCAAAATGATGAGCTAGTGGAAACTGCAAGTGCTTTAACAGACCAGTATGCCCATTTTGAGGTTTGTGAGACTTTTCAAAACTACTGCAATCAAAGCACCAAGCTTTTGGTCCATGCTTATGGGGCACCTAAGACAAATTATTCCAGTGTTCATATGTTTCAATGAACATGAAGTAAAGGACTAAGTGCTGGAAAATAATCTTCCCAAAATACTTTGCAGATCATCTTGTCTCATGATCTTCCCAGAATGAGTCATCTCAAAATGCAGCTCAAATTTGCAAATTTAGAGACCTAAAATCATCTGTGTTCTGATTACTCCAAAATGTCTTTATTCTTTCACCATATTCTAAATGTTCCAGACTGATGCCATATTTACTAGAGGTCACCTAGTTGCAAGATAGATACGAAGCAGATAAGTTTCTATAATGTGCTTTGTTTCATAACTCATTTTCTCTTCTGATGCCGAAAAGCCTCTGCTTTATGAAAGAAATGCTCTCTGGCCAATTATAGTTTGGTATGTAAAAATTCATGTATTAATAGTAATCCTCAGATGCTTTCTTAACACTCCTCATGGTAGATTTGATAAATTCTAAGCAAAGGCAGGGTCTCTGAGTCACTGTTAACTCTCCTTCCAGTAGCTCTTCAACTTTAATGAAGATCAAAATCATATGGGGTATTTCTTTACCAGTTTCTGACTCTGTAGGTCTGCTGGGGCGAGGAATCCGCATTTTTAACAAGTGCTTCAGGTGACTGTAATGCAGGTCTCCAGCATGCAGTGCCTTGCATGGCACAGAGCAGTGCTGGCTTTTCATGATGCTAATTTTAAGGTGATCATTTTGCTAATTTCAAGGGGCTTTTTTCTTTTCAAACATAATGTTGGCTCCGTTTATAAAATCTAAACATATATAACCACATATACATACTTCTGTGTCATTTATACAACCTCCCAGCACCACAACTAGCAAAGCCTTGGACCCAGAAAGGGGATGTGTTAGTCTGAATCACGTGAAATTGCCAATATTCAACCATTTTTCGCTTATGAAAGCACAGGGTTCCTATGCTTAAATCTGTAATCTGCATGAGGATGGGGGAACAGACTGATGGACCCCTCTGATCCTGACCACTAATCACACATGAAGTCCTATCACCTCAAGGGCCCCTAACATCACAGCATTGGTTATCTGATTTAGTCTTCACAATAATTCTGCAAGGAGACTGGGTGTAGCAGCTCACACCTGTAATCCCAGCACTTTGGGAGGCTCAGGTGGGAGGATCACTTGAACCCAGGAGTTTTGAGACCAGCCAGGGTAACAAAGCAAGACCTCTGTCTCTTAAAAAAAAAAAAAAAAAAAAAAAAAAGGGCAGGTGCGGTGGCTCACGCCTGTAATCCCAGCACTTTGGGAGGCCAAGGCAGGCGGATCACGAGGTCAGGAGATCAAGACCATCCTGGCTAACACGGTGAAACCCCATCTCTATTACAAATACAAAAAATTAGCCAGGCGTGGTAGCAGGCACCTGTAGTCCCAGCCACTCAGGAGGCTGAGGCAGGACAATGGCGTGAACCCGGGAGGCAGAGCTTGCAGTGAGCCGAGATCGTGCCACTGCACTCCAGCCTGGGCAACAGAGCGAGACTCTGTTTCAAAAATAAAAAATAAAAAAATTAATTAGCCAGGCAGAGTGATGCACCTATGCTCCCAACTACTCAGGAGGCTGATGTGGGAGGATTGCTTGAGCCCAGGAGGTCAAGGCTGTAGTAAGCTATGATCATGCCACTTGCATTCCAGCCTGGGTGACAAGAGTGAGACTCTGTCTAAAAATCATCATCATCATCATCATGCAGGGTATTTTAAAATGAAATAACACGCCCAAGGCCTCATGGCTACTCAGAGGTAGAAGGAGAACTCAATGCCAGGAAGACCTGATCCAACCTGTATCAGGCTGGATACTACCTGTATCAGGAAGGCTACTACAGCCCTTCTTTCCACAGCTCAGGGACCCCCATGGCTGATGTCACAGCCTCAGACCCCCACTGTGTCCTGTCCCTCTCTGACAAAGCATGCTGCTCTCCAAACATACCAAAGGTTCTCAACCAGCTGTCTCACAGGGGCCCCCTGCCTAGCGAGCAAGGTTAGAAAGAAGAGCAGAGGGTCTTTACAAAGCCACACATATGGGATGAAAATGATGACTGACAGAGAGATGAGGGAGAACTCCCTCACACACACACACACACACACACACACACCCGGAACACAATGCCAATGGGAGCCAATGACCTGAACTCACGGTGGAAATTTTACACCACATTCGGTGTTCAAGACTTCAGAGGTTGAGGAAGTAGAAAACACAGTGTATGAGGTTGTTGTCAAAGTAGCCTCTTTTTATTAAGTTTTATCACTTGAGAGTATGCTACACTGAATGAAAAAGGAACGAGAGCATGCCTGCTGTAATGAAGATGAGCCTGATGTTATCATGATGCAGTCTGAGCTCAGTGTAGGTATAATTCATTTCATTCTACATCAGAAATAAAAGGCAGCAGAGATAATATATATTATTCCCTGTCGTGGAATCTTCTATCTGGTGATACCATGGTTCCTTTAATATACCAGTGACTAAATCAAATCCCCCTAGAGTACAGTCATGATTAATCTACTACACAGTAAATTTCATTTTTTAGTGATCAGTATTATCTCAAAATGCTACTTTATAGCAATAACTGATTTATACCTTTTTATTATACACAATAAAACTACACTCTTACTTTTACATATTTAATTAACAAAAGGTAACACTTTTCCTTTAAATTTAGCAACTGGGTCTCTATACACCTATAAATTACTAACGGCACCAGGCACTAAACACACAGCCTGGTTCTGTTGTTAAGGTTATTGGAGATACCTAAGTCAAACTTGATAGGAAGCAGGGAAAAAAAAAAAAGAGCCTTAAGTATAAGTTATTTGATTTTTTTCTTCTCCAAGGGAGCTTCTTTAAATTGTTTCTTAATTCATTCAACAAATACTTATTGAGTGACTATTACATGCTAAAATTGTTAAGTAATTTGGTTTTACACATTGTGAGTATTTTTAAAGAAATGCTTTAAACCACCTTATAATTGTGTATCTAGATGGAACATCACACTGAGTCCACTTTAAGTCCATTTTAAGCATGTGCTTATTACATGATGTAAAGTACCTCAAGCTACTCAAACTGAGAAGAGAGAATAAATAGTATCCATCAAAAACAGGCTGAGCCAGGCACAGTGGCTCACATCTGTAAACCTAGCACTTTGGGAGGCTGACCTGGGAAGACTGCTTGAGCCCGAGAGTTTAAGACCAGCCTGGGCAATGTACCAAGACCCTGTCTCTATCACTTTTTTTCTTTAATTAGCCATGCATGGTGGCTCGTGCCTATGGTCCCAGCTACTCAGGAGGCTGAGGTGGGAGGGCTACTTGAGCCCAGGAGGTCGAAGCTGCATTGAGCCATAATCAGTGATCATGCCACTGCATTCCAGCCTAGATGACAGAGGAAGACTCCTTGAGAAAAGAATAAAACAAAAAAAAACACAGACTATACAAAGGGTGTGGTCCAACTCCTCACCCTCTGTCAAAGCCTACCTGTTACCTATGAGCCCATTTTGATTCCATAGCTGGAAGCCAGGGAGAAGTAACAGGACCTCAGACTTCCAGAGCAACCCACACTGATATAAACTCTTCTCATTATATGCAATAAATCTGCTTTCTGCATATTGAATAGAAAGAGAGATTAAAATGAATATTCACCCATCTGAAAAACTGATGCTTTATAAGCTTTTATGCTTTGCAGCCCATAAAAAGTAAATGCTTTGCTTCTGCTTTGGCTGGTGCATGTTGAAATAAATCATTCTGTTAAACAGTGGCCTTTTCTTCAGAGGGAGATGCTAAAACCTTATCAGTTTCGACAAGTCTCTGACTCCTCTCCTTTCATTCATCTCTCCTGCATGTCCTGCAATCCTTGCTCTTTTAGCTTGCAAGGTCATTTCCAACCCCTGCTAGCTCCAATTTCAAAAGGAAGCCACACTACCTTCTTCAATCAGATTCTCCACCCTGCCCTGACTTCTAACCCAAAGCCAAACACTTGTGTTTCATATAATGGTTTTGATGACTCATTAGTCTTCTGAGTTTTAAGCAGGAAAAACGGCTGAATCAGATTTCCAGGCAGATTTTCATGACTTCTTGAATTACATACCTAAACCCTCAATGCTGTAGAAGTCACTCCTTGCAGATATAAGAAAAGTACAGACAATCCATATCCTAAAGATGTTACACACCTACAGAGAGCCATCCACGCCACTGCTTTTTCTGGTCTACTACAAGAAGGCCCCAAAGGTTAACATGAACCCTTACTTAGTTGGCAAATATATACTACTTCTTCCAGTTTCACCACTACATGCAGACTAGCAGCAACATATGACACAGCAGAGAAAAAAATGAGTATGACTGTAGCAGGTGAATCTAAAGTTGTCTCCGGATCAGTGCTGAATTTCAGCAAACTACACTACAAGTAGCAGCGGAACTGCAACTTCCACTAAAGAATTCAATTTTACGGTAAAGAGTTAGAGATACACAAGTAAGCGGATGAAAGTCCGCTCTCGTGCCTGTCTTTAGCTGTCCACGCAGCCATCTGTGGATGGGGCTGGGCCTTGCTGGGCTCAGGCAGGTGGGTTTAGGGATGCAGCTACACCTAGTGATGAGCTGCGGATCGCAGCAGGAGCAAGCGGCAGCACGGAAGCACTCTCCAGCTGTTTCTCAGAGAGGCCCGCTGCAAAGCGTTCAGGATCAATCTGTCAAAAGACATCATGATTATTTTTATTTACCTGGAGTGTTAAATGACAGAGAGGCAATGGTTGTCTTTGGGGGTTCAGAAAAAAATTAGACTCAATTTTAGGATACACATTGTCAGTACTTTAAATAAATGTCCAAGAAACAAGAAAAATCTTTATTTTCTTTTCTTTTTTTTTTTTTTTTTGAGACAGAGTCTTGCTCTGTCACCCAGGCTGCAGTGCAGTAGCGGGATCTCAGCTCACTGCAAGCTCTACCTCCCGAGTTCACGCCATTCTCCTGCCTCAGCCTCCCGAGTAGCTGGACTACAGGCGCCCGCCACCGCACCCGGCTAATTTTGTTTTTGTATTTTCAGTAGAGATGGGGTTTCACCGTGTTAGTCAGGATGGCCTTGGTCTCCTGACCTCGTGATCCACCCGCCTGGGCCTCCCAAAGTGCTGGGATTACAGGCCTGAGCCACCGTGCCCGGCCGAAAAACCTTTATTTTCTATTTGGAAGTTGAGTTATTCCCAAAGGCAAAGTTTCACATTTCCACATTAGAACTCCAAATCTTACATCTACTAACTTCCAGTTCTCTCCTGAGAAAGTCCCTGTTTCCTTCCATTTTAGTAGATTTTGAAACTTTTAATAAATGAATCACTTTTCAAGGTGTGGTAACTATATCTTCATTTTTGCCCATTACCATCCACAAAGAGGCCATACAGATGTAAGTGCTCAATAAATATTTACCTGAATTAAATATTTCAAAAAGAATTATTAACAAGCACTATAAAATATTCTAATAAGCACACTGGGCTGCATGCTTATTATAACAAGCCAACAAATATCTCCTATACAAAATATCAACCCAGGGAAATTTCCAATGGCTAACCATTACAACAAAATTTAATTGCTACATTGTGGTAAGTAAAAATATAGGAAACTTTTTTATTCATTTGAGTTTTACAACTGGCTGGATTTAGTCTCTTCCCCAGTGTCTGGCCAGAGACAACACAATCGCATCACCATGTTGGTTATACTGGCTGTATTAATCAAGAGGCTAAGCAGTGAATGAATGGACGTGATATTTTTACCCCCAGTTCTCCTTCGGCTCTTGTCAAAGGAGGCTGATAGGGCAGGCAGAAGATCTCAGTTCTTTTAGAACAAGGGTTCTCCAACTTCAGGTCACATCAGAATCCCATGGGGGGCTTGTTCTAACACTGATTGATGGGCCTCATCTCCAGGGTTGCAGATTCAGGATCAGAGGGTTGCAAGTCTAACAACTTTCAATGTAATGCTGATACTGATGGCTCAAGGACAGCATTTTAAGAACTCCTCTTTCAGGGCGCAGTGGCTCACACCTGTAATCCCAGCACTTTGGAAGGGGGAGGCGGGCGGATCATCTGAAGTCAGGAGTTCAAGACCAGCCTGGCCAACATGATGAAACCCCATCTCTACTAAAAATACAAAAATTAGCCAGGTGTGGCGGCAAGCGCCTGTAATCCCAGCTACTTGGGAGGCTGAGGCAGGAGAATCAATTGCTTGACCCAGTGAGGCGGAGGTTGCAGTGAGCCGAGATCACGCCATTGCACTCTATCCCGGGGCACAAGAGCGGAAGTTCGTCTCAAAAAAAAAAAAAACTCCTCTTTCAGGACAACGTTTCTTCAAGTGTGGCCTTTTCTTACAAACTCTGAACAGCCAGGGATGCTGGGGGACCTCCGTCGTGGACATCAGAATCACCACAGCTGGGCCCCAGGAAGCAGCCTTTGAAAGGAGGACTCCGAGGCCGGGCGCGGTGGCTCAAGCCTGTAATCCCAGCACTTTGGGAGGCCGAGACGGGCGGATCACGAGGTCAGGAGATCGAGACCATCCTGGC
>NW_012117932.1:9131974-9136838 GCF_000951035.1 Colobus angolensis palliatus | reverse complement strand
GGAGGGGGAGCTTGCAGTGAGCTGAGATCTGGCCACTGCACTCCAGGCTGGGTGACAGAGCGAGACTCCGTCTCAAAAAAAAAAAAAAAAAAAAAGAAAGGAGGACTCCGGATGCTCCTCGTGCATGGCAGGTTTTGAGAAGCACACCACTGCCACTCTTCATGGCCCTCCTTCAACTTTCCATGTGTTTCTCCTTTATAGCTAAGAGGGCACAAGGGGAGTGACCCTCCCTTGCTAGGATCTCTGGAGCTTGTCACATCCCACACCTGAGTACACAACACTTCTCTTCTCATCCTGTTTTTGTCTTTTTCTCTCACATACTCCCAGCCCCTTAATTACACCCTGGCCTTGCCAGCCGCCTCACCAATGATGGGGGCACTACAGACTAGGAAGCTTGGTGACTAAATCTTTCCTCCTCCTCACCCAAGGCAGCCCAACTTATTTTTCTCTGCTGGGTTTTTCAGAACTACAGTGTAAACTCAGGCTTTCTGATGACTAAACTGAAAACCACCGCAGTATTTTAGGAAGCAAAAAAGCAACATCCTCTTATAATGCAAGATTTACATTATTTTGTACCTCTTTAGAATGTTTAATTTGTGAGTTGGAAAGACATTAATAATTAAACCTCCCTCACTTATAAAATAAGCCTATTAACATGCATGTTATATTCATAAAGATAGTAAGCACACTAAAAAGTGAGACTGTAGGAAAGTTGGTTTTCAAAGAGAAGAATCTCAGAATTAAAGTAAAATGCATGGTGGACATAACCCCTAATAAGAAAAATGTTTCACTGTTGAAAAGCATAAAACTCATTAAAATGCCTTATTCCCTAAATGAAAACTAAGCCTTGGGATATTTAGATAATACATGCTCATTCTAGAAAACTTAATGAAATCTAAAACAAAAATTGAAAGAAAACAATAGTTAATCTAACACATAGTTCCTCTACTATATACAGCCTCACAATTCCTACAATATATTACAATCCTTAGAGAATTATGAAAAATTTAAATAAAGCTATTGACTTTTCTAGAATTGTCACAGAATTAAATTCTGAAACCAACTTTTACCAAATCTAAAAAGGCTAGGCTACGCTTCATTTATAAAGAATTTATATAATCTGAAAACATAATTCAAAGTACTTGTTCATTAAAGAAAATTAATTTTGCATTACCCAAATTATATACACACTTATCCATATATCACTATATGTCAATAGATTATTTTCTTAAAATCTTTAAAAATAACCCTTTGAAAACATGAGAGACTTAAACCTATAATTTTCTAGATCAGAACAATTTATTATGCCTAAGCAATTCTCCTTTACATATACAGAACACTAAGAATGTTATAGTAATTTCTTAGCATATTTCTTTCATGCTCACTGATTTAAATTTGAAGTATTTTCTTCATTATCAATTTTCAATCTAGCGAAAGCACCTTGAAAATGTAAAATGCTACGACTACAGTTATCTGAAAAAGAAAAAAACTGCTAAACAAATATATTACCACTCTTTGCAAAGGGTGTTTTAAAATTCTATATTTTGAAAAAATTTCAGATTTATAGAAGACTTGCAAAAACAATACAAACTGTACAAGTACACCCTTCACCCAGCTTCCCCCTGATGTTAACATCTTACATACACAGAGCAGAATTACCAAAGCTAAGAAATTAACATTGGTACCACACTACTAACTAAATTACAGGCTCTATTCAGATGTCAGCAGTTTTCCTACAAACATCCTTAAAATATTATTTTAAAAAATTAATTTATCCACAAGAGTCCCAAATTCACAAAGTTATGTTAACGTTTAATATAGTTCAAATACTACTGTAGCTGAAACAAAGAGCTAAGTCTGTATTTCTATTTCTGCAAACCAAAGCTTGCTTAGCAGAACTTAACACATCAAAACCATTATAAGGTAGAACTAAACACTTCATTGTATTACATAATGTATGTTGCAACTTGGCTTTTAAGAAATTGGGTCAAAGAGGAATAACTTGCCAACTTGTTGGATTCTCACCATGCAAAAGAGAATTTCCAACAAAAGTAAAATGATTTAACTTTCTCATATCTTACTTATATACCATCTTACCAGTTATTTTTAGTGAACACTAAAGGCCTAGAAGATATAAAGTGAACCTCCATTATTTTGCCTAACAAATTAGAAACTGTAATGATAAAAAACAATTTTTTAACCCCGGTATGGTGGCTCACGCCTGTAATCCCAGCAGTTTGGGAGGCCAAGGCAGGTGAATCACAAGGTCAAGCGATTGAAACCATCCTGACCAACATGGTGAAAATCCATCTCTACTAAAAATATAAAAACTAGCTGGCGGTGGTGGTTGTGCATGCCTGTAGTCCCAGCTACTCAGGAGGCTGAGGCAGGAGAATCACTTGAACCCAGGAGGCGGAGGTTGCAGTGGGCCGAGATCATGCCACTGTACTCCAGCCTGGCTACAGAGCAAGACTTCATCTCAAAAAAAAAAAAAAAAAAAAAACACAATTTTGTAATGAAATACATAATTATAGTAAGCAACGTCATCACAGACCAAGATCCTAATACTTTTCCAGTAAGTTTAGCATTCTATTTCTGATGTCTGGTATCCAAATCACATGTAGTCCACCTCCAGAAGGGGTTAATTAACAGTCTTAACAATCCAAACTCATTCCAAAATAGGACAGGAGAGCACTGCAGAAGGCAAACAGCAGAGTGCCTTGTGTAGATGATATCTGAGTTATACAAAAACCCTTGACTGATTATGTGTTTATAAACCCTCACGATTAGTCCATTGGTCTAAAAAGAACCCAGTGTGAAAAGGCAAGCCAAGTCTAACTTTTAACAATCACTTCTCTCCCTCCAATTTATTATATATTGGTCCATTCACACACAGTTTGAACATGTGCAAATGACCAGGATTCCCATTAGTGACTTATTCAACAAATAGTAATGCCTGTGACATCTAAGAAACTATGAGAAATGTTATATGAGAAAGCCAGAAGAAAATGAAAATTGGCTTTGCCCTCAAGGAGCTTACAATCTAGGTCTTCTATCTGTAAAATTTGTTCCCATGTCAAGTGAAAAACAGCCAATTAGTACAATTTCTGGAAGAAACATAAAAAGAAATGTGTCAATGCCACTTCTAGCACTCAGAATTAACTTTCTCAACATACAAAAACAAAAAACAAAACCCTGAGTCACACCTGTACTACCTAAATGCAATATGGAGAGAAAAAAATAATGAAGTGAAACATAACTGATCCTTGCACATATGAAATTTGCCAACTTCACTTTTCACTTTTTTTTTTTTTTGAGATGGATTCTCACTCTGTCACCCAGGCTGGGGTGCAGTGGTGCCATCATAGCTCACTGCAACCTGGAACTTCTGGGCTCAAGCGATCCTCCTGCCTCTGCCTCTAGAGCAGCTGCGACCACAGGCACACGCCACCACACCCAGCTAATCCAATTTCACATTTTTTAAAGTTCAACGCTTCTGAGGCATGGCTTGGATGCTGCCCTTTACCCAGTAACATGCCAGGATAACTCTGGCTTTCTAGATAGAAAAGAAAACACATTTCACTTTATGGTATGGTAACTCAAACAAATAGATATATTTCTTCCAAATGAAAAATCAGGCTAAATTTTAGTAGAAGTCTATTTTGGCTTGACTGATCATTTACATCAGCCTTAACAAGGACATGGGTCAGTACAACTGAGGCTGAAATCCTTCTTGGTGATGAGGAAATCATGGTTTAAATAAGCAATATAAATATTTGTTTCCACCCCCTTGCACGCAATTTAAAAATCCATCCAAATGATATTTGACATAGCTTAACTTTAAACAAATCCCAAGCAGGGAGTTATGGATCTTAATAAAGAGAAAAACATCACTAGGGCTCTCATACTTGGCTTCTAATATTAGTGAGTTACCAGGCTCTCAAATTGGCGAGTGCTACTCTGTTATTCGCTAATAAGAACGCAGACCAAATTCCGCATCCCTTTTATAATCAGACGACAGTGCATCATTGTGTTAAATCCTCCGGAGCACGTGCAATTACCAGGCAGTTGGGGAAACACAAAACGTGGAGAAAGGATATTTCTGTATTGAAGGTGATGGTTTGGGTTTCCAAACCTACAAGTTCCACTCCTTCTCTGAGGCCAACTGTGATCAAGGGTCCTGCAGATCAGCACCACACAAGACACAACTAATGTGCCTGTGAGTCCAGAGCTCCAGCAGCCAGTGGTCCTGGACCCCAAGAAAAGAAAAAGGTTTCCACGCACCAGAGGACCAAAGGTTTTTACTGCTTAAAAGATGCTCTTTACTGTTTATGAAAGTCCCCTTCACTAAATTCTTAAAAAGCCCAACTTAGTCATTCAACTCACTTGTCAAACGCTGAGACCTATTTTGCAAAAATCAAGTTTAAGACCAAAGGGCAGGCTTTTTTAATTAAGAGAAAAAGAAAGCCCTCCGCCCCCATTGCATGTGGACCTTAAAGAAACTAATCTAATAAACACTAGAAAGGTGGTGTGCAAACGGGCCAGCGTTTGCCGTCCATCCACCTGTGTCATCCAGGTAATAAAGGTGATCCTGGAGGTTATAAACCCCTGTGACAGGGTGCCGGGTTCGGCCCCACGCCGGACCCCCGACTCCGATCCACAGATCCTCTCCATGAGGGGCTCCCCTGGGCTTAGAACGCCCCCGCGCGCGCGTGCAGGCACACACGCGCGCACACTCACACGCTTGCTCGCACATCGCCAGTGCCTCTCCTTCCCACCTGGGACCCCCGAGCAGCCGGGCTGGGTGAACAAGTTGCCGCTGGCCGCGGCGCTCCGCTAGGGGGCCGAGGGTGGGGAGGGGGAG
>NW_012117932.1:9130897-9131367 GCF_000951035.1 Colobus angolensis palliatus | reverse complement strand
CGGGGACGGCAGAGGCGGTCCCGCTTACCTGAGAAGGTCTCGCCCGCCGCAGTCAGCAAAAGTCCGGCCAAAGTCGCCAGGCAAGTCCCAAGACTCCTCATGGTGCTGAGTGCGCGCCGGGCCGCTCCCCGGCGGCAGTGAGTGGGCGCACGAGGGCGGTGGGGGCCGGGAGCTTTGATTCCGAGGCAGCGAGGAGGGAAGGGTAAACAGCAGAGCACTGAGCCAAGCCCCCAAAGTGCCAACAGTTGCAGAAGTCCGAACTCCAGCGGCTCCAGGGGCGCGGGCACAGGGTCCTGGGTCCTCCTCCCCTGTCCCTGGCCCCACTCGGCGTCTGGCGCCGCTGTCGGAGGGAGCTGAGGGCGAGCCCGCGGAGCCAAAATCTTCCCTCGGTTCCGGTGGCTGAGCTCGCCGCTTCTCGCCTTCCCCTGCCCGGGACCCGGGACCCGAGCTGCCGGCCGTGGCCGTGGCGG
>NW_012117932.1:9054561-9130101 GCF_000951035.1 Colobus angolensis palliatus | reverse complement strand
AGCAGTTTCTGCTGTTCTGCCTCCTCATGATGCCTCGGCGTCCCGTGTGGGCCCGGAGCGAGCCGCAGGCAGTACACGGAAGGCGGTGGTCACACCAAAACCAGGGTTTGGATATAACCCGTGGTTTCTGTATCTGGTGCAAAGTGCTGGGAAACGGGAGAAAGAAAAGTGGGGAGTGAATCAAGTAATGTCTTGAAATATTTTAGTTTTACTATTTTGGGTCTGAGTGAAGAAAAAAACCTTACAATGCTTCAGCAAAGAGTAAATTTTTTATTTTAATTGTAAAATTTTTTGTAAGTGATCCTTCTATCTTCCAGGGAATAAGCACATTGAGCCAGCACCAACCAGACAGCTGTAAGCTCCTGGCCTAGCTAACTGAACACAATAGAAGGGTTGGGAAGAGGTTAAATTAGGAACCAAAGTAACTGAGTGACAGGATTCCAGCAATGATTCTGGCTAGAAGGCAAACAGGTGATGCAGAGGCACCCGGGAGTTCTCCTGCACTTTTTCCACAAGAGGAGTTCTCTGCTCAGCGCTCACTGCTTTCTAGTGCTTATAAAGACGTAAAAAATAAAAGGATTCCACTCTCAAATTGACCCTGTCTCCAATGTACACCAGAACCAAGAAAGATAGAGCTGTCGTCCTCCCAAGGCAAATTTGGGGACTAGAAGACTTTTGCCTTTAGTGTAGCAACCAACACTCCTCTTACTTCAGGAAGTCCACTTAGTAGATACTTACCAGACCTGCTCTTTAGAAGTCTCTATATTAATCATTTACTTGTTAATATGACCTTACATCATCCTGCCACTTCTCCCAACTATGTACTTATGGAACCTTATCTTTAATTGTGAAATGAACATTGAAATCTCAGGAAGGAAGCAGTGTCTTCAAGATCAGCAAGTGCAGGTGGTCAAATCTGCAACCTGGGCTTTCAGTTTTGATGTACTTGTGTTCTATACTGGAGTTCAAATTTGCTTTTTTTTAAAAAAAAAATAGTAATAGGCTTTTCAATGGAGTTTTTCTGCTAGTGGGAGGACAGAGGTGGAAGCTAGGGGGATAAAACTTGATCTAATCAGTTTGCTTCAGAGTAACTTCTTTAAATTAGGTGAAGTTAATATTAGGGTAGGATTTCATTTGCAAAGTATTTTAATTCTTTCAGCAAATATCTGCTGAGGCAATACCATATGTCAGGCACTGTGCTAAGTACTGGAGGTTGTCTTAGGCTGGGCTCCCTCAGAAACAGACCTGGAGGTTAGGATTTAATTATAAGTGGTTTCGAATTGGGGAAGTGATCCCAGAAATCACTATAAGGAAGGTGAGACAGCAAAACAGAGGGAAAAAAGCAGACATTGATATGGGATGTGTCAATAAGCAGGTGACCACTGTGGACAAGGGAAACTCAGTCCCCTGGTGGGGGGACGAGGAGGAGCAGGATGGAAGAGGAAGGGACCACACTTCGGACCTGCCACTGAGGCAGTAGACAGACAGCCCTGCCAGGACTCCAACTGCTGCTGCCACAGGACTCCCGTTGGTAACCTCTACAAACCCTGTCCCTTGCGATTGTTACTTAAAGCTTAGTGGTAGGGTCTGTAAATTTCAATTACCCCTGTTCTCTATCTTTACAATGTTAAGTTGACTATCCTTTGCAGCCTTCCATCCACATTTCAAAGGGTGGTAGGATTTTTGCCAGCCGCTTCTGCCCTCTTAATTCATGACAACTACTGTTAGTTTACTCCCTCTTATAGGTAACCGGTCAGAGCAGCCCTGGAGCCTAAATGGAAGTCCTCTGCTGAAATCAATGGATTAGACTTCATCTAAGGAAGGGATGCTGTAGGAATCCTCCCAGTGGGACATTTGCTTTGCCTTGTTTTTTCAGCAGTAGAGATTTAGTTTTAACCACATTTCACTCCTGACTCTCTGGGGACAATAGTGACATTTGCAGAATGGCTGCTCAGAGTTAGGGGTGCTGTCAGGCCAGCCCCTGACATTGGTAGGCTTGGGCAAGAGTACAAATGCATAGCCACTCACCATATGCCTAATATTTCAAAGTTATTGATCAAGCTATCAAACTACTATATATATTCCTACCTTGATACATATAACAACCAAATTGAAAGATAATACCTACAGATTTTATAGGACAAAAAAACAAAATCAGCAACTGAATTATGCATATCTACTAGACATTAGCTATGTCTAGATTTTCTTTGATAGGCTATATGAATAAGTGACAAAGATACATGATTCATATATATTTATTCTATAAAATTGATATTTCTCTCTAGTAAAATCACTGTGTTGTTATAATCAAGATTTTCACTGAATTTGTGTTCCACTGACAGCAGTGATTGAAAGCTTTGCTGTTCTGTATGGTAGCACCTAACAGCGTTTCAGGTGTTCTGTTCCTCAGTGGCACTAGCTACATTTCAAATGCTCAGTAGCTTCACGTGGCTAGAGCTACTGTATTGTACAACATGGAGAGAGAACAAGTCCATCATCATAGAAAGTGCTATTGAACAACATTAATCGAAAAGATTCATTTATTCAGGCCCCGTGAGGTGGCTCACACCTGTAATCCCAGCGACTCAAGAGGCAGAGGCCAAAGGATTACTTGAGGCCAGGATTTCTAGACCAGCTTGGACAACATGGCAAGATCCTGTCGCTACAAAACAATTTTTTAAATAGTCAAACATGGTGATTTATCCCTGTAGTCCCACCTACTCAGGAGGCTGAGGCTGGAGGATCATTTGAGCCTAGGAGTTTCAGGTTGCAATGAGCTGTGCACTCTACACTCCATCTGGGTGAAGAATGAAATCCCAATTCTAAAAAAATAAATAAATGATTAATGTAGTCAAATCATACAAAATATATGTACTTATACCACAAATGTAAATTACTTTTTTTATTTCAGAAAATTAGAATTACTTTTCTATAGTTGTTAAAAATTTTCTTTCAAATGATTTAAAGTTATCTATTAGAATAAAAATGCAAAATACAAATTATGACAATATAAACACTGAAATAAAAGTTATTTTTTAAAGTGTAAACATTTTATTTAATATTTGGAAATGTAATTACACCTTATTAATGTGTAAATAAAACATAAACTTCTTAGTAATTCCAGCATTCATTGTCCACCTGGTTGTTAACATAAATAATCAGTATTATGTTTCCTGTGTTATAACCTCATATCTACCATTTTAACAGTAACATTAATTATTTAATTTTGCAAAATACTGGCCAATCACCATGTTCAACTGCATGCAAATACTATACTGCTGTATGACTTCTTCCAGAACCATGAATTGGAACAAAAAGAGAAGCAAGAAAATGGATGTTTGGAATTGCTAGCAAATCCTCATTATTTAAGACTGTATGATATGCTTGCTATCTAAAAGGAAGGTTTTGACAGTTTAATTCATTTGACTTTTCTTTTAATCAAGTGCCTCCACTATACATCATCCACACGTTTAGGAGCGTCCATCTTCCACGTCAGCAGCAGCACACCCTGCAAATCTTCAGGTTGTGGGACGCAGTCATCTTTGTTTCCAGGTCAAGGGGCTATAGGGGAAAAGTGTTTCTCTGGGGCCTTAACAGTGTTGGTTTTGAAAGCAAAGGTTTAGGGTTATGTTAATGCAGTCTTAACACTGAGCACCAGACCCCTACTGACAGAAGTGGCTGTATGTTCCTTAATAAATGTATTTTTATAGGTTTGTGATGCCCAGTGCAGGAGCCCATCCTGCCAGTCGGTGGGCAGAATTGCTGGCTGTACTTGTGCGGTGCTGGTGCCTGGCAACAGTAACTCTGCTCTTGAGATTTGTCCAAACCCCATTAAAGTCAAAATGTAAGTATAAAAATGAAAACTGATCTGACCATAACCTATCCCTACCTACCCAAAACGTTATGTTGAATTAGGAGGTTAACCCCATGCGGAAAGTTCCTAAACTAGCCGAAGTATTTGCCAAGAAGCATGGACAAAATGATCATTTAGATACCTCCCAAGGTCACTCACTTGTAACCAGATGGAAAAAGAAAAGATTGTCATTGTTTCCATTGCTCATGTTTTCTTATCTAGGCCTTGGTGAAATGATTACTTCCCACTTTTAGATGCATGTTGGGATTATGAAAGTGTGGTTTGAGAGAAATGGAAAATGTAAATAAGCATTCTTGTATAGGTTTCCAAAATGATATATTCTCTTTTGTTTATCAGATAGCAAGTTGTAGGAAGGGAGTGAGGAAGGATAGGTAGGAGAATGAAAGGAAGGGAAGAAGGGAGGGAAGGAGGGAAGGGAAGAAGGGAGGGAAGGAGGAAAGGGAAGAAGGAAAGGTATAAAAGAGGGACAGAGAGAGCATTACCTAGAGTCCAACTTCATTTGAATCCCAACTGTGTGAGTTAAACGAGTTCATTTCCACTTCCTGATTTGTAGAAATGGAATTATATGTGAAAGCTCTGTGTAAACTCTGAGGCGCTGAGCAAACTTGATTATTTATTATGTTGATCTCTGATTAAGCAAAGCTGGGAGTGAGTAGTGCCTCATCCCACTCCCCACCCATCTCGCCCCCATTATTCTTTCCCTCAGAGGACTGTGCAGGCACGCACAGCAGTGGGGCCTCGGCCACGTGATATGCAGATCCCTGTCCTTGTGCACACGCACAATTTGCGTCGACTTTACTTAGCTTCAGGCATGAGAGGAGCAAATAAAACTTTTCACCCAGGACTGACTTCACTTCACAGCTTCCCTCACCTTTTGAATGTGTATACATGAAACCGGGGAAAGTGGGATGAAAATGAAAAACACATCATTAGTTTTTCACAGGGGTCAGAAGAAACCAGGTCATTTAAACTGTCACCAGCGAAGCCCCGTTTCACCTGAACAAATGACAAAAAGGGAGCAGGTGCCCTTTTTTGTGGCTGTTCATATCCTACCTAGGGTCAGAACCTGTCACTGACAAAAGGCAAAGCTCATCCAAGCATAGTTCAAAGCCACTTTTGTATAAAGGTTTAAACCACTAGGATGAATTTTTTAGATGCCCCAGGAATTCCTTCTCGTGGCCTGATTAAAAGCAGAGAGGTAATAGGTTTTAGGTCTTTGCTTTGCTCACATTACCCACAGAATATAAATGACTCTCTGCATTGTTGGTGCTGAGGCAGTGTATTGCATACTCTTTTTTATGTTAGGAAAACGTTATCAGCCTCTCACACTGTTACCCTGTGTGACACTGGGAAATTCACTTAACCTCTCTGTGTTTCAGTTTCCTTATCTGTAAAACAGAGATAATCATTGTCCACACTTCACAGGGTTGTTGTGAGGATTAAATAATAATGTAATAAGTATTGTAATAAAACAATAGTTCCTGGCTGGGTGCAGTGGCTCGTGTCTATAATCACAGCACTTTGAGAGGCCAAGGCAAGAGGGTCACTTGAGCCCAGGAGTTTGTGACCAGCCTGGGCAACATAGTGAGACCCTGTCTCTATACAAAATAAGTAAATAATTAGCGGGGCATGGTGGCACACGTCTGTGGTTCCAGCTACTTGGAAGGCTGAGGTGGGATGATCAATTGAACCTTAGAGTCACAGCTACATTGAGCCATGATTGCACCACTGCACTTCAGCCTGGGCAAAAGAGCAATACCTTGTCTCAAAAAAAATCAGTTCCTGGCACATCATTAGCGATGTAAAAGTTGTTGTTGATGATGATATTAACCAATGATTTTTAAATTAAATACTAAAGAGAACCGACCATGCATAAACTGCATGCTGGGTTTTATACGTGTGCAGATGGGTTGGAAATATCTAACTGGGCCCAGTTATTTAGATGGGAAGACTTTCCAATAGATGTACCTGTCCTTTCTCGTCACACATCTTTCTGGGCATAATAGTTTATATCGGCTGCCAGACTCCGCACTAGTAAAACTGCATGGTTTATCGTGGCAGCCCTTAGTGTTTCTCCATCTACAAACTGAGAACGACCCCTGTGCTGTCTGCCTTCACTGTGTTGTGGGAGAGCCAATGACAGTGTGTGTGAAAGTTCTTTATAAACAGGGAAAGCCTGTGCACATGGAAGGTAGTATACTGGGCCCTCAAGTACTAGACTTTGATTGATGAATAAGGATGATCTAAGATCTGTGACAGAGTTTCTCATGAAGCTGTTTTATTTAGTTTTATCAAATAGGACTGAAAGTTCACAATTTACACATAGGTCACATTTTTACAAAAATCTTTGTCTGATTGGAACTTTTACCTATTCTCTATTTTAGGTAAAATGACTAGGTAGGTTGATAATCTCTAAAAATTCTTCTTGTAGTCACGGGATCAGTAGCAGGGCAGATCTTACAAGGCAATCTCAATATACAGTACCAGAAAATAAGAGTATGACAGCCATGTCTGAGCCTGTGCTCCTAGGGACTAGGAGACCCAGGAAATGACCTGATGGAAGGTCCCTGACACCAGTCAGATCCCCTCTGAGAGTTGCTTTGTATCTGCAGGTCTCCTGGTGACTTCCTTGATCCAAGTGCGGGCAGAACACCAGGGCTGCCTGACACCGAGGCCCGCTGGGGCAACAGGTCACGCTGTACCCTCTCGTTCCACTCCTGCATCCTGAACTAGGGGAAACAACTTCCTACACAAAAGCAGTCTTCTGACCAGAATAGCCTGACTGCCCTGTCCCCAGAGGACCGGAGAGCCGGATGAGGCTTTTTCCTGTCCGGAAGCAGGGTTCCATCTACAAGACCAGCGGCTGCAGCCACAGTGTAGACATAGTAACCACCTGCCCACACACGTATTGGCAATGGTTTTCAGACTAGTTAATCATCTCTAGAAAAAGCAAAAAACCAAGTTATGAAGATTTTATCAGAGCTCTCTGGAGGTCACTGTACAGTCTCTCTACTTTTGTTTAAGTCTCCAAGAAGTACTAGAAGAAAATGCTTTCTGCGAACTTTTTGGAGCTGGGAGGTTTTAGAGATCTGCTGGCTCACTCAAGAGTATGAAATAACACTTCACTGCTTGGATCACAGTCAGTTCAAAGGCACAGGCGGCAGCTCACCAAGTAGCAGCTACTTTCCACGTGAGGGTTCATTAAAGGAGACAGCGTCTGTCCCCGTGTACCTCTTTTTGCCCAGAGCCTTTGAACTAACATTTCATATTAGTTCTTGTGCCTTTGTTTGAGACAACTGTTTTCCTCAGAACACATTTTGGGGGTTCGTCAGATTTTCCAAAACTCAGGGTGGAAATTATGGTACTTTATCGTGTTCCCATGGATTTGCAGTTCCTTTTTATTTTACTTTCTTTAAAACAAATCCTTTGAAGCTGATCGGTATGTTTCTAAAAACTCAGCTTGACTAATACTATTAAGAAACTTTATGCTAACCATGTCTTTCCTGCCTCAGATTGAATTATTGCAACAATGGCGTCCTGGGTCCTTGATCTGTAATGAGGCTGGGTTTCCAACAGAATATGAAAAAAATAAAAACATTTCAATGCTAACATCAAAGGAAAGATCATCTTTATTCTCTCTTCATCTTTGATATTTTAAAGTTTCCAAATGTTGTGGTTGGAATTGACAATTTCTAGACAGTCATTACTGTCAAGATGAGACAAGCTGCAGAGGAAAACATTCAAACTTATCTCAGTATGTTGTTTAAGCTAACATTTACTGAGTTCTCACTATGAACGAAGTGTTTTGCTAGGGCATTAAACCTCTGAAAGTCATGTATAGTTTTGATGCCCATTTTAGAGATGAGGAGACTGAGGCTTAAAGCTAGAATGACTTAGATGTTATAAAGATAAGGCAGCATAATTAGGCCACAGTCACTCAGCTAGTAGTAACTGGTAGAGCTGTGATTTGTAGGCAAATATTCTCATTTCCAGAGCTCCCTTTCTTACCCATTCTGCTGTATTTTCCATCTCCATCTTTGTCACTTTTTCTACCATAAACTCACCATCAAATTGTTGTCTAACTTGCCATCCACTGGCCACATGCTACACTGATCTAGTTTAGATAATGATCTAAAAGCTCCCATCTAAATTGTATTCATCCATCAAAGACATATAAGTTAGGACTGAGATAATCTGTGGGTAACAGAAAACCCAGCCAACACTGGGGTAGAACATTGGTTAAGGGCATACTGCCTGTTTTCAAAGTCCAGCCTTTCCACTTGCTGAGTTACTTAGGTAAATTATTCAACCTTTCCATGCCTCAGCCTCCTTATCTAAGGATTGGGATAACAATGGTAGTCACTGTTTAAGGTTCATATGAGGATTAAATATGAATTCATGTAAACTACCTAGAAAGTGCTAGAAACATTTGCTGTTGTCATTATTTCAACAAATAAACGGGTTTAGTTTCTCACATTAAAAAAAAATCTGAGGTAGGCAGTCCAGGTGGTGCAGCCACATCACAAAGCCAGGAAGGAACCAGGCTCCTTCTGTCTCCCTGTTTGGACATTTCCTGCATGTCAGTTTCATTCTCCGGGTCGTAAAATATAAGTACCTCCTTCGGCATTCCAGACAGAAGAACGAGGAAAGGCAAGGGACAAAAATGACTTATTCCAGTGGCCTTTGGATTTTATTCCAGAAGGGAAGGCCTCCTAAAGGTTTTCTCCTACAGCTCATTAGCCACAATGATGTCCTATGGTCATGCTTGCTTCAGTGGAGGGGGAGGTTTAGTCCTTCATTTTCCTCTCCAGTGGAGGAAGGGAGGGGAGAATGGGACTGGGAATGGGTATTGAGTGAACTGACCTTCAGTACTGCCCAACAGGCCCAGCTCAAACCCCACCTACTTGTCTTCCCCAATTATCAACATTACCTGTGCCATTTCTGTGGCACTCATTTTTGGTTCTCTCTGCCTAGGAACCATACTTTTGAATGGTTGGTTTCGCCTCAACCTTCAGGTTCCAGTTAATGTCTTCTCAGAAAGAGATTCTCTAGCCACCCATTGAATATATGTCCATCCTCTCACTCTCTTTCTTAGCACCCTGTTTATAATGCTTAATTCAATTTTCAGGGTGAGAGAGAGAATATTTGTTGTATTCCTGATAAGCAGGGCTTTCTCCCTGCCCATGGTATAAACTATGGCCCTAGTAAGAGGGCAGGGTACTGTCACCTCAGGAAGGAGGATAAACTGTGTAAGCTCACATCAGAGAGGATGTGGAAAACCATCCCCTTCCTACTGCAGTAGATAACTGAAAGAAGAAAGGAAATGAGCTGGGCGGGGTGGCTCACACCTGTAATCCCAGCACTTTGGGAGGCCAAGGCAGGCCAAGGAAGGCGAATCATGAGGTCAACAGATTGAGACCATCCTGGCCAACATGGTGAAACCCTCTTTCTACTAAAAATACAAAATAGCTGGGCGTGGGGGCACACACCTGTAGTCTCAGCTACTTGGGAGGCTGAGGCAGGATAATCACTTGAACCAAGGAGTTGGAGGTTGCAGTGAGCCGAGATCTTGCCACTGTAATCCAGCCTAGCAAAAGAATGAGACTCTGTCTCAAAAAAAAAAAGGGGGGGGGAATGAAATTAAAGCTAAGGGGTAAGGCATCAATGCAGAGCTGTCCAAGAATATCGGGATTCATGGCCCACCTCTAGAGAATAGTCTGGGAAGACGGCAGAGCACTCAAAGAAATCCCAAGTTCAACATGGCACTAATTTAACTAGGTCAGGCATAGTAATTCCATAGCTGTACAGGGCAGTAGCCAGATGCTGAATGAATGAATGAATGAATGAATGAATGAATGAATGAATGATTCTGAAAGATCATTTTGATGGGATGTGACTATTTTGATGGGAAGTGTGATCTTGGTCTCACTACAATATAGCTACAATGTGATGTTTTGCTTCCCTGGAAAGGTGATGACCTCTTTAAGGCAGAAACTGCCTTTTTCTTCTTTGTATCCCCTTTGGGATCTCTCACTGAGGCACTTCATGGGTGTGTGTTAATTGATTGAAAATGAGGATGAACATTAAAATAACAGAATCAGGAAGAAGCAAAGGCATGTAAGTCCCAAGTTTGCCTGCATTTTTCTTCAGAGTGAGCCTTATAGCTCATCAGAAAAAGAGAGATTCCAGCAGATGGTACAGGCAGATACTGCCTGTTCACTTCTGTGTTTCAGTGCTACTTTAGGATGGAAGAACAGCCTTGAAGGTAATAAGATTCCCAGGGAACATCTGAGATTTAAAAAATCACTATTTAACCCTAAGCAATAGAGCTTCGTGCTTAGATCATGACTTGTATCATACACATCCTTACCAGGGAACTAAGCTGATGTCTTGAAATCTTGATTGAACTTTTAGGTTTCATTTTGTTTCCCTACCAATTTAAACAAAAATATTTGCTTGGTAGAAATGTAGATGTCGTATTCCTGTGTAATACTGTCATTTTTGTCAGATTTCACAGATATTCAATCGGCAACCAGAATCAGCCCTAGTGCCCTCTTGTTCTAATTGTCCTCTCTGTGTTCAGATAGCTCTATCAGGCCACGTGACTCACAGATACTTCTTTTGGGAATGCACAGTCCTGATTCCACCCCTTGCTATCAGTGTGACCTTGGGACACACAGGAACCTCTCTGATCCAGTTTCCACTCAGGTTAAAGGGACTAACAATACCTGTACTTGCTGATTTGTGAAAGAATCAGAAGAATGAAATGAGATGTCTGTGAAACAGTTAGTATGCTGTTAGGTGCTATGTGGATGAAAATTATGACTTATGAATATTACCATTAGCCTCTATTTTAGGCCCTTTTTATAGGAACAGACAGAGCAGAAAAGTCAAATAATTTTTCAGGGCTTTGGGTTTAAAATGGCAGATTGAACTCACTCTTTTACCTTTGCCTCCTCCTGAAAGCTTAAAATAATAACAATAGAAGGATAAGGGGAAGTGTCATTAAGCCACAAAGGCAAAGAATGCAAGAGAAGTCAACAGCAACAAACTTCTGAGAGTCGAAAAGCAGGAAAAAAAGAGTGGCAACTGACTCAACAGAGCAAGGAAAAACAAATCCGTAGCCATCCAGCATTTGGGAGACCCAAGAAGTGCTCTGATCTGCACAAAAGAAGTGTCAAAGGCCTCAGGAGTTGGAGCTTAAAGTAGGCTGCAACCAGGAGGATTGGTTAAATATTTGTTAGCGTAGTGAACTGCCCCTCCCCCGAATCATCCTTGGTCCACTTAGCTGAGGTGAGTTGAGGCCTCTTATCCTCTCTGGCTGAAGATGAGAGGTTAATTCTCTGACAAAGTTTTAACAGAATGTGTTCCCACTAGTGGAGACTCTGGCACAACGGAGGTTGCGTGCCTCAGTGGAAAATAAGTTTATGTGACAGTGCAAGTGATGGATGTTGAAACATCTCAACCCTTCTTTCCTCTCACCTCTCAGAATGCTGACAGTCAGCCTTTTCCCCTCCACATACGTCAAAAATCAAGAAGCAGAAATATCATTTGACCCAGGAATCCCATTACTGGGTATATAACCGAAGGAATATAAATCATTCTGTTATAAAGATACATGCACATGTGTGTTCATCGCAGCACTATTCACAATAGCAAAGACATGGAATCAACCCAAATGCCCATCGATGATAGACTGGATAAAGAAAATGTGGTACATATACACCACAGAATTCTATGCAGCCATAAGAAGAAACAACATCAGCCGGGTGCAGTGGCTCACGCCTGTAATCCCAGCACTTTGGGAGGCCGAGGCAGAAGGATCACTTGAGCCCATGAGTGCAAGACCAGGCTGGCCTACATAGTGAGACCCCCATCTCGAAAAAAGATTTTTTTTAATTGGCCAGGGGTGATGGCATATGCCTGTGGTCTTAGCTAGTCAGGAGGCTGAGGTGGGAGGACCTGAGCCAAGGACGTCTAGGTTGCAGTGAATTGTGATCATACCACAGTACTCCAGCCTTGGTGACAGAGAGAGACCCTCTCTCAAAAAAAGTATAGAATTTGGGATATAAGAGATTCAACATAATAGAGGCCAAAAAAGTTCTCAGACTTATAATACAGGGATGAGAGCTGTGCAGAAAAGTTAGTGAAAACTGGATTGGATCAGAGGATCCATGAGAGATGTTGTCAAGAAGATGAAATTGACAGAACACTTAATATGCTAGACATAGTGAGGAGATATAATATTTATGGGTAGAATTTGGAATGAATTGGTGGTAGAAATTAGATGATTAGAATTTAAGCCAGCAAAAACAAGTCTATTATTAACTCTAAAATGTGAGGAAGGAAAGGAAATGTTACCACCTTATACAATAGTGTCTCGGCTGTGAACAACATTGGTTGTCATAATAATGTTAACAATGAATATTTCCCTGACCAAAAGTATCATAGAACTCTATTGAGATGACAGAAGTGTGGCGTTTCTGCAGTATGGGAGTAGAGAGGTGGCTGTGGTGAGGGGTGTTAGAAAAATAAAGAGCTGAATTCTTATCTCCCAAGGTGTGAGTCAATGGCAAAGTCCTAAATTAACAGTATAAACATGATAGTTAGAGATGTGAAGGTCTATACCAATGTAAATGGCCGACAAAGTTGAAATGACTATCTCTCAGAAAGGGAAATGCATATGTGTGTGTTTGGGTTGTGGATACTGCATTCATTACTAGAGATTTTGTGCATATGTAACTTTAATACAATTATAAACTAAATTTCCTAAAACGTCAACTAAATTGCCAAACTACGTTTTTGGGACAAGGGACAAAATTATAGGTTCTCACCTTGAATTTTTTCTTTGTTCATTGAATTATACAACTTGCCCCATTTCTAAGCGCTCAAGGTACTGAATCTACAAACGAACAGTGGCCAGAATATGTATAAAAATATAACTTTGATGCACAATCTCCTGCAACCAGCTGGGGAAGCCAAATAGTTTTCTATATTAACCAGTCCGTGAAAACAGTCTGCTGTAACTCTGACCTATAGGAAGTCAGACTACTCTCTCTAGCAACCAGTGCAGGAAATTAAAAAATAACCTCTGTAGCATTCAGCCCCAAAAGTCCAGAACTTGATTAATAACTGACAGCTTTCCTAATTTTCGTCCCTGCTTCCAACTTAGGATCAATCAGAGAAAGCCAAATATACGATCCAAACCAATCACATAGGATGCCCTGCTCCCAGTTAGCAGCCTCCAGTTTCCCTGGCCAGTGGCCTCCAATCAGGGCACACCTGGAGCCTGCTTTTTCTCCACTATAAAGTCTTCCCACTCCTCTCCTTGCCTTTGAGGCTTGGCAAAATACAAGTGATGGTGGCTAACTCCTTTGCTATAACAGGCTCTGTATAAATATCCTTTGCTTGTTCTCATTTGGTTGATCTTCATTGACTTCTACATACTATTTTTAGGTATTGCAGATTTTTAAAGATTGAGAACCATTTGATTTGTCAAAAATTGATGCCCACTAAACCAATGATTCAAGTTCAAGAAGATTTAATCATTTCCTGAAAAAAATCCTTACATTTATCCCCCCACATGTTGCATTCTGTTTCCATGTGCAAAGTGCTACACTGGGTATTACAGAAAATACAAAAATAAATTAGATGATTTGAGTATTTCACTTAATTGGATTTAATAATTTCATAGTTTCTTAAATTCAGATAATCAAA
The DNA here is from genome assembly GCF_000951035.1 of Colobus angolensis palliatus. Taxonomy (NCBI): domain Eukaryota; kingdom Metazoa; phylum Chordata; class Mammalia; order Primates; family Cercopithecidae; genus Colobus; species Colobus angolensis. Next base: position 9,116,510 of record NW_012117932.1, on the reverse strand, counting down.
GTTATCTTAGGATTAGGAACTGGAAGCTATATTCATACTTTCAAGAAAATGGAATGTAATTTTAAAAAGCAAGTTGCCAAAATGAGAGATCAAGTTGTACTTTTGTTGTGTTTTGTTTTGTTTTGTTTTTGAGACGGAGTCTTGCTCTGTCCCCCAGGCTGGAGTACAGTGGTGCTCTCTCGGGTCACTGCAACCTCTGCTTCCCGAGTTCAAGTAATTCTCCTGCCTCAGCCTCCCAAGTAGCTGGGACTACAGGCACCCGCCACCACGCCCAGCTAATTTTTATATTTTTAGTAGAGACGGGGTTTCACCATTCTGGCCAGGCTAGTCTCAAACTCCTGACCTTGTGATCTACCCACCTTGGCCTCCCAAAGTGCTGGGATTACAGGAGTGAGCCACGGCTCCCAGCTGTACTTTGGTATTTTTTATTTTACATTTTACCTCACATAGTCCAATTAAAATTTTCTTACTTAACTATCTTGGCATATGTCTAAAATTTGCTTTTCTTCCCCCTTGAAATCTTATGTTAACTACTACAAATACAAGTATTAAGTGTATTTCATTTACCCACTGAATTGAACTGAATTTAAAACTGAATTGCAGATGTCCCATGAAGGGGCACATATATGGTTATGGAAAATTATTCTATTGAAAATAATAGTAGTTTTTATAGTGATATAAATCTGAGAAAGCAAAATAAATTGAAGTTGGAGAAACAGATGTATTCAGTAAAAAACTACTGTGCGCACGTGGTGAACTAGTCTTTAGCAGGATTCGAATAATGCAATCAGTAGGAATTTGGCTGGCCTGTGGAGTTTTCAAAGGCATGGATGTTCCAATAATAGCTGGAAATTTGTTGTGGACACGAGGCTATTAAGCCTGTCTCCCGCTGCATTCAGTATAGTGGTAAAAACTATTATTAAATAACTGATTTTATAGCAACTGTTACAATTGTTTGTCCAAAGTATAAATTAAAGTTTATGATGGGTGCAAATGTACATCTTAAAACGTATAATACTAATTTAGGTTCCTTTCACGTTTTAAAATAACCACTCAGACGAAAGAACAGTGACTACCAAAATAAGAGCAAATTAATAAGGCTGACAGGAAGACTTTTCGAAAGTGTAAAACATTAAATGTGCCTTTACTTTTCAAACACAGAGTCCTACAATTATCAGGGGTCTTGTCCCTTGCTGAGTGCACGCAACTTCCATTAGCGGTAATGGCCATGACGCACATGAAACCCCGAGAAACAATTAAGGAGCACAGATGACGGATCTGGTCCCCGAGCCTCCTGGGTCACGTGTTGACACCCACCATACCTGGTGAGGTAGAACCGGAACTGATTAACCCACTGATGCCAGTCAGTCTTTCTAGCCGTTGCTTCTACCTGCATCATTTCCTCCCTTGAAGCCCCTGAAATCAAACTTGTCAATTTATAAAAGACAAAATTCTTTAGTAAATGAAAAGCTTCACACTTAGGCACGAGCAAAGCTTCTCTGGTGCCGGGATAGGAACTGATCCCATTTTCTTTCCCTAGTTTGTTTCCTGCATCAGAATGATTTCAAACTTGGAAAGCCTTTTATCACTGAAGCTTTTTAGACATGGCAGATTCCCAGGCCCTGCCCGATGTTCACAGTGTCTCTGAGGCTGGGAGTTGGCAGTGCGTTTCCTAAAGACCTTCATGAGGCTGGGGGCTGGGGTGTGAGCAGGGTCTGAGAAGCAGTAGCACTACCCTGTGATATTTAACTCAGTATTCAGCAAAAAGTAAAAGCACATAATACGTATTTGAGGATAGAACAATTTTAAGGAGGATTTTAAAGTATATTTTTATACATATATTATACATTATATATACATAAATATGTATATTATATATAATATAGACATATATATTCCTGAAAATTCTCAGGAACAACTTGACTCTACCTTTGACTAAAAGTAAATATTCATAGTAATAAAATGCACACATGGGTATTCCAGAGCATGGAGTTTAAATAAAAAATATTAAAAGTCCCTAAGATTGTTAATAGACCCAATGTGAGATACATATAAAACACACACACCGTTATTTGGAAGATGAAAATTTTTAGGAGAATAGAAGAGTTGGAAGCCACTCTAGAAGTCATATAATCTAGGTTTTAAAAAAAAAAAAAAAATCTGTTTGATCATCATAATCACCTGGGGGGGGATTTGTAGAAGGATCAGTTACGAAAATCTCCTCCCTAACTACCGAATCTAAATTTCAGAGAGTGGCCCTAGGACTCTGTATGGTTTAAAATTTTGAAAACACATCCATGACTCGTGTGGGAATTCTAATTTTTCTTCCCAAGAGTCCTTGTTCTTTCAGTGCGTCCTTGGATGATATGGCTTCCTGCAATTGATCGTCTGGTCACTGTCCTTTGAACCAATCTGTCTGCCTGGTTCTTACTGAAAGCACAGGGGCAGGTGTGGAGTTGAGAGGTGGCATCTTTCCCCAGGTTCTGGACTGTGGTCTACCAGAGCACCAAGATCCAGTTAACTATTTGGCAATGTTTTTACATTTTTGGCTCATATTGATCTAGCAAGCAGTTATCAAAAATGTTGAGTTTTGTTTGTTTTTAAAGTATTGTAAAACCATAGTTTCCCCATCTTTTGTTTGTGAATTTGAATGTTAACCTAGTGCAGAGGCCACTTAAGGTTGGTCTTGTTACATTTAATTCAAGATTCAGGTTTTCAGGTTCATTTTGGATTTAATCTTTTAGTATATTAATCTGTGTCTCTCCCTGCTAGTGTCAGCCTTGGATTTGTACAGAAGCCATTTCTGGCCTTACTGAAGTTATTAAGAAACACATTAAAGGAAAGAGAGGTGTAGGCACATCCCTAAAGACTCCTTTCTGCATGAATAACAGTTGTCGCCCTCTTTGATCGAGTTTTCACCTGGCCACACACTTGCCACATGTCTAAACATTCAGCCCAGGCTTCCCCTTCTTGTTAATAGAAATTCCATAAGAAAGGCCTGTATAGTTGCCTTCCTTGAAATTAAATCTTGACACCTACGTTGTTTAACATTACCCCAAATCTCTGTATCTGCAAGGTGTATTTTATTTTATATGCTCAGAATATTTTATGTGAAAAGCGTAGCTGTCAATAGATGCATTCCCCATTTCACAACCTCTTTTTAAAATTTTCTTTTAGTAGAAACAGCTTTACCAAAGTAAAATTTCTTATGAGATTCTTTTTTCTAAAATTTCCACCAACATACACTTCTCCTTTCGTGACAATCTTCTAGCTGGTCCAAAGGCCACAGTGTCTGACAGTAATTCGCCGAGGTACCACGTTTCAATTTCTTCAGCACATTTCAATTAGGAGACCTTTGAGGTGAGAAAGAAAAAGAAAAGGAGTGGGAATCAGGTGATGCTAAAAGAAAAACAACATGAAAGGCCAGGATAAGGAACATCTTTGGACAATGGAAAAAGGAAAAATAAACCTCACAAGAAGTCTCAGGAAGACCTTGACTACCTTCAATTCAAAGTAACTGTTCATAAAATGCACACATGTGGGTATTCCAGAGCATTGGGCTTAAATAAAAATTTCCCAAATCCCTAAGATTATGAATGGACCTAATGTGAGATACTTTTTCAGAAGTTTTAGTCTAATAGTGAAGATGTAATTTATATTGGGCTTTGTATTGGCAAAAAGAAAAATAAAAAACGTCTTAAGCAAGAAAGGGAATTTACTGGCTTACGTAATTTGTAGTCCAGACATTGGCCTCACTTGGGTCGGCTTGAATCCTACAGTGATGTCATCAGGCCCCTGTTTCCTTCTGTCTTGCTGAGCTACTTTCTCCCTTGCTGATCCCATTCGCTGGTGGGTACTCTCCTCTTAATATCAATATATCTGCAGACTCACACACTCAGAGCCCACATCCAGAACAAAATAAACAATATTTCCTCTCATTAATTCTAAGTACACTTGGCTGAATAACAGTTGCCCAGAGATACCAAGTTCTAATCCTGGAACAAGCAAATGCTACCGTATGAGGAAAAAGTGGTCTTCAAAGATGTGATTACTTTAAGATTCTTGACATGGGACATTTAGTCTGGATATTGCAGATGTCCCCCAAATGCAATCACAAATGTCTTTATAGGAGAGAGGCAGAGGGAGACCACACACACAGAACAGGGGGAGGCAGTGTGACTATTGAGGCAGAGATAGGAGTGATGGGGCCACAAGTAAGGGAATGCCTGCAGCCACCAGAATGAGCAAGGAACAGCCTCTCCCTTAGTGCCTCTGGAGGGAGCGTGGCCCTCTGACAACTTGGTTTTGGCTCCATAAAACAGATTCCAGACTTCTGGGCTCCAGAAATGCAAGGGAATAATTTCAGTGACTTGACGCCACCAAGTTTGTGGTAATTTGTTGCAGCAGCCACAGGAAATGAATATACCAGGTAATGTGAATGGTGCTGATTTGATCAACCTGAGTCGCAAGGCTACTTCTGAGCCCGTCACTGCACACTGACAAGGTGGGACTGGGTTATAGCAGGCGGAGAGGTTCCCCAAAAGGAAGGCATAACTGGAAACAGACGCAGGTGGGACGAGGGGGCAAAAAAACCCCAAAAAAAACCCTTCCTGTTTAAGAGAAAACAGAAGGGTTCAAAGTTAACATTTATACGCAAGAATATTAACGTGTTATGGCACTTGAGCTTTCGTGTCGCTGCGATGATGTCAAGCAGCGTATTATCAGGAGGCACTGGGTTAATCAGGGACCACTTGCTAAGAGCAGATTTGCTTTTATCGTTGATCACCGGGACTTCTCCAAGTCTGACAAGTGTCTTTTTGGACAAGCTGTATGTTAAGATCACACATATTATTCTGATGTAAATAAACATACTGTGTTATTAGGCTAGGGTAATAATTTGTATTTATTTTCCAACATTCTTCACAATTAGGTCTAAAATAATGTATTAATAATGCTTGCTACAGTAAAAGCTATGCCAGAGTTTATGAAGTCTATAGCACTTTCCACACCTCTCCTTGGATTCTAAGTCGGCGGCCTCTGAAGGCTGTGCTCCAGGACGGCTCTGCCTCTCGTGCGGGCTTCGGCCTTGGGTAACTTACACTTTCCACTGTCAGATTCTTTATATGTAAAATGAGGATAAATGACTTGGCAGCATTTGTTTTGAGGATTATCTTTAAAAAAAAAAAAAGTGTGACAGTATCTAGCAGAGTGCCCAGCACAAAGATGCTAGAAATACTCTATTGTGAATCCATAATCCAATAAGCACAGTTTCCCTCATTATTCCCTACATTTGTCTGTTTATGCTTATCCACACTGAAGCTCTTCCAATGGCTCGTTTCTACTTCAAAAGATCTACTTGTAGCTTCCACTTGGCTCAGCACGTTGGCGAGCAGAGGAGCCTGATATCAGGTGTGCACTGGACGTCTTAGCATATTCTCTCCCTTTTCAAACCTTTGTAAAATGTAAAATAAGATCAGTGTCAGTTCCAAGTCATGCAGGGCTAAACCTGCTTATTTATTCCAAAACTGTTTTAGATGCTAATAAGATTTCTTTAATATGACCACGCATCACAGCCCACCTCCCCAACCTGAGATGGCTCATTTGCCTTTGTTGTGAAACTGTCAGACTTTATTTTGAAGATTCAAATTAATAGGATCTATTAGTTATTTCTCAGCTTTTTTGTCATTTACTCTAAAAAGCTGTAGTAGATAAGTCAGGCATAATCTCCCTTTTGGACATGTTGCTGGAGGGAAGGGGAAAGCGAGCATCGCTTGATGCACACGGAAGAGCAATCCCCAGTTAGGCGCACATCAGCCTTGTCTCTTGTTCCTGTGAGCCAGTGAGCTGCCTCTGGACCAGTCAGCAACGCAGCAGCAGCTCTGAGTTCCGAGGGACATTTGGGAAATCTCTGGCCAGGCTGGACAGGTTTGGGGGGTTTGTATTACTTCATCTTAGCCCAGGAAATTTTAGAATTCAGTTGCAGGGCTCTCAAAATCGTTTGATTGCCAGCCTTTTTTGTTCTTTAATGAATATCTGCTCATATTCAGGGTAGCTGTCATTCCAAACATTGTAAACCACATCTAAAATAAATTTTAGTGGGCTTCAGGGGATTGGGGAGATACAGAGATGAAATATAGAGAGATGACTTTTATAGATATAATTTAAACGTTTGCTAAAATTTAAATAATGGAAGCTTACTATTTAATGAGGAATTTTATCCACTTTGTATATATAATTTATAGCTTGTTGCATATCACAAGATCTCACTCGTCCTACAGGAATACTTTGCATCCTGGAAATAGGTATACCAAAACCCCAAAGCATTAGAAGTAGTGGAATTATGAACAACTTTTCATTTCTTCTTTTTTCCTAGGCACATGTCCTTAAAATTCTATATTTAACAAATGGTATGTTCATAACATGAAACATTTTGATTAATGCTTAAAAAATTAAGAACTTTAAACAGAAACAGCAATCATGAATATGCAGCATAATGTTAGCCTTTATAGGTTAAAGCTGGAAACATTTCTAACAGCAGAAAATTGTTTAATTGAAGTCTCATATCCATACAGTAGAACGCAATGATTCCTTACTTAATAAGTATTTGCATTCACTTTGGGGGGAGGGAGGAAACACACTTTAAAAATTTACACAAATTTTTCTGATTATCTTGTTTTTTCATTGTTTGGTCAACAAACCATCCATCTGACTCAATTCCAATCTTCACCAAAAACAAGTACCTTCCATCTAGGACCCAGATGGAAGGCTCACATTATGAGAAACAAGAATGATGTTAATTAAAAGAACACCAATTTACATTATCAGGGGCCTCTTCTGAAAGTCTGACATTACTACAAACAGCCACCTTGAGACCTAGATGAAAGGGTCCTTTAAATGACGTGGAGTTAATGTTGTATATATCCAGACGTATTTGAAATTCGCAAATTGATGTGAACATGATAGGGTAGAATTTTTGCAAGTATTTTATATCTGAGGTTGGATAATAAAAATATGGTTCTAATAAAAAAGTAGGCAAAACTCCTTCAGGACAAAAAGTGATTGTGTCAAGCACTGTGAATGATTGTAAAATATGGGAACTCAAGATTTAGCAAAGCAGTTCCAAAGGTTAAGTCCATTTCTCGTGAATGAGTGATGCACTCATGCGGTTACCAAGTGATCAACCTGATGAAAAGGCGAGCTCTGCTCCCACGGAGGGTTCTCCTCAGGCTGTTGTCCTCGTGGCTGGGTAGAGGAATGCCATGCTCTAGGAAAGAAGTTATCCAGTGTGGTAGGAATCCAGGACCATGACTAGAGGGATGGAATCAGCCAGTGGCAAGGCACAGATAAAGACCTAGCAATGGTGATTAAAGTTTGCAGATAATCTAGGCTTTGTTACTTGAAGGCAGAATAGACCAAAGTGACAAATGTTTATATCCTATCGTCTTAAGTCTTCAAACACTACAAATAATGAGTGAGCAGAAATGAAAAGTTACGGAGCATAAATGGAACCAATACTTAATGGGATATTTATTTTCTACGTAGCTCTGTTGTAAAAATTAAAGTTATATTAAATGTACTGATGGCAGTCAAAGTTTAATGATTATAATTTTTACTGTGCTTTAGTATAGATTTTTTTAATGTTTCTGATAATTTTATCCTTTTTTTTTTTTTTTGAGACGGAGTCTCTCTCTGTCGCCCGGGCTGGAGTGCAGTGGCACAATCTCAGCTCATTGCAAGCTCCACCTCCCAAGTTCATGCCATTCTCCTGCCTCAGCCTCCTGAATAGCTAGGACTACAGGTGCCCGCCACCACACCCAACTAATTTTTTGTATTTTTAGTGGAGATGGGATTTCACTGTACTAGCCAGGATGGTCTTGATCTCCTGACCTCATGATCCACCCTCCACGGCCTCCCAAAGTGCTGGGATTACAGGTGTGAGCCACGGCATGCCCAGCCCTTATTTTATCCCATTTTTATACCAAGAAACTAAAGATAAGAATACCCATTTATGTCATTATTTTTAGATAATATACATAAAAATTACAATTAGATACATCACACACTGTATTCTTGCTTTTCCACTTGTTCTCACCTGAAAAATCTAATCAGTCATCTGTATAACCAAAACTAGGCCTCATCATTCACCCAAAGAGAGTCTGGGCTGCATTTCAGAAATGCAGTGTAGTTAATCTTTCTTGTTTTATCAGTGTGGTCTCTAAGCCAGCAAGCTCCTTAGGAAGGGATCTAAGTAATTCATTCACTGTGATCTTTTTAATCAAAACTAAAAGACTCAGACTTAGAGAGAATGGCACAGAATTTTTAACCCACTCTGGCTACTCTTTACATTGTTCTTACAACCTTTCTACCAACTCAGAATCTATGCTACTTCATAAGAGCTGCAAGCCGCAGAAGACATTGGATGTGACATAAAAATTCATGGTTACATGAAGAAAAATCTCCATTTGGCCATAGTTCCAAAGAGAAGCTTCTGTTTAGTTTCCATATTAAAGGATATTAAACTTGGCTTCCCCATCTATCTACCACATCTATAAAATACACACTTCCAGGCCAGGCACAGTGGTTCATGGCTGTAACCCCAGCACTTTGGGAGGCCAAGACGGATCACTTGAGGTCAAGAGTTCAAGACCAACTTGACGAAAGCCTGTCTCTACTAAAAAGGCAAAAATTAGCCAGGCGTGATGATAAGCGCCTGTAATCCCAGGTTCTCAGGAGGCTGAGGTGGGAGAATCGCTTGAACCCAGGAGGCAGAGTTTGCAGTGAACCCGTAACGCGCCACTGCACTCCAACCTGGGCGACAGAATGAGACTCTTTCCCTGCCCCCTTGAAAAAGAATACACACTTCCATATTAACTTATCTTTTATGACTTTAGGTCATATTCTTTATTACTGAAATAGGTCCAGAATTACAGAACTGGTCCTAGGGAGGATCTTTATTTCTTCCTAGGAACAGAGTCTAGAACTCACACAGGGGCTTCCAGCTACAGATGGACAGGAACATCTTCAAGGCCTGTTTCAGGGACGAGTAACAGAGAAGCTCACAAATCTACCACTGAGTACATCTGCTTCCTCACGCTTCGGTTTTTCTCTAATCTATTATCCACAGTCCCTTACCTCCTCTTTTCTCTCCTCTCCCACGTGGCTCTAAATCAGTTTTTAATATCACAGGCATAGCTAGAATTAGGCCCCATTGCTGGGGGTGCTTGTGACTGACTCTCCACTAAGTGATGGCTATTTTTCATTTTTACTTTATTTGGTTTTTGTTTTGGTTTTGGTTTTGGTTTTTAAGACAGAGCCTCACTCTGTCACCCAGGTTGGAGTGCAGTGGTGTGATCTCAGCTCATTGTAACCTCTGCCCCCAGGGTTCAAGCGATTCTCCCGCCTCAGCCTCCCGAGTAGCTGGGATTACAAGGGCACACCACCACGCCCAGGTAATTTCTGTATTTTTAGTAGAGATGGGGTTTCGCCATGTTGGCCAGGCTGGTCTCGAACTCCTGACCTCAGGTGATCCACCCACCTCAGTCTCCCAAAGTGCTGGGATTACAGGTGTGAGCCACCACGCCAGGCCACTCTTTTTTAATTATTTAATTTCTTCAGGGACACAGAACTTTATTTTCATTAAAACTTTGAAATCATCAAACAAACCAAAAGACAAAATCAGAGGATTTCTCTCTTATCTTATTATTTAATGTTATTACTTTTTAGAGGAAATCACATCCATTTGATTTTTATTTATTTATTTTTTTGAGACAGAGTCTCACTCTGTCACCCAGACTGGAGTGCAGTGGCACAATCTTGGCTCACTGCAAGCTCTGCCTCCTGGGTTCATGCCATTCTCCTACCTCAGCCTCCCGAGCAGCTGGGACTACAGGCGCCCGCCACCACACCCAGCTAATTTTTTGTATTTTTTTTAGTAGAGACGGGGTTTCACTGTGTTGGCCAGGATGGTCTCGATCTCCTGACCTCATGATCCGCCTGCCTCCACCTCCCAAAATGCTGGGATTACAGGCGTGAGCCACCGTGCCCGGCCCATTTGATCCTTTCTTTTTAGTTCCTACTCTTTGTCTAAATATTGGGTTTTCACATAAAGATGACCACTGTAGTGGAAGACACATATATATGTACAAATAACAGTAATTCAGAATGAAAAGTGATGTAAAAGAGCATGACTAAGCACTATTGAACAAACAGAAGAAGTTATAATTACTGGAGGGAGGACAGAATAAATGAGAAAGTCAAAGGGTGGCAGTTGAGGTAGGCCTTAAAGAATGGGTAGGGATATTTATATTACTATTTATCTTTGTATTTCTCTGATGTCAACATTACGTATATACAGTATACATGTGTATATGCGTGACAGAATATAGTCAGATTTTAAATGTAAAATCTGAACTGTTGTTTTTTTCTTCCCTATTTTGCTGCACTAGAGGAATGAAACGAAAAGATACTTCCTCATCTCATGGCAGATTAAACCCTCCCTGATCTCGGAGAGAGGGTCACTAGTTTCAGGGATTGCCAATGATTCGGGCTCTTCGTACCGTGAGCCACCAGATATGCTGTGAAAGCTCACCAAGCGGGATTGGATTAGAGGGAAAAGCCTGTGCTCTAAAGAGGGGCTGGGCACTCCCTAACTAGGGGGGCACACAGGCTCAGTGTTTCCAGGGCAAAGAGGACCTTCTTCCTATGCCCTGTGACTCCCTGGGGAGGTGACAGAATTCCAGAGAAGCTATATGGTATATCTAGGCGGGGATAACCACAGACTATTTTCATTAATGACACAGAGATTAGAGTGTGTGTATTAACCATGTCTTTTAAAATCTGTATTTTTAATTCTTTGACATCTTGAGGCCTTGCTGACTGGAAACATCTGGATTTCCAGGCAGAAGTCTGCTGCACAGGTGCAGTCCTCATGGAGAACCTGTGCCAGATCAGTGCAGAAGGGATGTAGGGTTGGAGCCCCCACACAGAGTCCCCACTGGGCACTGCCTAGTGAGGCTGTGAGAAGAAGGCTACCATCCTCCAGACCCCAGAATTGTAGATCCCTCAACAGCTTGCACCATTTGCCTGAAAAAGCTGCAGGCACTCAATTCCAGCCCATGAAGGAGCTGCCCAACGGTGTGGGAGCCACCCCTTGCTTCAGCATGCCCCAGATGTGAGACATGGAGTCAAAGGAGATCATTTTGCAGCTTTAAGATTTCATGACAGCTGGACTTCAGACTTGCATGGGGCCTGCATTCCCTTTGTTTTCGCCAATCTCTCCCATTTAGAATGGGAGCATTTATCCAATGCCTGTACTCGCATTGCATCTTGGAAGTAACTAACTTACTTTTGGTTTTACAGGCTCATAGGCAAAAGGTACCTGCCTTGTCCCAAATGACACTTTGGACTGTGGACTTTGGGTTAATGCTAGAGTGAGTTGAGACTTTGGGGACTGTTGGGAAGGCAGGATTGGTTTTGAAATGTGAAAAGACATGAGATTTGGGAGGGGCCGGGGGCAAAATGACATGGCTTGGCTGTGTCCCCACCCAAACCTCATCTCACGTGTAATTCCCACATGCCGAGGGAGGGAGGTGACTGCATCGTGGGGGCAGTTTCCTTTGGCTGTTCTCATAATAGTGAGTAAGTTCTTACGAGATCTGATGGGTAGGTTTTTGTTTTTTGTTTTCTGTTTTTTTGTCTTTTTGAGATGGAGTTTCACTTTTGTTGCCCAGGCTGGAGTGCAGTGGCGTGATCTCTGCTGACTGCAACCTCCGTCTCCCAAGTTCAAGCAATTCTCCTGCCTCAGCCTCCTGAGTAGCTGGAATTACAGGTGCCCGCCACCACGCCCAGCTAACTTTTTGTATTTTTAGTAGAGATGGGGTTTCACCATGTTGATCAGGCTGGTCTCCAGCTCATGACCTCAGGTGATCCATCTGCCTTGGCCTCCCAAAGTGTTGGGATTACAGGTGTGAGCCACCACACTTGGCTGATCTGATGGTTTTATAAGTGTTTGGAAGTTCCTCCTTCATTATTCTCTCTCCTGCTGCCTTGTGAAGAAGGTGCCTGCTTCCCCTTCCACCATGATTGTAAGTTTCCTGAGGCCTCTCCAGCTATGCAGAACTGTGAGTCAATTAAGCCCCTTCCTTTATAAATTACCCAGTCTCAGGGAAGTTCTTTATAGCAGTGTGAAAACAGACTAATACACCGACCCTGCAGGGACTGACTCTCCCAGGGCTAGCCAACTCCTCGAGATGGTAAATGACTCAGCTGCAAGCATATCTTTCATAGGCCAACTGTTCCCCATCATCCTGAAGCAGTTGGATTGATAAAATGGTGGACTGGGTCACAGTGACACCACCAACTAGGTGACAGTACTTTACAGGGCCGGGAGCAAAGTTCTTCAGAAGGCTGTGTATGCTCTGTGTCAGTGTCCCACATATAGTACTGTTTCTCCCATAGCCAGGATGCATGGGTCCAGGAATCAAGGGGTGGAAGTGGAAGTGGCACCACTCACTATCACCCCTAGAGACCCACTAGCAAAATTTTTGCTTCCTGTTCCTATGACATTACATTCTGCTGGCCTAGAGGTCTTAGTTCCAGAGGAAGGAATGCTGCCACCAGGAGGACATAACAACAATTCCATTAAACTGGAAGTTAAGATTGCCACCTGGCCACTTTCAGCTCCTCCTATCTCGAAATCAGTGGGCTAAAAAGGGAGTTACAGTGTTGGCTGGGGTGACTGACCCAGACTATCAAGATGAAATCAGTCTATTACTCCACACTGAAGTGAAGAAGAGTAGGCGTGGAGTATAGGACACCCCTAAGAGCATTTCTTAGTATTACCATGCCCTGTGATTAAGGTCAATGGGAAGCCACCACAGCTCAATCCAGGCAGACTACAATTGGCCCAGACCCTTCAGGAATGAAGGTTTGGGTCACTTCACCAGGTAAAAAACCACGACCTGCCAAGGTGCTTGCTGAAAGCAAAGGGAATACAGGATGGGTAGCAGAAGAAGATGGTCATCAATACCAGCTACCACTATATGACCAGCTGCAGAAACAAGGACTGTAATTGTCATGACTATTTCCCCCTTATTTTGTTAAGAACATGTTTGTGCATGTATACACCTGTACAAAGAAGACATCTTCATTTTATTTCCTTTCTTTTTCCTTTGTCACGTGACATAGATATTTATTGACTTCATATCAGGATTTAAGTATTGTTAACTTTATGTAATAGCATTTGGGTTGCGGATTGGTGCATTTCCAGTTGTACAAAGGATAGCTATATTATGTTAGGCATAATTATGACCTTATTATTGTCTTTGTTTGAAGATTATGTATGATTTCAGAAAATATGTATGGGTTCAAGTTGACAAGGGGTGGACTTGTGATGTTTAATACTAAGTATCAACTTGACTGGATTGAAGAATGCAAAGTATTGTTCCTAGGTGTGTCTGTGAGGGTGTTGCCAAAGGAGATTAACATTTGAGCTAGTGGACTAAGAGAGGCAGACCCACCCTCCATCTAGGTGGGCACCATCTAATCAGCTGCCAGCATGGCTAGGATAAAAGCAGGCAGAGGAATGTGGGAAGGCTAGACTAGCTAAGTCCTCTGGGCTCCATCTTTCTCCTGTGTTGGATGCATCGTACCCTTGAACATCAGACTCCAAGTTCTTCAGCTTTTGGACTCTCAGACTTACACCAGTGATTTGCCAGGGGCTCTCAGACCTTCGGCCACAGACTGAAGGCTGCACTATCGACTTCTCTACTTTTGAGGTTTTGGGACTTGAACTGGCTTCCTGGCTCCTCAGCTTGCAGAGGGCCTATTGTGGGACTTCACCTCCGTGATCGTGTGAGTCAATTCTCCTAATGAACTCCCCTTCATATATCCATCTGTCCTGTTAGTTCTGTCCCTTTAAAGAACCCTGACTAATACACCAACCAACCAATTCGAAGTCTATACCCCCTAACCACCTCCTTTATGGAATCTTATACTCTGGCTCACTATCCCCCTTTCCTAATCACCCCAAGGCCAGGTACAAGACCACAAGTGGCAAACTTTGTGCCCCAGAGCCCTGAAATTGTTCAAACTAGAAAATTCTTGACCTGCTTACCCTGCCTTGTTTGTTCCTTCCCACAGAAATAACAATAAATAACAAATGCTCTTGCCCGTGTTCTGTCCTCACTTCCTCTGTCTCCTCATCAATCCTTCTGCTCCCCACCGTGGTCCTATGTGGGGTGCCATGCCTTCTGCTTCTAGGAGAAGCAAAATTTAGTATAATTGGAGACTTCAATGTCCCGTTTTTGATAATGGATAGAACAATTTGGCAGCACATTAACAGGAAATCAGAGACTCAAGCAATATTATAAGCCAACTAGACTTACAAGATGTTGATAGGGGCTGGGTGCAGTGGCTCACACCTATAATCTCAGCACTTTGGGAGGCTGAGGCGGGCAGATCACATGGTCAGGAGATCAAGGTCATTCTGATCAACATGGTGAAACCCCGTCTCTACTAAAATACAAAAAATTAGCCAGACATGGAGGCACGTGCCTGTAGTCCCAGCTACTTGGGAGGCTGAGGAAGGGGAATCGCTTGAACCAAGAGGCAGAGGTTGCAGCGAGCCAAGATTGCGCCACTGCCCTCCAGCCTGGATGACAGAGCGAGGTTTCGTCTCAAAAAAAAAAAAAAAGGCATTGATAGGATGTTCCACCCAACTACAGAGGGGTACACATTCTTTTCAAGTGCAGTTGTAGGATTCTCCAAGATAGACTATGTGTTAGGCCATAAAACAAGCCTCAATAACTGTAAAAGGATTGAAATTATACCTAAAATATTTTCCAGTGACAATAGAGTTATACCCAAAATCAATAAGGAAATCTGAGAAATTCACAAATGTGTGAAAATTAAATACCCTCCTTTTCTTTGAGACAGGGTCTCACTCTGTTACCCAGGCTAAATGCTGTGGCATGATCATGGCTCACTGCAACCTCCAACTCCCAGACTCAAGTGATCTTCCTACCTCAGCCTCCTAAATAGCTGGGACTACAGATGTGTGCCATCACGCCCACTATTTTTTTTTATTTTTTTGTAGAGATGGGGTCTTGCTATGTTGCCCAGGCTGGTCTTGAACTATTAGATTCAAGTGATCCTCTTGTCTTGGTCTCCCAAAGTGCTGGGATTACAGGTGTGAGCCACCACCACTGCCCTAATAATGCATTTCTAAATAATCAATGGGTCAAAGAAGAAATCACGTGGGAAATTAATTTTCACATGGAAGAAATTAAATTTTTCATTCAATTCAAAAATTATTTGAATGAAAATTAAACCACAATATCCAAAACTTATGGCATGCAGTTCAGACAGTGCAGTGTATAAAGGGAAATTTATAGCTATAAACAAGTATATTTAATACAAAAGAAAGATCTCTAGTCAATAACTGTAACATTAACCTTAAGAAAATAGGAAAAGAGAAAACTAAACCCAATCAAGTAGAAGAAAGAAAATACTAAAGATTAAAGCACAAATGAATGAAATAGAGAATAGAAAACAACAGAGACATCAATGAAACCAAAAGTTGGCTCTTTGAAAAGATCAACAAAATTGGCTAGATCAACAAAATCTTTAGCTAGACTGACCAGGATTTTTAAAAAGGACACTGAGAGAAAGACAGAGACAGAGAGAGACAGCGAAAGAAGACTCAAAGTGCTAAAACCAGTAGTGAAATAGGGAGCATCACTGCTCTTCTTATAGAAATAAAAAAGGATTTTAAGGAAATACTAATGAAGAACTGTATGCCAAACGAGCCATGGGGTGACTGACAATAGATGATCCAGTGGGAACCAGTATGAACAGATAATTACTGACAAGAGGGCTCCTCCTCTTATCCACACACACTTACACACCTTGACACAGTAATTTAGGTAGAATTACCTGCTGGACAGGGCTGGTGCTTAGAGGTTATAGTAGGCTGAGTAACAGAAAATAAAGAATTACAATATTCCTCCTACATTTGAGACTCATACCTACTTCATTATTTTAACATATAAAAATATAGGAAACCTCAGATAATAAAATTAAGATCACTTATAATGATAACATCTGGAGAGATAGCCATTATTACTATTATAAAGTATCTACTTCTCTCCCTACTTATATGTTGTATGTAGAAATATCAGATGTAACTTTATTTTCCAGCATTCAGCTTAATTTTCATTCTAACTCTCAGTCGACAGGTAGCAGAAACAAATCTAAGCCAATTCATGGTTTCCCCCGGGGCCTGGGCTTGCATCTAAAACTTCCGAGGAGCTTGCATGGCTTATATTCCTACCTGCCCACTTCTCAGCTTCTGATCTATGCAGGAATCCTGACCACGTGGTCTCTCCAGGTCTGATGATCTCTCAGGAACCTTGGACAGGTTGACCGTGTTGCTCTGGAGTTATGGAAAACTCTTACAGTCTACATTCTTTCGCCATAACTGTGCCCTTCTCGTGGATGGGGAAATCATGCTTTCTACTGCTGCTGGACCATGAGGAATGTGGCCTGGATTCGCCATCCAGATGTCTCTTCTGCTCCTGCAGTTATTGGGCATGGAGAAAATCTGAGACCTTTCAGTTCTTCCAGCTTTGGTTCTGACTTGGGGACACAGGTCTCTTAGGATGTCAGATCTCTAAACCAGTCTAGGACTGTTATCACAATTATGTTATTGTATGAAAGAAGTATCATTTATTTACCCATTCTCTTGTATATTTAGATTACATTAATCCTTTGTGATCATATATTATGCAGTCTTGAATATCTTTGTAATGAAAGCTTTATCCATGTCCATTAAGAGAAATTCCTAGAAGGGCAATTTATGTGTCAAAGAATATGCATATTTTTAGTCTTTTCTATATTTTGCCAAGTCACCCTCCAGAAATGTAACCAATTACCTCTCAGCAACAGTGGATAAGAATTCTTACATCCCCACACCATAGATTTAGCAATAAATTATTCACACAGGGCATAGTGTTGCTATATATTTGCACACAATGTCTGTATGCTGTTCATGATTCCATAATAAAAAATATGCTTTGATAATTTGTAATCACTGGAGAACTGCTCATATAGCTAAGGGTTGAAATGATTCTTTTAAAGCTAAAAAATGAGATTATTCATGAAACATGTGACTAAGAGATCACTTCTTGCCAGGGTTTCAACAGGTTAATGATCTGCTTTTTTTTCTACTATTCATTGGGTACAGAATTTTTTTTAGTCTGTCATAACAGTAATTGTTGACTGTGGTGTGCAGAATGGCCCCCCAAAGAAGTTCACACTCAGATTTCTGGATCCTGTGAGCATGCTACATTAAATGGCAAAAGACACTTTGTGAATAAAATTAAGGCTAGAGACCTTAAAAGAGGGTGGGCCCTATTCTGTATTATCCAGGTAAGGGGAGATCAGAGAGATCTGAGAGTGAGAATGGTTAATGCCCTGTTGTTGGCTCTTGTATGTAGACGCCCACATGCAAGAACCAGAGAGACACCTAGGAAATCAGTGAAGTCCCCAGTTAGCAGCCAGAAAGGATATGAGGACTTCAGTCCTACAACCATAAGGAACTGGATTTTGCCAACAGCTTGAATGGCTTCCAAGTGGATTCTTTCCAGAGCCTCCAAATGAGAGACCAGCCAGCTGATACCTTGATTTCCACCTGTACTTCTGACCTATATAACTGAGGCAATACATTTGTGTTGTTTAGGCTTCTAAATTTGTAGTATTAGTTACCACAGTGGTAGGTAATTCTTACATTTGCTGAATAAATAAATGATAAATTATAAATGAAGTAAATGCATGAACGAATGAATTTAAAGGTGATTTCAGAATGGACATTATTATATTCTTTCCCAGAAGACCAGTGGAATCATAAGTACAGTTAATCTTGAATGTCCTTAGAATATATTGTTTCACTTTGCTGATTCATGTCAGTTTTGTTCCAGCTACAGCTTCTGAAGGAGATGATTACATGAGGTAGCCACCATCTCTCTTGCTGTGAGAATATTTATTATAGTCTTTAGTGTTCAGTGACTGTTTTGTGCTTGTGATTTCCCATGATTATCATTTGAAGAATGTGAACACTTCACATCGGCACACAAACTATTACTGTTCTTAACCGGTGAATTCAGAAATAATCACCTGCATACATTAAATTTTTTCCCAACAGATATTTACTAAACTCCTGCTCTGAGTGTAGTTTTCTGCTAGGTTCTGAAGCTATTACAAAAGAAATACAGATAGCTCCCAAATTAAAAACTGGTGTATGTTCTAGGTTTATTTCCAAGTTAGAAGTTTCTCACTTAGAACATATTTTCACATACATACAGACCATACTAAAAACATTGACTCTGTAAATAAACCAGCCCACAAAAGCCCATTTAACTCAAAAGTTACTTGAACTGATAATAAAGGAA
The DNA here is from genome assembly GCF_000951035.1 of Colobus angolensis palliatus. NCBI lineage: Eukaryota > Metazoa > Chordata > Mammalia > Primates > Cercopithecidae > Colobus > Colobus angolensis. The sequence continues at coordinate 9,098,064 of NW_012117932.1, read as the reverse complement.
TTTAACTATATTTAAGCATGTATTTTCTATGGCAAAATAAATTCAGTTTTCCAACTTGTAGTGTTAGAGCTGCAACATCCTGCCAAGAAGAACTAGTCCTTTAGCAGTGACATTAAGGATCAGAGACAACTGAAACACGGAGGAGACAGTCTGGTATTTTAAAAAATCATATGTTTGACCACCTTTTTGTCTTGTTTTTAGTTCTCTGTAGCAGGAATGCCTGTTATCCTTATGTTGGGTCATCTTGTTCTCTCTTCCATGTCTACCGCCTTCTCTCCAGTTGCTTTTACTATATCCAGATTTTCTAATTATTATTGTTAAATCTTGCCATCTGTCATCTTAGATATTTCTTCTCCTAAAAACTCTAATTGAGAGATAAGTGGGACTTAGCTTCACAGAGAAGTCAGTGCTCAGATCCAGAACTGAAGTTTCCTTAACTTTTTCACGTGTTGTTATTAATAAAGGTAATGCTACTCAGTTAGAAATTATCTGTGATCTTTAAGACACACCACCCACATCCATGTAACATTTTTCTACTTGGAGACAAATTATACATGTGAACTGTTTCAATACTCAGGTTGTTAGATAATTTATGTAAAACCGTATATATGGTGAGATGATACGGTATAGATATAAATATCAATTATACATAAGAGTTAGTGGTAGAGGTAATAAATATTTCAGGAGTTAATAAAATGGGGAACTCAGTTTGTCCTCAATTCAACCATTCCATAACCCCCAAACACATGAGTGATATTCTCGCTTATAACTGTATTTCTTCCTTGTAAACACCTCTTCTCTCATCTTTTCTGTCTCTTTATGTTTAAATCTTCTCCACTTCTACGGCCTGGCGCATGCACACACTTTCTAGGAAGGCTTCGCTGGCTGCCCATCCTTAGGTAATCTGTTCTTTCTCTCATTTCCCATAGCAGTTCATTGCTAGTTTTCTTATGACACAGAAGCATGACACAGGATAGGTATGTTTAGGAAAGTGCAAGGATGGACTTTGAGAAAACCAGTTGTTGAATGACTGAGGTAAGTTTAGATTTATATAAAAGAAGGAAGCAGAGAGAACATGTTAGACATGGTGAAGACGATTAGAGATGATGAACAAAGGCAGAGAGGCTGGAAGTCAGAGGCTGGCTTTCTGGACAAAGAGGGTTCCTATTGAAAATGCAGAAGGTGAAAAGGAGTTGAGGAGCAGATGGTGTAGGAGCTTTCCCAGTGCCTCGGGGATGAGGAGTTTGGACTTCATCCTGAAAGCAACAGGGGGCCATCGGAATGCATTGTTAAAGTGGGCACTTAGGGAAATTAATTTGGCAGCAATATGTAAGATGGATGCAGGGAGCTTATTAAAAGGATATTTTCGTAATATGAGGATAGCAGGTACAAATTTTAAAGGCCCTATTCAAGTATGCAGTCACTTCCAGGTAAAATGAGGCCAATTCTGCGTTTTCTCAGCGTTTTGAACTGCATCAATTCAAGAGGGTGTGGAGAGGGCAGGAAGGTAGGAGTGAGGGACATTCGTTTCAGCCCTCACACTGTGGTGGAGCCTGCTTCCAGGGTCCCCCTCTTGTTTGTCCTTTGTGTAGGACACATGAGTGGCCCCTCAGACCCAGGCTGGAGGTCATGGGAGCAAAGACGGCCCACACAGAGTCCTCGTCGGGGGAGCTTCCCTCACGCGAGCTGGGAGATACTTTGTAGGTCCTTCTCTTAAATAACCTGGGTTCCCTCTCGGAGGGCCACGGGAATTTTGACACTCCGTCAACACCACTCCAGCCCCTGGGCACTGGGCAAATTGTCTCCAGCTGACGACGCAAGTGGGAGCCACACTGCCATTTTCTCCCGCAGCTGCTTCTCCATGACTGCAGCGCGGCCGGTGCGGGTTTCTCTGCACATTTCACTGTCTGCTGTCTTCCAGTCCCACTGAGTCAGAAGAACTTTCTTTTCATGGGTCTGTAAACTTAAGTAAGGGAATCTATTCTGTCCCCTCTCAGGACTCATCCTGAGGAAGCAGAAGGCAGGGCACATGCTCCCCATACACACATTTAACTCTTTCTCTTTTTCCTTGCCAAACCCTCCCCTCATTTCCCTCTTTTCCAGCTTAGAGATTCTTCTTTTTCTAGTCTAGCTAAGAGAGTCTTTTCTGTGGATCCAAGTCTTTCAGTATTACCCCAAGACCAGAGAGTTTTGAATTTAAGGATCAGGCATCGGTTGCCTTCGCTGCCTTTCGTTACTTCCGCAGGGACCATGGGTGTCTCCAGTCTCCCTCTCTAATTGGGGGAAGAATCTTAGGGAACAAGTGAATTGATTTAGGTGAGCATAGGAGCAGGCGTGGGTATTTTGAAATACTTTTTTTGCCACATAATAATGATGTCCTCAGGGCCTAGACTAGGGAGACAAAAGAATAAGAAGGAAATATACATTGGACTTGAATATTAAAAGTAAGATAGAGATAGAGAATTTGAAGAAAGTTTTCAAGATTTTGTGCCTGAGTGAATGGGAAATGAATGATATTGAGGGGATAAAATGAGAATGAGAGAGCGACCAACTAGGTGCACTACTGAACCTGGGTGACAGCAGCACACTGAGCAATACAACACTATGGGATGGAATGCACATTAATTTTATAGGGATTTAAGAAAAGCAGGCTCTGGAGGAGCAATTCCCCTGATCCAGCTCACTAAGAATGGTTTGGAAATGAGCGTATCCATTCATTAATGTACCCTGGGGATTGTATCTAACAGGATGATTATTAGTGGTGACCACTGGGCCACTCAGATGGGAGCTGGTGCTTGGCCAATGGTTAAATGAGGTGGTTCATCAGTGATTATAGAGTAAGAGCAGACAGATGATTCGGCTGTAATTAGGGGCTGTCCAACCATAGAATAAGATGAATTGCTGTTCTTGATCCTCAGAATATTTCTAAGATACGGAAAAGTCTTTAGAATCAGAGCATTTCCTCTGCTAGAGAGTGTGAGTACACACTGACAAATTATACTGTACCGTTCATTTTCTATATTCTTTATCTGTCATCCCAAACCTCTGTCATTTCGTTATGACAGTTTGCAATTTCTTAAATTACTGCTAATCTTCCACTAGTTACATTTTAAATTGACGACTTCCCTTTTAAGGAAGCATACTAGACCCCTTGGTGAGACTTAGAAAGCACCCTCAAATTGCTAGCAATATGCTTGTGAATCATCTCTTGGGTGGCTTATTTCCTGGGATGATTTCTGCAGATGGCTAATTTTACCCATTTTATGTTGATTTCTGTTAGTGCTAACCCCTAAGCATGGCAATATTGGATTGTCCTGATTTTAGCTTATACATTTTTGTTGTTGCTATTCCTTAGCTTTCCCTTCTAAATTTTCATCTTTCTGGCATCTTCTAGAATTTAAAAGTAAGGTAATGGGGTAGAGTTGAATTCCATTTGGGATATATTGAGAATTTGATGTGTATTCCATATTGAGCTAATTAGAATAAAAATATATGAACTGTAGAGACTTGAAGGGGTCAATACATAATACTTTTTTCTGTCCTTTCCTAGTTTTTGTCTTCCCCAAAGAGGAATTAAGACCCAGACATGGGGAAGATGGAGGTGAAAAGAAAAAGCTTTATTACTCTGTCCCAAGTGCTTAGAACAGTGTCTGGAACAAAACAGGTACTTAATAAATATTTAGTGGATGAACAAATGAGTAAAAGCTGGATTGGACCAGGCGCAGTGGCTCACGCCTGTAATCCCAGCACTTTGGGAGGCCGAGGTGGGTGGATCGTTTGAGGTCAGGAGTTCAAGACCAGCCTGGCCAATGTGGTGAAACCCCATCTCTACTAAAAATAGAAAAACTTAGCCAGGTGTGGTGGTGGGCACCTGGAATTCCAGCTACTCAGGAGGCTGAGGCAGGAGAATTGCTTGAACCCGGGATGCGGAGGTTGCAGTGAGCCAAGATCGCGCCACTGCACCCCAGCCCCAGTGACAGAGTGAAACTCCATCTAAGGAAAAAAAAAAAAAAAGCTGGATTGAAGAACACAGCTTAATGTAAAATCTAATTGACTTCCTAATAATTTACTCCAGAATTAAACTCACCCATCCCCTCCCGGGCAGACCTGGACAGCCCCCAACCTCATCTGTGGTGCTGAGAGAGCAAAGGAGAGCTCCCCTAGCAGGCAGCTACGTTTCTTCCTCTCAATGGGAGGGGCAGTGAGAAGGTGGAGAGTGGCTGGGAACATTATTCTGAGCGGAAACCCCCTCATGGAACAAGAGAGCAAGGGATGAATTCCCCTTTATAACAGTCCTAGATTTTGGCTCTCCTAAATCGTGGAAACGAGTAGTTGAATGTGTAATCAAACAGAAACTGCGCAACACTGGGGAATATAGGAAAAGAATTAAACAGAGAAGTTTTTATTTTTATTTTTATTATTTTTTTTTTGAGATGGTGTCTCCCTCTCTCGCCCAGGCTGGAGTGCAGTGGCGCCATCTCGGCTCACCGCAAGCTCCGCCTCCTGGGTTCACGCCATTCTCCTGCCTCAGCCTCCCAAGCAGCTGGGACCACAGACGCCCACCACCTCGCCCGGCTAGATTTTGTATATTTAGTAGAGACGGGGTTTCCCCGTGTGAGCCAGGATGGTCTCCATCTCCTGACCTTGTGATCTGCCCGCCTCGGCCTCCCAAAGTGCTGGGATTACAGGCGTGAGCCACCGCTCCAGGCTCTCCATTTTTTAAATTGTGGTAAAATACATGTAATATAAAAATCACCATCATCTTAACCATTCTTTTTTGTTTTTTTTTTGAGACAGAGCCTGTCATTCAGGTTGGAGGGTGGTGGTGCGATCTCCGCTCACTGCAACCTTCACCTCCAGGGTTTAAATGATTCTCCTGCCTCAGCCTCCCAAGTAGCTGGAATTACTGGCGTGCTCCACCACGCCTGGCTAACTTTTTGTATTTTTATTAGAGATGGGGTTTCACCGTGTTGGCCAGGCTGGTCTGGAACTCCTGGCCTCGAGTGATCCACCCGCCTTGGACTCCCAAAGTGCTGGGATTACAAGAGTAAGGCACTGCACCCGGCCACCATTCTTAAGTATATAGTTCAGGCCGGGCGCCGTGGCTCACGCCTGTAATCCCAGCACTTTGGGAGGCCGAGGCAGACGGATCACCAGGTCAGGAGATTGAGACCATCCTGGCTAACACAGTGAAATCCCATCTCTACTAAAAATATAAAAAATTAGCCGGGCGTGGTGGCAGACGCCTGTAGTCCCAGCTATTGGGGAGGCTGAGACAGGAGAATGGCCTGAACCCGGGAGGCGGAGCTTACAGTGAGCCGAGATAGTGCCACTGCACTCCAGCCTGGGTGACAGACCAAGACCCCGTCTCAAAAAAAAAAAAAAACAGTATATAGTTCAGTGCTGTACATTTATTTCATTGTGCAACCATCACCACCATTCATCTCCAGAACTCTTTTCATACTGCACGTCTGAAACTATATAGTCATTTGATAATAACTTCCTATTTCTCCCTGCCCCCACTCCCTGGCAACCACCATCCTACTTTCTGTCTTTAAGCATTTAACTATGAGAGAAGGAGATTTTTAAAAATCAGCATTATCACAAATAAATGCTGGATTGGAAGACAAAGCTTAGATGTGTGGACACAATAAACTTCTTAGCTCTGAGCAACTCTTCAGAATTAAGTTCACTCTACTACGTCCCAACCACAGATTCCTCCCATCCCATCTACTTCTCCCACCCAGGCTGCTGGAAGCTTGGGTGGAGTTAGACCCCTCTCTGAGCAGGCAGACCTTGAGGAGGTGCCCAGAAAGACCTGCCCCATCTCCAGGAGGATGTGACAACTCTTTATAGGAAGGAGGAAATGGGGTGGAGATGGGAGAGGCCAGGAGTCTTCCTCTGATGGAAAGCCCTTCATGGGATCATAAGGTCAAAAGAATTTCAGAAAATGTGGAAACACGGCCCAGAAATGTAATCTTCCTCTCACACTAATCACTGTCCAACCCCAAAACAGGAAATCCAAAGCTATGACAATTTGGGAGGATGATGGCAATTAGCTGGAAGTTATATCACTGTAGTGTCAAGTTTATGTACCTAAAATTAAAAATAAAAGAAACTGCCTTACAAGTTTATTACAGACAACTTTCATATATGTTTGCCTCTAAGTTGATTTTTTTTTTTTTTTGGTATTACAGAAAGAGTGGGTAAAAATTCTACAATCACAGGCTAAACAGACTATTATCCCCAAGAAATCACTTTGCCAACCCAAAGTGAATCATTGGCCTGTGTAAGCTATTGTCTAGATAAATGATGTTAAGATGTTTCCAAAAATCTAAGACAGAACTGGGAGAGGGAGAGGGAATGAGCCAAGTAGCTTTCTCTTTCACTATTAGAACTTGTAGGCATTTCTTTCCTAACAATAATGGTTCCTGTTTTGTCTCAGAGTAATAGACATCCAAAATGCTTCCTAGCGCTTCTTTTCTCTCAACATTGTTCAAAATTTTGGCTGAAGCTGAAGCCAACAAAAGATGTACTAGTAAAGGGCACTTGGCGTGGTCCTACGAAGCAGAGAACATCGATGAGGCATTTTCACCACAAGAAGCATTGTCTCTGTTTTATTAAACATCCTGCTTCTATTACCAACATACTGAGAACAGCAGATAATGCAAGTATTTGGGTTTTGGTTAACTTTAAATGGCTGTGAATTTTTTTTTTTTTTTCTGAACACCTTCTTAAAGATTTTTTATACTTGCATAAGTTAGAATTCAGGGATAGTAGGCCGGGCGCGGTGGCTCAAGCCTGTAATCCCAGCACTTTGGGAGGCCGAGACGGGCGGATCACGAGGTCAGGAGATCGAGACCATCCTGGCTAACACCGTGAAACCCCGTCTCTACTAAAAATACAAAAAACTAGCCGGGTGAGTTGGCGGGCGCCTGTAGTCCCAGCTACTCGGGAGGCTGAGGCAGGAGAATGGCATAAACCCGGGAGGTGGAGCTTGCAGTGAGCTGAGATCCGGCCACTGCACTCCAGCCCGGGCGACAGAGCAAGACTCCATCTCAAAAAAAAAAAAAAAAAAAGAATTCAGGGATAGTATTAGGTTGGAAACTTGACTGACCAGCAGTTGGAGGACTGACTTTCCTGGGAAAATGGCAAATGCCTGAATCTCTCAGACAAATACTTCCACAGGTATTTCATCAGGTCTCCCCAGGTTTTGCTTCCCTCTTTGCAGAAGACTGCATTACATTCAACATTCCAAGAATCTTAAAAAGAATAGCCATGTTGTTCAAGCTGTGATGTACAAAAAGTATTTTCCCTACAGGGAGAGCTGCTCCATGAAATCCACTCTTGCAGGCCACCCATGGTTTCCACAGAGATACTTTTGACAGGTGGCCCTGAAATATAGTTCTTATACTTATGATACATGATATTTTGTCTTAAAGCATGATATTTTGTCTTTAAACAGAAACCAGTGCTTTACACCTTGAACACTAGCCTGGGACAATAAGAGTTCTTGCCCAAGACCTACTTTAGGAAGAACCAAGTCGAATTCACAGCTTCTGTGCTCTTAGGTGCAGGCTCTGTTCTCTTCCTTGACAATGATGCTCTGTGTGACTCTTTGTTCATTTCCCAGAATGGGGAGGAAAGAGACAGCACAATCAGATAGGGAAGTCCCCTCTGGGTGACCCTCCTCCCATCCAAAAAGCAGTGTCCCACTTCCCTCCGCTCCCTTATTCCCCTTGCCTTAGGGCCTGCCTATTGCCCTTTGAGTCTTTCTTAAGAAAACCATAGAAAGCTGCGAGGGAGCTGACCTGTTGGATCCCACCAGCAGATGCGTGTTGCTGCTATCAGCCTGAATTTCAGAAATCTCCAAAGCAAATCTTCTTGTTAGGCATTTTATTCTCTATAAAAGTACTGACACATTTTGTACAATTGCCCTTCTGAAAGAGGTTATTTCACCATTAATGGACTTTTTAAGCTGATCTGCAATTCAGCTAAATAAATAAGTAGTGAAGACACGCAGGCTCAAAACACATTACTCTTCACAGGAATTAAATTAGTGCTTTGAAATTTCAGCTTTTAGGAGGGTGTTCTTTGCCTTTCTGTAGTCCACTAAGCAGGGACCAAGAATCATAAATAAATTGAAGTAATACATTGAGAACATTGTTTCAATTGAAGATGTATTTTTTCCCTAGACTTGAAGGTATTCCTTCTTTTGCATATTGTTAAAAGTTTCCATTTAATATGAATATTACACTAAGGGAACCTATGTACTTGGGTCTGGGCTACTTTCTGTTAACCATTGCTGAGGTATGTGACCGTTAGCTATGGGAAGCCGGAATAGCACCAGACTCTCAGTAAAAAGAACAGCAAAACTTTGCTAGTTTGAATATCAGTTTCCTTATTTTTTTCTTTTTCTTTTTTTTTTGAGACAGGGTCTCAATCTGTTGCCCAGGGTGGAGCACAGTGGCGTGATCTTGGCTCACTGCAAGCTCCGCCTCCCAGCTTCATGCCATTCTCCTGCCTCAGCCTCCCGAGTAGCTGGGACCACAGGCGCCCACCACCATGCCCTGCTAATTTTTTTGTATTTTTAATAGAGACGGGGTTTCACCGTGTAAGGCAGGATGGTCCGGATCTCCTGACCTCGTGATCCGCCCACCTCAGCCTCCCAATGTGCTGGAATTACAGGCGTGAGCCACCACGCCCCGACTGCTCTATTGTTTTCAGCGATCCCCTGGGGGCATAAGAAGTTAGTCTGTATCTTGAATTTCCTCTCAGTTGCCTCAACACAGCCTCTACTGTTCTTGAAAGCACACTTAGGTTTAAAATTCTTCATGCTGTGCTGCAGATTGGGAAGAGATTAGGAGTTATCCTTTTTATTTTATGCTGCTTCTTCCAGGGAAAATCTCCAAATCAGGGCTCTGGAACTGGGGTGGGAATAATGCAACCTCTACCCCCGCTGCTCTAGGAGCCGAGTGCTCCCTGGACTGGGGATAGAGGAGGAACAGGGGAAGCAGCTGAGATTTTCTCAGCTTACTCCCTTAGCACACAGGACCACTGCCTCAAGAGGTGGAGCAAGTGTTTTCAGGGCCCTAGTTTTTTCAGCGAGCTGTGTCTGAGGTGAAGCCTCATCTGGGAGTCAGGGCTGGGTAGACCAAGGGAGCCCCCACCTCTTGAGGACACTTGCCCAGGACCAAGCCTCATCAACAGGCAGCTGGGGCAAGATGAGACAAGCTGATGTCCTCTTTCTGGGAAGAAAATCCACCAACAGGGAGCTGGAGGGAAAGAGAACCCTGCGTTCTTGGCTGCAGCGACGTGGAGTGTAGTTTCCACATTACTGAGCAGGGAGGAGGGAAGAGAGAATGGCCTTGGCGCAAATACCACAGACGCACCTTTTTTACCAGATTTTCATAGATTTCTCTTAAATAAATGTTTCTCTACTTGCTCTTTTTCTTCAGAACTTTTTCAGAGGCTTTAAATGGTTGTCTTTTTAATGGTATGCATTTGATAAATGTTAGTTAACTTCCCTGCACCTTTGTTTCCTCACAAAAGGCTGAGAGGATCTCTAAAGTCGCTTCTAGCTAACAATTGTTATTTTAGTGTTTCATAATCATTCACTGCCCTAGAAAGACTTCTTTGATCATACCCTATTTTTTGTTTTGATGGACTTAGAGATAAGCGTTTTTTCTGTATAGCAGATAAAGTCATAGAACACTGTAACAGATGATGAGGAAGGAGGTTTAATACCTTCTCTTTCCCACAATTCAGAACGTTCACAGCCCTCTAAGTCTTTCTGTTTCACCCAGCTCCTCAGTGTATTCCCAAATAAATAATGATTCAGTGTTGCTCCTGGGCTTTCTCAGGAGCCATGCTGGGTGGTTATTTATTCATAATGACAAATTCTGAAGAATCTTTGTGAACCATAATAGCTTTCCATAAGCATCTTTTGCCTACTCTGCTACTGTCAATTTCATTTACAACAGTACAATTAGCACAAGTCCTTCCTCACCGTTCAGCAGTTTGTTGACATTATACCAACGTCTCAAAGTTATACTTTTGTGCATTCAAGTTTCTGATACAATTTCCCTGTGCTCTGGTTTAGTGGTTTTAAGTCCTGGTCACACACTTGTCCTCATCTCTGCTCTCTGCATAACCACTGGATTAATCATTACGTGATCAGCCATGACTCTGAACGACAGAGCAGCACGTGCCAAATTACCCGTGCTGTGTTCAGGGCTTCTCTGGGTTCCTACAAAGGACTTCAAAGTCTACAAGAGCCCAAACCGGGTAGCTGTATTACCTGTCTTACTTCCAGATCTAATAATTCACCAGATTTTTACCTCAGAATATCAGAAAGACTACCAGCGACTGTGGACCAGGAATCTTGCTTCCCACAAGGTTGCAATTTAAGGATCCATTATGACTGAAAATGAGGAAAGACGTAGAAAATAGAATATGTATAAGCACCTGATAGAGATATGGCCTCACAAAAAAAATCTGATTCAAAGAAAGAAAAAGGAGAGGAACAAGGGTCATACGAGAATAGTGAAAGAAAATACTACACCTGCTGAAAAGCTAACATTAAAAGCAAAAAACCTCCAACATTTTATAATAATTTCTAAAATATTGCAAAGCAATACTTCCTGCCAGATCAAAATGAAATCCCTTGTAATATATGCCCCATGATTGCTGATCTCTGTTTATGACATTTATCTTTATGAATTCAGAGTTCATAAGGGAGAAAGGCTAAAATACTATTGGCATTATCTTGCTCCTCTTCATGAAGAGAAATGTCAATGTCATAATAAAGATGAGGTTATCTTTTATAGATATACACTCCTTTCTATATTATATTATGAAATTATAAATTTTAAGAAATCAGCCTAGTTTAAAAAATGTCCAAAAATATCTTCACTTTTATTAGTAGAAAATAGAGTTATAGATATTCAAAATTATTCCTATTTGGTTTTGGAAAATGATTTTTGGACTGCAGGATGAATTTGTGTACATTTGCTATTCAGGGAATTCATATTGAGTGAGATGCTGAGGCCCTTGTGAAGATCTACTCAGGAGAAATTCATAAAGTCTCCCTATTTTCCCTCTGGTTCTCTGATCAGCTCTAGTATGCAATTCATTCCATATTTGCAAAAGTTGCCATCACCTTTCTGTCTTAGGCAAACCATATTTGCCTTTCTAAACTCGCTCATCTGTCAAGCTCTCAGCTTCCCTGGGGTTAGAAGAGATAAATAAGTGTTTTTTTTTTGTTTTGTCTTGAAAAGACTTTCTGGTCGGGAGTAAAAACCTGGAATATCTTTCCTTCTAGGTTCTGCAGGCTGCATGTGTAATCAGGGAAGGTGACAAGGCAATAAGAGAGTTCAAAAAACGGGGCCACTGGGAGACAGCTTCATAGCTTTTCTAGGGATGAACAGTGGATCACTGCTCGCAGAACTGGTTTGTAACATTTGCTAGATTGCTATTATGTATACGTTCAAATCCACATTTCTGGTTATATGTCCATTTCTGCATATCATAGGATTTATGCCATTTCCAGTGACAGATACTCCTCCTAAGGACAAGAGAAAGAAACAGATGGATAAAGACACACATGACTGCATGAAATGGCAGAATCCTTCACATGGGGACCGACTTTCTAGATACACTCTGACTTCAGCTAGCTGAATCCCTTACCACTCATTAATGATCAAAATCAAAGATACTTCCCAGATGTTTGAGACACATTCAGATTTAATACATAAATCCAAAGTCAGTATGTGAAGGAAACACTCTACTATTCTGTGGAAAGCTAAGTATTGTTATGATGTCAAAACAATGAGAGTACCAGTTTGGTTTTCCTACTGATGGGCATCTTACCATATTTTTCCAGGCTATTTCCCCCAAGCATATGCTTTTCATTTGCATCAGAAGTTCTCTCATTGACATGATCACGTCCAGTGTTCACTCCAGCTGGTTTTAAACAACGAGCCCACTGACTAACTGCATGAATAACGTTTCACTCAGGCAGAATGGCGATTTCCTTTTTCTTTTCCCTTTGCTTTTGTGACTTAAGGAGGGAAACAGTGATATACAGCTTGTGTTCCCAGTGATTTGAAATTGAAGCACATAACAGAGAGAAGCTAGGTATGACAACGGAGACAAAGGGTTTGTAAAGCATAAAGGGATCAAAGGAAAATGTCAGTGAAAAATAGATTGAAAATGAAAAGAGAGAAGTGGGCAGAAGAGGCTATAAAGGAGAAAGGAACACCCTATTTCTAGTAGAGGAGGGTGGAACGTGGGGTCAGAGGGTAGTACGCTGAGGACATAGAGCCATCTAAGAGAGGCTGAGGGTAACAAGCCGTTATTTTATTTTAATAGTCCATTGAACAAATCGTTCATTGAATTTGACTTGCCAAATGAACACCATATATCATACTGTAATGAGGAAGAAAATGAATGTATTCAAACAAGACTGGATCCACAAGATGAAGGAGGAAATACTTAAGATTGTGAAGATCTAGATCGCTCAGAAAAATGGAGCATGAATCAGTATTTTCTGACTGTCACTTTCAGAACTTGTCCACATGAAGTCAAGATGGTAAACGTCTTATCTCATAACAAATGCAGGGAAGTGATTTACCATCTTCAGTTGCTGAGGACAGATGGTCATATATCATACACAGCAGGCATTATCAGGAGATAAAGTAAGCAGTACCTTACATAGCTCAGTTTGAGGAATATTACAGGACACCTTATTTCAAAATACCCACTTGCTTAAAGTCATTCCATTCTTAAAGCTTTGCTGCTCTGGTTCGTGATGTGTTTTCCTTTGGTGTTAGCACGGATTGATTGACATTGTATTACATAAAGTACTATGTGGCAGAGAAGGGGAGGGAGAAGGGAAAATGGGAGGAATCCACTTAGCAAAGTCCAGTTTCCTAGGACTGGGGAAGGGTTCCAGGTGTTAAATATTTTCCTCCTCTCCTTAACCTGAATAGATCATTGTCACTTTCCTTCTCCTAATGAATATTTTATAGGAAAACCATTATGTTCAAGATTCTCGGCCAGGCGTGGTGGTTCACGCCTGTAATCCCAGCACTTTGGGAGGTAGAGGCGGGTGGATCATGAAGTCAGGAGTTTCAGACCAGCCTGACCAAGATGGTGAAACTCCGTCTCTACTAAAAAAAAAAAAAAAAAAAAAAATAGCCAGGTGTGATGGTGGGCACCTGTAATCCCAGCTACTCAGGAGGCTAAGGCAGAGAATGGCTTGAACCCAGGAGGCCGAGGTTGCAGTGAGCCAAGATGGCACCACCGCACTCCAGCCTGGGAGACAGAGTGAGACTCAGTCTAAAAAAAAAAAAAAAATTCTCAACCAGAGCCAGGGCCATTCCCTGCGCACTCCTCCCCACCCCTAACTGATCACACAGACACAGACACAGGGTACATCTGACAATGCCTGAAACATTTTTGGTTGTCTTACTGGGAAGGCAGTGCTACTGGCATCAGGTGTGCAGACAGCAGAGAAGCTGCTCAATATCCACTAATGCAGGGGACAGCCCTCAAAAGGAAGGATAATCCAGCCTAAAATGTCAAAAGTGCCAGGGTTGGGAAACCCTGGCCTCCTAATACAGTTGTGTAAATGAGAGACACATAGCTCCAGTCACATTCGCATGATCATCCATTCACTCATTCGCAAACATTTAGTGAATTTCCCCTCTTTTCCAGTGTGGTAGGTACTAAGATGCAAAGATGAGATACACACAATCCCTGCCTTTAAGAATTTGCCACTTTCAACAAGAATGACACCATCTCTGATACGAACATTCAGAGCAAAGCCAGATGATTCCCAGATGTGCAATCGGGGGCGCCAAGAAATGCTAGCATTTAAATAGACCGGTATTAATCACCTCGAGGAGTGGGGAGCATTAAAGAGGGGGTTAAGGTAAGGTCCAGCCAGGAAAGAGAAACCGGAGGGGCAATTCCTTGTGCAGAACCAGGGGCAAACCCACGGTACAGGTCAGAGCAAACAATCTGGAGTGGAAAGGATGAGAGGTTACATTGGAAGGGCAAATGAAGCCAGATTGCATGATGTCAAAAAGCCAGGCTAAGAAAGTTTTGTTGCTGTTTGACTCCTTTTTTGTTTTTTACTACGTGTTATAGCAAACGGAATCCATGAAAGGTTTTTTGAGACAGAAAATACCATGATCAGAGACATGAAGGTGAAACACTTTCCTGGCAGAATTATGTGAGTGGTGGCCCCCACTGCTTCCTGAACAGGTTGCCTGGAGAAAGAGAAGGAGCACCCACTCTGTAAGGCCAAGCTGCCTTTTGCAGACACTGATCTTGCTGCTTATCTCCTATTTCCTTCCTTTCCTCGCCATTAGGATTTCATCTTTATTACTGGTTTTTGAGCTGTGACTCTAGGACTTCTTAATGACAATTAATTTTGATCCTCACATCTTAGTATCAGAATCACCTGGGGAGGGTGGGGCTAGGGAGATAGGATTGAGGGGCTACCAAGGGTGAAGAATATGTTCATTATCTTGACTGTGGTGATGGTTTACGGTGTGGGCATGTGGTAAAACTTCTAAATTGTGTGTTTTAAATAGGTGCAATTTATGTGAAGCATACTACAACAAAGCTGTTCAGGAAAAAAAAAAAAAAAAGAACCACCTCTAAGGCTTTTTATAACGTAGTGTTTCTGATTATGCAAATTTGAGGTGAGGCTTGAGATTTTGCATTTCTAACACACGTTGGGAAGCATTGCTCTATGCTGACCTGGATAAGCCATTTTCCTTCCTCTTCTGCTTGGTTTCCGGATTTCCCTGTCAAGATTCCTCTTGACGGGGTCTTGGGCACATGCCGACCTTACCTCGTCAACCACTATTCATCTCTGATCAGTGCGGTCTGCCTTCTCCCTTCTCCCACTCTAACGAAATTGCTCCTTCAAGGATCGTATATGATACTGATCATCAGCATTTGTGCAGTACTTAGGTGCCAACTTTGTTCTAAATACTTTACATGTATTTTAACTCATGACTCCTCATAACAGACCATGAGATAGAGACCATTGTAACCTCAGTGCTGGCTGTAGAGTCCTGTTCTTAACCACTACTTGTCTTATTTGCCTATCAATGGCCTCTTTTTATTTGACCACTGAGAATGGAGAAAAAGCAACGCCTGACGTTCCAAAACTGGCCTGGTGCTCACAGCTAGTGTTGGGAATAAGCACTCAAAATCCTAGGCAGACTGAACACTCAAACAAAGGATTCTTAGCAAAGCAATTGTACTTCTATGCAGAGGGGTGCTTCTCCTTGGCCAGTCGCCATGAAAGCACACCTGAACAAAGGGGCATGAGAGCGTTTATTCCTGATGTAAGTCCTGCCCCTGTACCCTCTCCCCATTGGCTGGGGTTGGGTTGCACAATCTGAACTAATCCTGGTTGGCTAGACATTTGAACTTTTTTTAGATAAGGTGGGCACCTAAGGGAGAGAGGGAAAAGAAAAAGGGGAAGGGGTGCCTGCAATGAGCTAGAGAGCTAGTCTCCTTTCCAAATAAGGAAAGGAATGTGAGCTGGTACTGATAAGCCTGGTACTGTGGCTTATAACAAAGGCAGAAAAGAGAAAAAGAGGAAAAGGGGTGGACGGGGGAGGGGGATTACTGTGAATTGAAGAATAAAGGATTGGTCGGGCTATTTGAAGAGAAACTTCATCATATCCCACAGCTAAGATGTGTTAATTTCCTATTAGACGTAAACAACTTCGCAAAATACCAACTTCAAACAAGCTTACCCGGAGACTGTGGTAAAATGAGTCAAAGCAAGGCCAATTTGTCATTTTGTCTAAGAACACATAAAAGTAAGGTCACTGTGTCACCCACAAAATACCAAACACCCTTCTCCCAGCCAAAATGAGTGACTGCTACTTTACCAATTACAATTTTATCCTCTTTCTAATTCTCCCACTCTACGCATAAGATTTATTGAGACACCCAATCATAGAATTGTTGTACTCCTGAAAGTACCCAATTCAGAGTATGCCCCTGCTTCCTCAAACACCTTCTAAATCACCCAACCAAAACCCAGATCTTTTTTTTTTTTTTTTTTGAAATGGAGTCTTGCTGTGTTACCCAGGCTGGAGTGCAGTGGCGTGATCTCAGTTCACTGCAAGCTCCACCTCCCAGCTTCACGCCATTCTCCTGCCTCAGCCTCCTGAGTAGCTGGGACTACAGGTGCCCGCCACCACACCCGACTGATGTTTTGTATTTTTAGTAGAGACGGGGTTTCACCATGTTAGCCAGGATGGTCTCGATCTCCTGACCTCGTGATCTGCCCGCTTTGGCCTCCCAAAGTGCTGGGATTACAGGTATGAGCCACTGCGCCCGGCCAGCCCAGATCTTATAATAGGTTGTCACACACCTTACTGAGGCACGCCATAATTATGCTGGTGTGTGTCTTCCCTGCCTGCAACAAGAGATAAGCCCAACTTGTTCAACTCCAAGTGTCTTCCTGGTAGCCTTTGTCTGGAGGGCACTGCCACCTCTGCGCCACATACAACTTTCCACTCCTTGAAATCCTCTTCTTCCTTGGCCTGCAGACATCATTCTCTCCTGATTCTCCTTCTATTCTTTTTTGACAACTTCCAATGATTTCTACTTCCTGGTATTCAGGTCCTTGTGTAATCCCTTCCCCTTGAGTGTGGGCTAGTAGTGAATTGCTTCAAATGAACAGAATACACTGAAAACAATAGAATGTCCCTTCTGAGAGTAGGTTGTAAAAAGACTGGCTTCTGTCTTACTCGCCGTCTCTTGCTTTCTTACCTGCACACTCTTGGTGGAGCCAGGTGCCATATTGTGAGCTTCTATACGGAGAAGCCCATAGTGTCAAGGAACCCAGGTAGCCTCCCAGCTACAGCCAGTGAGGAACTAAGGCCATCGGTCCAAGCCTTGGAAGAACTGAATCCTACCAGCCACCATTTGAGTTATGTTGAACTGGATCTTCCCTTCATCAAGGCTTGAGAGAACTGTGACCCTGGCTGAAACTTTAATTGCAGCCTTGGGAGAGACTTTGAAGAGAGACATCCAGCTTACCTGTGCTGGATTCCTAAGCCACAGAAACTTAAGATAGTAACTTTTTGTTATTTCAAGTTTCTAAAACTTGGGATAACTTGTTATGCAGCCACAGATAACAATTACAGATCTCCATAATAGAATGATAATTTTTTCCACAGCATAGATTTAGCTGGATCACTGACATAAACTCTTTCACAGTTGACCACTGCCTCTAGGGTAAAGGCTGACCTGACCCGTGATATATATCCTTTGCTTTAGTCCCAGTAAACTGCTTATAGGGCTCAGAACATGCCAAGTGCACTCTCTCTGTGACTTCGACTTCACTGTTGACTTTCCCTGGATGTACGTCTTCCCAAGAGCTCCCACACTAGAACTAACTGCTCTTCCTCCGGGGTTCCAAAGCCCAAAGTAATGGAGGCAGGAAAGGTAGAGAAAACACACAGAAATGAGGAAATAAAGAAAAATACATTTAATAACACAAGAGACAGCGGCTAGAAGAATGATGGCAGAAATTCATTGGCTCCAAAAAGAAGGGACAGTGCACTGCAGCGAAGGGCGGGGCTTGCCCACAAAGGGGATGGAAGACATCCTTTGTGAGAGATTCAGTCTGATCCTTAGGTTGGGAGTTACATTTGTAGCTGAGGGGAATGATGGTAGAAGCCTTAGGTGAAAGAATGCGGTTGCTATTTTCACCCAATCAACATAAGCAGCCTGAGGCACAGGCAGATGCCTAGAGCCGTGCTCCCGTGTGGGCGCCCATCATGCAGTAGCCTCTGGGTACATTTACAAATATTATTTTTAGATGTCATTTTTGGCTCTCAGAACTTTTGGCTATCAGGGTTACTTTACTCTCTACCCTTAAATTAGGTTTCTTCCCTGCGGATGTCGGGGGTTCTATGATGAAACCGTATCAACTGTGCTCAAAATTGTTATTAAATTTCCTTTTCAGAATGTTGTTTTTATTTTTCCTGGGTGGGGCGGCCATTTGGTGTAAAGAAATGAATAAGGGAAAAACCTTTGCTAAAGGCAGCAACTATGAGAAATATTTAACAGTATGCAAATTCAGCAGGCAGCTCCCCCACTGAAAGAGAAGGGAGGGGGTTTATTCTACCCTTAAAAAAACGAAATGCATTAAAATGCAGTCATTAACTGGTGGAGTATTCTAGAGTTGGCAGTTACCTACTGAGATTTTGGGTTAAGTTTCTCTGGGGGTATAACAAAATTGTACATCCTTATGGGAAGCAAGAAGAGAGGAGGACTTGGAGCAGTGGAGCACAGATCTTAGCAGAGTGGAAAGAAAGGAAAAGAAACGCCTTCCCGGCATCATTCCCATGGAAGACAGAGAAAAGCTGCCTGTGGCAGAAACAGGGAGAGCAGTTCCGCCTGCCAGGGTTAGCCAGCGGCCATGTGTTACTCATTTACTCTGCAAGAGTTTTGATGCTAGCCCCAGCAGGTTTGAAAGAACTCTAAGCCCTGTTTAGGGTGTGGGTAGTTAATGACAGTGACAATACATTTAAAGGGAATAAGACAGCCATGTATCTGGCTGTCACCGAACCACAGAGTTTTAGGACCCAGAATAGGCCTTAGGGCTGATAATATTTCTGTCTTTGATCATCAAAGGTCATAAAGAGGCTTTTTAATATAAGGCATGCCAATATTTTATATGGCTTATGAATTTCTTGAACTAATGTATATGAACACAGCATTGTCATTTTTGCTTTTATTTCTATTGCTTGCCTGTTTGCCTGCCTACCTTTCTTTCTCTCTGTCTTTCTTTCCTTCTCTTCCTCTATCATCTAGGAAACCGGCCAGCGTTCCCAGGAGCCGCAGGACCCCAGAGATGTTCCCAGCTGCATGATCCTGGGCATCAGCTGAGGGCAAGTCAACCTCTCTAAAGCTTTGAGTTGTGCAGGCTCCCGGGCTGCCTCAGCACCTCCCTCAAAGTAGAGCCCCCCCACCGGGAGTTCAGCCCATCAAGCCTTCCACCTACCCAGCTGCCTCAGTCACCCTCAGAGTCCATGTCTCAGTATCACCACCATTGGCTGGATTGTTCTGAATATTCTCTAATCTCACCTCATTCCCACCTATCTCCATCCTCCCAAATTATTCCAAAATGTCCCTTTGCAATTCATAGTTCATCATCAATAAAGTCCCAGTGTATCTTCAACCTCTCACCTAAATATTCCACTCTGCTTCTTGCTCTCACTCAGGAGTCGGAAAACATTCTTTTTGTAATGGGCCAGATAGTAAATATTTTAGGCTTTGTGGCCACATCATCTCCATTGTCATTGTTACTTGAAAGGGGTCCCAATCCAGACACCAAGAGAGGGTTCTTGTGTCTTGTGCAAGAAAGAATTCAGGGTGAGTCTGTAAAGTGAAAGCAAGTTTATTGGAAAAGTAAAGAACACAAAACAATGGCTATTCTATAGGCAGAGCAGCCCTGAGGGCTGCTGGTTGGTTATTTTTATGGTTATTTCTTGATCATATGCTAAACAAGGGCTGGATTATTCATGAGTTTTCTGGGACAGAGGTGGGATTTTCCCAGGAACTGAGGCTCCCTCCTCTTTTTAGACTATATAGAATAATTTCCGGGTGTTGCCATGGCATCTGTTAACTGTCATGGTGCTGATGGGAGTGTCTTGTAGTATGCTAATATATTATAATTAGTGTATAATGAGCAGTTTTGTCGCCATCTTGGATTTAGTGGGTTTTGGCCAGCTTCTTTACTGCCTCCTGTTTTATTGGCAGCGTCTTTGTGACCCGTGTCTTGTATGACTTGTATCTTATGCCGACCTCCTATCTCATCCTGTGACCAAGAATGCCTAACCTCCTGAGAATGCAGCCTTATTTTACCGAGGTCTTATTCAAGACTGAGTCACTCTGGTTTGAAGGCCCCTGACACAATTACTTAACTTTGTTATTCTAGCACAAAAGCAGCCATAGAAAATATGTGAACAAATGTGTGTGGCTGTGTTAAAATAAAACGTTATTTACAAAACCTGGGGTTGGCCACACTTGGCCCACGGGTGGTGGTCTCCTGATCCCCGTTCTAAGGGAAACCTCAGTCTACACCCCAAGGATTGTGCTTCCCACAATGTTCAGGTGAAGGTTGTTTTTCCCCCTTAGGAACTTCCTAGATCTGAGCTATCCATCACCACTCTCTTTGTTACCTCCGCTCATGTTTTGATGAATTGAACACTTGAATCACTTCGTTTTCAACCCTACCATCATTCTTGGAGATTTCAGAATTTAATAAATGTTCCATCTAACACCCTGGTCATTCAGTTCCTTAATCTTTTAGAGCCAATAATCTCTTATTCCATCTCACCTCAACCACCCACTCACAAAGCATGCCCTAGACCTTGTTATCACCAAGCACATTCCCAATATTATGAGTGCAAACATCTTCTTTCCAGCAATTACCTCCTATCCTTCAGCACATCCAGTCAGCCTACCTTACGAGTTCCCTGAATTTAATGAGACCTCCAAGCCACTGGCCCCTGCCTCTCTGTCATGCCCTGCTTCCTTCACATCCTCACTTCTCTCCTGGGCTTGATGATCCAGCACCATAACCACTCCCTGGAAAATGTGCAGAGCCCTCTTGCCTTTTCAATCTCCTCATCATATTCCAACCCCGACTAAGCCTAGATATCCTCTAAATCTGTGCCTGCTGCAGAACAATTCAGTGTAGCAGCAAAGACTCACACAACCACACTGACTGGACTCACTCGGCACAAAATACAACAGGGAGCATAACAGACCAAAATCGCCATTTCAGTGGAGCTATCATTCTAGTGAGAGAAAAATAGACAATAAGCAAGAGAAATCATTAAAATATATAGTAAGTTAGAGGACAATAAATGCTAAGGGCAAAAAAATAAAGGAGGGAAGAAAGTAATGAAAGGAGCGGGAGATGGGAACTTTTAGATAAGGTGGCCAGGGAAGGCTTGCTGGTAAGATAGCTTTTGGGTGAAAACAAGAAATCAGTGAGTACAAAACCATGTGTACATCTGGGGAAAGAGCATTCCAAGCTGAGAGAACACAACAGTGTAAAGGCCTTGTGATGGGCATGTGCCTGGCCCATTTGAGACACAGCAAAGAGGCCTGTGAGGCTCAAGCAGAGCGGATGAAAGGGAAGAGGGGAAGGAGATGTGATCGGAGAAGTAGTAGGACTGCGGTACTTATTTATCACTGCATAATCAGTTACCACAAATGGAGAGGCTCAAAACTATACCCATTGATTATGATCTTAGTTTCCATGGGTCACGGATTCATCACAGGGCCCTGAGCTCAGGTCTCACAAGGCTGCAATCAAAATGTAGCGCAGGCTGCAGTCTCCTCTGGAGATTCAACCAGGAAAGATTGTCTTCTAAGTTCATTCATGTTGTTGGCAGAATTCACTTGCTTGCAGCTATAGAATTGAGAGCTTTAAGACTGTTTTCCTGGGTGTCAGCCAGAGGCCACCTTTAGCTTCTAGAGGCTGCACAGAATTTCCTGCCACATGGCCCACTCCATAGGCAGATCAAAACATGGCAGCTTGCTTTCTTAAGGCTAGCGAGAGAGGGAGAGAGTCTGCTAGCAAGAAGGAATATTAGATAATGTAATCAAAAGAGTAACAGCCATCACTTTGCTGTATTCTATCGGTTAGAAGGCAGCCATGGATTCCACCCATACTCAAGGAAGGGGATCACACAGAGCATGAATATCAGGAGGGAGGATCATGAGACCGCCTTAGAGTCTGTCTTCCACAAGGACTCAGATCACCTAGGGATATATGCCCTTGTGAGGACTTTGGCTTTTTCTCTGAGACACAGAGCCACTGGAAGGCTTTGAACCAAGGAATTACATGCTGTGATTTGTTTTAACAGGATCACTCTGAATGATGGTTGAAAATAGACTCCAACAGGCTGAGGACAAAAGCACAGGATCAACTAGGATGCTATCCAGGTAAAAGTGGATAGGGGTAAGTTTGGGGTGGTGGCCATGGAGAAGGAGAAGTCGTGTTCTGAATATATTTTGAAAGCCGGACCAACATGATTTGTTACAGGTCAGTTGTAGAACATGAGGAAAAATGAGGAGTCAAGGGTCATCTCAGATTTTTGTCCTGAACAACTGGAAGAATGCAGTTGCCATTAACTGAGGTGGGAAAGATTGAGGCAGAATATCAGGGGCCCTGTTTTGGATACATTTGAGCTGCCAGCCATTTGACGGCAGAACAGTTATGCCATGCACACTCAACCCTGGTAGGAGGAGTGATTTGTCTTTTTGGAACTGCCATCTGTGCCAGATTTGGGTTTGCATTCCACACCTGCAGTACATCCGCAAGCATTACTGCTTGGGTGGCTGAGTGCTTCAGTTATAGGCAGCAGATCCCAGATACCACAGTATTGCCTCAGAGGACCCATTTACGGGAAAGGAAATATGAGATACAGTGGTTCTCCGTATACATCTCATTACCTGGAAGCAGTAAGAATGTTGGAATGATGTAGTAAAGGTTCCAAAAGGGTGTGAGCTTGGGGATGCTGTCCTTCAGGATGGAGTCTATGCACTGAGCTACTGGCTGAGTGTTGTGTCTCTGACAGTCAGACTTCATGGGTCCAAGAATTAAGGGGTAAAGTAGGATTGGCCCTTTCAGCAATACTCCCAGTGACTCACCAATCCTGCAAGTCTAAGCTCCAATGGATTGAAAATTCTCGTTCTCAGTAAAACATTGCTTCAACCTGGGCACAGTAAGATGTCCATGGAAACTAAAGCAAGTCTGAAGTCTGGACAATTTGGTCTCTTCAAGAGGTGATAACAGCAGGCAAAAGAAGTTTCTATACGAATGTGAGAAATCATTTCTGATGATCATGAACAGCTACTTATTGTTCCTGCTACTGTGCAACCTGGAGGACCATATCTGGAGCCCAGGGAATTCATGGAGGCATCTCCTCAGTGCTCCAGGATGGGTGAATCTGTGAAAAAGTGGACCCAATGTGGACATAAGTAGAGCTGAGATCTGCAAGAGATTGGCCAGCAGACATGGGCAGTGCCCAACATCATGCCCTGCCACCTGCCCTGATTTCAACGGCAGGTATGGCAGACAGTTCTTGTGTATGTGGCAGTATGTGACCTCCAGTGCCTTCTGCCTCAGAACTTTCTCTGAGGCTGCACTAGCTCCCTCAGCTGAGGACATGTGGTTGGGAAGGTGAAGGGATTTAACATCTTCAGAAGCAACCCCAGAGCAAGAGGTGATAGGAATGGTAGAGAATGTTCAGGCTTCTGTGTTTTGGTGGGATACTTTCCTGCCTGGGTCCTCAGGGGCTTTCTAGTGGGACATGAGCCTCAGGTGTGCAGAGCAGCAAACAACTCGTTCATTGCATTGGCTTTGGCTTTTATTCCTTCTGTTCCTCATACTTTCCCTCCTTAACTTCTGCCTGTCGGGATCACCAGCCAAATCCAACTCAGGCCCTAGTCCCCCCTGGCCTGTGCTGTGTGGACCTTCACTGACAGAGGAAGCCCTGAAGTCTGCAGAGTCTGCAGCACAGCTCCCAGGAGTCCCTGGGGCAAGCCTAGGGCTTCCATGGACAACAGAGCCCAGGGCTCTGACACCTTCTGAATCCCAATCTCTTCTTTATTTCTAAGAAACGCCCTATTCACAAAGGACCATTTCAAACAATAGCTTGCTGTTTTAGGCATGCAGTTCAGTGAAAATCTGCATCAATTAGAAAAAGTTTAAGACTTCTTCCCGACTAGAATTGAAATTGGACCCCCTCAACTTTCGTAGTCCTACCCCATTTGGTCAAGTCAAAGGTGATTTAAAGATAAAAGATATCGCTATCTTTAAATCATTTTTAACTTGAATTTGATGCAAATAAGGCAGCGCATATTCATGTATTGTTTTATTACTTTTACGCTAAAGTTCCTGTTTCATTTACATGGTTTCCACTCAGAATGGGCATCTCCTAAAAGAGAGGAACTAAGTTTGTATAAGCCTCTTTGCTATGCAGTTAGATGCATTTTATATATATATATATAGAGAGAGAGAGAGAGAGAGAGAGAGAGAGAGATTCTGTGCCACTGGTGAAATTGTTTCTTTCTTTACTTGATGATGAGTGCTCCTTCTGTCCATTCAGTTAGACTATGGATAAATTCATCACACATGAAAAAGAAATCCTTTAAAATTATATGCATCTTTCCTGATCTAAATCAGTTCAGAACTATCATTTTGACAAATGTCTGAAAGTCTTAACAGACCTAATTTCCCAGAGGTCAAAACATGGCAGAAAGAGGAATGAGATGGAGGACATTTGGCTAATGGCTTCACAGGCTGGAGTGGGAAAATTGAGAGCATCATATACCATGATGACATAGAAGTGCCCATCTTGCCATACTTCATCCCAGCTCAGATATCAAAAAAAAATTCCAGATTTTATCAGCTCTCTAATGGCTTGTTAGCAGTTCAGGCAAAGGAGTGTCCCTTCTCATGATCTTCCTTTCAAAGTAGTCCATTTCTTTTCTTCCTAGTTGTGCTCCATCATAAGAAGGAAACTGGTTTATAGAGCAGGATGTCCTCTGATCAAAATGAAATTAATAAAGAATCATAAGCCTCCCCAACTAAAACAGCTTCTGATAACTGACAAGGATCATGCAGTTTTATGATCAGAGTCCTCTACTCTGGCTCAGCTCTTCATCTCACGTCTTTGAGATATCGTGCCAGGTTACTGGATGTCAAAAGGGAGAACAGCACCAGGCTTCACATCTAAACAGTCCTTTTGTCCACCTGTGAGCACAGATTATCTGAATTAAGAATGTTACACAGCTATTAGAAATGTATTTTCCTTATAATGCAACACCCTGATTGAGGTAATTAAACAACAGCCATTAAAAGTATTTTTCCAAATTCTGTTTTCCCCCTAATTTAATGACACAGATTTATTACTTAGCAGACATATATATAAAACAAACATGGGGTTCATTTATTAATCGGTAGGAGGATGTGCTATTGTTTGGCTGTTAGTTACATTTAAAAAACACAAAGATTAAGGCAACGAAAAAATACGCTATATTTCATTTGTGTTAATGTCAAAGCACACTGATGAATTGAGTTTCTCAGGCTGTACAACTGAGGAAAACCTTACTTGAGATGAGGGACTCTTGCTGAGATTAGCCTTGCTGAGATGAGATTCTATTTGCCCTGGATAGATGCTCTCACCCCGGAAGTGATGCTTCTCATCTTCCTCCAGCATGGAAGGCTCTCACCTCTCTGTAATAGCAAATTAAATCACAGAATTTGCCTTCCTCATAATTTAGAGCCCGGTGCAAGTCTCATCTCCCCCTAAACCGTATTCAGATATCTTCATTCTGTATTCTCTTTCTCTGAACATTTAAACAATTGTTGTACTTAGTATCTGTTCTAGCACTTAATCATTTGCTATTTTGTATTATTTAACAGTCTATGCATTTATGTCTCATTTCCTTCTTCAAATTTCCTTTTTTTTCTTGTTCAAATTTCTAAGCTCTTACAAAATCATATCTACTGAGCCCAGGGCTGGGAAAATAATAGAAGCTCAACAGTAGATGTTTGAATGGATAGATGCATCAGGATGGATTCAGACTGAGAAATGGGGTGGCATCAGTGTGTGGTGACTTTGCCAGTTCGGAATACTTCTTCTCAGTCTACTCTGAGAATGACTTGGAGAACTTTGACTCTGAGACCATCAGCAGTAACGGAAGATACTGATATGGACAGGAGGCAAGGAGATACTGGGTAGAAGAGGGTGGTTCCCTGGGAAAGGCCCCACCTTCCAGACTGGAAACCTTCAGCCCTAAATGGGAACAGGTATTCCTGTTTGTGCATCCATATGTTGCCTTTTGACCTGCCCCACCCCCCTATCCTGCACCCATATAAACCCCAAAGCCAGGCTCCATGAGCAGAAGAGCAGCACGGCAGAGAAGGAGAGCAGAGAAGGAGCATCTGAAAACTGAGAGTAATTTGGCTGGGGACGGTTGGAGAGGAGATTGGCCATGGGGCGACCAAACTCCAGGGGCAGATCATCTTCCCACTCCATCCCCTTTCCAGCTCCCCATCCATCCTGCTTAGAGCCACCTCCATCTGGCAATAAAATCCCCCACATTTTCCCTCCTTCAATTTGTCTGTGTGACCTGATTCTTCTTGGATACCAGACAAGGACCCAGATACCAAGAGGGCACTGAGTTGGTTAATACTTAAGCCATCGGTGGATGGCAGAGCTAAAAGAGCACTGTAATACATCCACTGGGGCTTTGGGAGTTGCAGGCATCTACCCCTAGATGCTACTTTTTGGGCCAGAGCCCAAAAGTGCTCCCCTCAGCTCTTGCACCTGCCCATCTACGTGCTCCCCCACCCCGTAAGGGGTTGAGTGCACAGCGGCCAAACAGACAAGCCATACCCATCGCATGTCCTGTGAGGGAGGTCAGGGAACTCTCCCACTTCAATACTAGACAGGAGGTTGGTTACTGCCCTGAGATGATATTAAAAAGACATTCAATATGTTCTTGAAATGAATTATAAGAAGTCATTAAAAGAAACTGATTTACTTTTTTTCCAATTTGGGAAATACAAATAATATGCCTAATGTTTTCTCTATTGTATTTCTCATCTTTTTAAAGGATAAAACAAAATTCAAAAGAGCAGGAGTTCAGACATCACTAACTTTCTGCCCAAGCCATCACAACAACTTGTATCAGTGAATCCTTTCGCCATTTTGTTACTTAGAATTCTACTAAGGTTGATGCAGGAATTCAAAGTCTCTATTGCTAGGGAATCACACTGGTCTCAAAACTTCAGTCTTTTTAATATTTATTCTTAATCTCAAATCCTTGTGGCTTTCTTTGTTTTAGCCAAATTACATACATTGTCCTAATGACAGTAACCCCATTCCCACTTATCCTCAGGGATACGTATGTTCCAAGATCCTTCCTAGTGGATGCCTGAAACCTTGGATAGTACAGTACCCTATATATACTGGGTTTTTTTCCTATACATGCATACCTATGATAAAATTTAACTTAAAAATTAGGCATAATGAGAGTTTGACAATGATAATAATAAAATATAACAATTATAACAATATACTGTAATAAAAGTTATGTGAATATGGTTTTTCTCTCTTTCTCTCTCCCTTTCTCTCTCTCTAGTATCTTAAGATTTTCCAGCGGTGGTTGACTTCAGGTAACTGAAACTACAGAAAGCAAAATCACAGATAAGAGGGCACTACTTTATATGTCAATTTAGTTTTTAATATTTTTTAAATAAAAAACTCTTCAATAAGTAAATATGATCAAGTGAAACATTCAATAGCGTTTTTATTTTTTAAAAAACTCTGGATTTTTGATTTTAGAAGAAGATACAATTTTTGATTAAACCTCGTATCTGGTCTGGTTCCATTTCCTGAAACACCCCTAAAGCTGCTTATAAATGATTTTAAGGGACTTTACATATTTTGATTGATTACTTGATGAAGAGCATCAAATATTCACCATATTATTATGATTGAAACTTATCTTGAAAAACAGCACTTTGCTATATGGCTCCTGTTTCAATCAGATCTTTTTTAGCTTTAGCCATCCACATTCATTCTGCCGCCGGAATCCAAAGACTACAGCCTACAGGCCATTATCTGGCCACAGTCTATTTTTGTATGGCATGTAGGCTAAGAACAACTTTCACATTTTTAAATGGTATGAAAGAATCCAATAAATATTATTTTGTGATATATGGAAATTCGAATTTCAGTGTCCATAAATAAAAGGGTTTTATTTCTTTTTTTTTTTTTTGAGATGGAATCTCACTCTGTTGCCCAGGCTGGAGTGCAGAGGCATGATCTCGGCTCACTGCAACCTCCACCTCCCGGATTCAAGTGATTCTCCTGCCTCAGCCTCCCGAGTAGCTGGGACTACAGGCGCCCACTGCCATGCTCAGCTAATTTTTTTATTTTTAGTAGAGATGGGGGTTTCACCATATTGGCCAGGCTGGTCTCGAACTCCTGACCTTGTGATCCACCCACCTCGGCCTCCTAAAGTGCTGGGATTACAGGCGTGAGCCATCATGCCCGGCCAAATAAAAATTGTAATGGAACACAGCCAGCGTATCCATTTATATTTTGTCTATGGCTGCTTACATACTACAATGCCAAGTTGAGTAATTTCAACAGGGACCATACGGCTCAAAAAGCCTTAAGTATATGAGCTAGTCCTTTACAGAAGAAGTTTGACAACTCCTGCTCTGTTCTGTTCATTTTTTTCAGGCAGATAATTCCATCCACCTCCCCGTGTTTACTGCCCCCAGCACTAGTTACCTTTAAGCCTGAGCTCAGCTCCTCACACTCTGTGGAGCTTTTGTTCATATTGTAAGTCCCTGCTGAGTTTTTCTTTTCTTAATGTCAGTAAAGCTGTTCCCAAACAGATAGGCTGCAGCCCAACCCAGGACTCGTGGTAGCCAGCCCTTAAGATGGCCCCAGTGTGCTAGGGTTGGTGTTTGTGACCAGAAGAATTTAGAGAAAGTGATTTTCATTCCTGAGATTCCATTATAAAGGCACTGTTGCTTTCATTTTGGTCTCTCTCTAGCAGTCTCATGCTCAGATGTCTCTGCTTGGGGAAACCATGTTGTGAAAAAACCGAACAGAGGGGACCGTGTGGAGAGAAAGCCTCCTGCCAACCCCTTGCGAGTGAGCTCGCAAGTGGATTCTCCAGCCTGAAGTCAAGAATTCAGAGAGTCTGGCCCCAATCAACATCCTGAGAAACCCTGGCCCAGACCATCCAGCCAGGTAATCGCAGATTCCCGACCCTCAGACAGCCTATACGAAAATAAATATTTGCTCCTTTAAGCAGGTAATTTTGCAGCAATTTGTTATACAGCAATAGATAACCAACACAGACCTCTGCCAGTCTGGTATCGTCTACTGGGGCACTATCTTTCTTCCCCAGTCTGATAGCCCCAGTCTGTTTCTAATTTTTTTTTTTTTTTTTTAGTTTTTTGATACTGCAGCCTTGAGCTCATGGGCGGGCTCTAGCAATCCTCCTGCCTTAGCCTCCCACATAGCTTGGACGACAGATGCATGCCACCACAGCTGCCTAATTTTAACATGTTTGCTATTGAGATGGGGGGGGGGTCTCACCATCTTGACCAGGCTGGTCTCGAACTCCTGGTCTCAAGCCATCCTCCTGCCTTGGCCTCCCAAAGCACTGGGATTTCAGGCAGGAGCCACCATGCCCAGTTTGTTTCTGGTCTTTTTTGAGGTGTGATTTTCTTATTTTCTTTCTCTTTTAAGACCTTGCGTCAGCTGTGGGACTTGGTTGATTTTATTTATTTATTTATTTATTTATTTATTTATTTATTTATTTATTTATTTTTGAGACGAGTCTTGCTCTGTCGCCCAGGCTGCAGTGCAGCAGCGTGATCTCCTCTCACTGCAACTTCCGCCTCCCGGGTTCAAGCGATTCTCCTGCCTCAGCCTTCCGAGTAGCTAGAACTACTGGCGCACGCCGCCACGCCCGGCTAATTTTTTGTACTTTTAGTAGAGATGGGGTTTTACCGTGTTTCTCAGGCTGGTCGTGAACTCCTGAGCTCAGGCAATCCGCCCGCCTCGCCCTCCCAAAGTGCTGGGATTACAGGCGTGAGCCACTGCGCCTGGCCAGCTGATCATTTTTTCTTAACTTTAACCTTTTGCTTTTCTCCTCCGCTAGGATCCAGCCTCTCCCCTTCGTTGTTGCAGTCCCTGGCTGAGGCTTTACAGCCTAGTGCGGACTCCTCGGTTCTCTCCAGCCCCAGACTAGGAGTTCGATTCTAATTTGTGGATTTCAAACGTTAGATAGTCATTGGTATCGAGGTCTCTTGATTAATATTTTAAATAAGAAAACAAGGCAAAGCATTTCCCAGGGGAGAACACTTGCTATGTGTTTTCGAATATTCTTACTATTAATCATATCATTGGTGTATTTTAGCCTTTCCTTTGAGGAAGATAAGGATTATAAGAACATGTGGAAGTATGGAGGAAATTCAGGAAATCTGATTCATACCTGATAAAAAGGAGGCCCCTGAGGTTATGTGAAGTTCCCAAGGTCACTCAACGCTAGGAAAGAGCATTTAAGTGGAACAAGTATGTCAAGGATAATGCAAGCTGAGCAAGGATCTTTTGGGGAGATGGGTGGGGCTTTCCTGAAGACGGCTATCATGCCTTTCTGTATGAGTGAGTCCTAGTCCAGTTACCATAGGCTGGACACCGAATGCAATGAACCAGCGATGTGACTCGAGATGTTGTTTCTTGTGTTTTTATGTTACTTTCAGGTATGACACAAAGTCTGGATCAAATAGCAACTACTTGGCTGGGCACAGTGGCTCACACCTGTAATCCCAGTAATTTGGGAGGCCGAGGCGGGTGGGTCACCTGAGGTCAGGAGTTCGAGACCAGCCTGGCCAATATGGCAAAACTCCTTCTCTACTAAAAATACATACATCAGTCGGTCGTGGTGGCAGGCGCCTGTAATCCCACCTACTGGGGAGGCTGAGGCAGGAGAATCGCTTGAACCCAGGAGGCGGAGGCTGCAGTGAGCCGAGATTGTGCCCCTGCACTGCAGCCTGGGTTACAGAGCAAGACTCCACTCCAAAAAAAAACACCAGCTGCTAGACCAGAATGCCCAGCCTCCACAGGAAGATACAAGAGTCTTTTTTGACGCATGCTTAACTGTCTATTTGAGTCTATGAATCTGCATTTCTTCCAGTGCTACACAGAGAAAATAAGGCCTAATCAAGTCTGAGGAGGAAAAAATTCAAAACACGCTGACAGAATGTCTAGGAATTGGACAGAAAATGTACATAGTAAAAGGACTGGAAATGAAATGGGGTGGGGGAGAGGAAAGGATGCTCTAGTGTTTTATTCTACACACTTTATATTTTTTAATCTTTTACAGTAAGAATGCATTTGAGCATTTCTTGTATAATTTGTACAAGGGTTTATGAAGTTTTACCAGAAAAGCAGGCCTACGGGTCATAACAGTTTTAGAAACTGAGTTTAAAAGTGGAATTTGTGAATGTGTATGGCACGTATGGAGCTCAAATAATTGTCCCTACCGAACAGATAGGCACGGGTTGATGACTGCTATCAAACAGGAAGAAGCCAAAGCAACCTATAAATCAATCCACACGTCTTGATAGAAGTGAAAATCAAAGCCAATAAATTCAACACAACCAATCCCAGGAGAAGAAACGGGGTTAAGTTATGACTTAAGAGATTTGAATGAACTGTAATGAAGGGCTTCTTTATGGTAGAGCTATTAAGAGCAGGGAGGAAATTTAGTAACAGATTATTCAGGCAAACTGGGACTCTCTTCCCTTGGACATTTTACAGATGGAATTAAAAAGCACTTGTTTCTGACTAATTAGGAATAGTTCAGCTTGCGGGTTGAATTAGTTATTTCTATTTGGTTACAGAGAAGAAAACTAATAGCGACTTTGGTAGTCACAGTCAACGTGCAATCATTTTAAAATAAAATAAATTTGGAGATAAATCTGTGTGTTTTAAAACTGCCTAAATCCTGGAAAATAAATTGAAATTTAAATGGAATATTCCTTATAAATATCTCTACTTTGTCACACACCTATGGTTCAAGTTCAGATCTCCACATCTTTTAAATGTTTTAAAACTCAGCTAGAATTTTAACTTTTAAAATAATGGGCACTTTTTTTTTTGAGGTGGTGGGGTCTCACTGTGTTGCTCAGGCTGGACTTGAACTCCTGGGCTCAAGTGATCCTCCTGCCTCAGCCTCCTGAGTAGTTGGGACTACACATCTGTGCCACCACACCCAAAGACACATCTTTTTGTGTGATTAAAAGAAAAAAGACAGATACAAAAGCTATAAAGAAAAAAAAAGAAGTATTTCCAGGCAATAATATCCTGGAAAGCTTAATGCAGTAAAATCTTACTATTTCGGAGTAGTTCAAAGAAAAAAACAAAGGATTTTATTTTAAATGATTTTAATACCTGAAGGTAAATATTATGCATAACATAACTAGGATAAAAAAAGGTTGTTTTTTAATGAACAGACAAGTTTTATGACTCCAAAAATACGTAAGGCAAGCTTGTTTTTATAAATATTTTAAGCATTTTATCTTGATTAAGCTTTTAATTCATACTAACAGTAAAAGAAGACTGACTTGTTGAAGAAAATCAGCACCTGTCTACACTTAATCACATTTTTCAAATAATGGAATCCGTACTACTGTGGTTTTACTTCCTTGTCTTCTTTTTCCCTGTGAAGTGACAATCTTAGTTTCTGACTGTCGAATTGAAAGAGGCAGAGACAAAGAAAGGAACTGGAGCAAACACTGTGCATAACTTATGCAACGAGAACAACAAACCAAAATGCCATCAATTAAATACTGAGACTAGTTTTCACACACGATAAATTATTGGCATAGGTGATTTGCTTTAAAATTCATCCCTCGAGGAATATATTTATCACTTTCCAAATGTTTAGATCCAGGTCAAGAAAAGCTACAGGATAAAGGAAACTTAAGTTAAACCAAGTACGATATTGAAATCGCACCTTAAAAAAAGTTAGAAATTATTATTTTTAAATTTTTATTTATTCATTTTTTGAGATGCAGTCTTGCTCTGTCGCCCAGGCTGCAGTGCAGTGGCCTGATCTGGCTCACTGCAAGCTCCGCCTCCCGGGTTCACGCCATTCTCCTCCCTCAGCCTCCCAAGTAGCTGGGACTATAGGCGTCTGCCACCATGCCTGGATAATTTTTTTTTTTTTTTTGTATTTTTAGTGGAGATGGGGTTTCGCCGTGTTAGCCAGGATGGTCTTGATCTCCTGATCTCGTGATCTGCCTGTCTTGGCCTCCCAAAGTGCTGGGATTATAGGTGTGAGCCACCGTGCCCGGCCTAGAAACTATTTAGAATAATGCGTGTATTCATCTGAGACATTTTCCAATCCTTTTTCTGTATGTGATTTTCAGATGTGATATTAACTTTCCTGTTTAATTTGCTTTAGTTTATTTTAAATTATTAGCTCAGTAGCCATAGTAGTATTTAAGGATTAAACAATTATATAAATCATAGGATTATGAACATTTAATTTTTTTTCTTTTATACTTTCATATGTTTTCTGACTTTTAAAAAAGGTAATGTGCACCTATTACTTTTGTAATAAGAAAGAAACTCCATGTTATGGATTTAAAAAAGAATACTGATTCAGAACCTTGAAGCTTTCCAGGATAGAGGAACTCACCAGCTGTGCCACACTGAAATCCTGTCTTGAGAGAGATTTCGAGGATTCTGTAAACCATCTTCCCCAAGTCATGAGGTAACTAGACAGGCTGGGAAGGCTCTACACAACAGTGAGCCCCCAACCTTTATAGGGTATGCCTTGGAAAGCCAGAGATCACTCCTCCATTTCTTAGAGACTCCATGAGCCAGAAAAAGGAAAGATCTGGCCAGGTATTATGGCAATCATCCCCTTCTCTTCCTCTTCCTCCTCTTCTTCCTCCCCCTCTTCCTTCTTCTCCTTTTCTTCCTCCTCCTCCTTTTCCTCCTTCTCTTCCTCCCCCTCTTCCTTCTCTTTTTCCTCCTCCTCCTCTTCATCCTCCCCCTCTTCCTCCTCCTGTTCTTCCTCCTCCTCCTCTTCCTCCCCCTTTTCCTCCTTCTGTTCTTTCTCCTCCTCCTCTTCCTCCCCCTCTTCCTCCTCCCTCTCTTCTTTCTTCTCCTCTTCCTCTTCCTCCTGTACTTCCTCCTCTTCCTCCTGTTCTTCCTCCTCTTCCTCCTGTTCTTCCTCCTCTTCCTCTTTCTCCTGTTCTTCCTCCTTCCTCCCCCTCTTCCTCCTCCTCCTTCCTTCTTCTCCTCTTCCTTCTTCTCCTCTTCCTCTTCCTCCTGTTCTTCCTCCTCCTCCTCTTCCTCCTTCTCCTCCTCTTTCTCCTCTTCCCCCTCTTCCTTCTCCTCCTGTCTCCTCTTCCTCCTCCTCCTCTTCCTCCTCCTCCTTCTTCTCCTCCTCCTCTTTCTCCCTTCATGTTCTTCATGAGATGAGAATAGTTTTTTAATTCTATTGGAAAAATAATGTAAGCAAAGAAATTATATATGTGTGTATTCATCCATCCATCCGTCTGTTCATCTATCCATTTGTCCATTTATCCATGTACACAGGTTGCCTTGAGGAAGGGGAACTGGATGGTTGCTGGGGAGGGAGGAAGCTTTACTTTCCACTGTATACCCTCTTGTACCTTTTGACTTTTCTGCCATGTTCATGTAATACCTATTCAAAAAAAAAAATTTCCTAAGGAAAATTACAACATGAGACAAAATTTTTTTCAGAATAATGACATAAGAAAACCAGCTAAGATAAACTTATAAGAGGACTGTTGTGAGCACTTCTTTTACACATGTAGACTTATTTACTCCTACCAGCTGGGTACTGTGAGCAGCATCTCCACTTTACAAATATAAAGTGGGAGAAACTAAGTACCTGCCTATGTACACACACAGACACAAACACACAGACACAAACACACAGACACACACACACACACACACAGTTTTGTTATTGCCAAATAGTCTTCAAAATTGATTGTGTAAGACTACCTCTTCCCCAAGTTTGCATAACTATGCCAGTTTTCCCATACTTTTAGCAATACTTTTACATTTTAACCCTGAATAAACCAATATACATAAAGTTCTACTAGACATTAGCCCTCCCAACCAGATTTAAACATACAAATCAACAAAACTGCTCACAAGTAGTAAAACTGACTTACTAATGATTTGCCTCAAGTTTTCTACTGACAACTCAGTAATGATGTTAATAGCTAATGAAATCTTCAGCAGCAAGTTACCCAGCTAGATGGAGAAGGATGAGGGACAAAAGGAGGGTGACACTCCACTAACACACTCATACACAAGAGACCAGGACTCCCTCATGTGCTCCTATTGCAACACATGACTTTCTCCTATGGCACTTATCACTGGTTTAATGTTTGTGCTAGTGTGTATGAGCCCTTGATTTGTGAGACTTGGAATTGAAATATCCATCTTTTCCAGTGGCTCGTGAGCTCCATGATGCAGAGCATTGTGATTTTGTTGGTCATCTTATTCCAGCACCTGTCCCAGGGGCTATCACAGGACTAGATAGACGGATGAGAGTTTCAACTTTTTCCTGTGTATCCATGAAGGCTCTTTTGGTTGCAGGTGCAGAAAAAGTCATCCCCATAATAGACAGTTACATGTCACATAGTTAGAGAAAAGGCTCAAGTCTGAGCACATTAGCACCCTCAAGTTTGACTCTCCTTGGACAAATACTATGGCTTTGTTGACAGATGGGTTTGTCAGCACTCTTGAAACTAGCTCTCTAAGTTGACAACTATATTCAACACCATAGAATACTTTGCAGTATTGTAACCCCTTGCTATGATGAGATATTCTTAGGAGTCACTACGATTAAAAAATCCATTGCAGGCTGGGTGCATTGGCTCACACCTGTAATCCCAGCACTTTGGGAGGCCAAGGCTGGTGGATTGCTTGAGCCCAGGAGTTCAAGACCATCCTGAACAACATGGTGAAATCATGTTTATAAAAAAAAAAAAATTAACTGGGTGTGGTGGCATGCACCTGTGGTCCCAGCTACTCAGGAGGCTGAGGTGGTAGGATCACCTTAGCCAATCAAGGCTGCAGTAAGCCATGAACACACCCTGAACTCCAGCCTGGGTGACAGGGTAAAACCCTGTTCTAAAAAAAAAAAAAAAAAAAAAATCCATTGCCAACAGATTAGAGAACCCAGAAATAAAGCTGCACACCTACACCAGTGCATACCTAGTCTTCAACAAAGTTAACAAAAATAAGCAATGGGGAAAGAACTCCCTATTCAATAAATGGTGCAGGGATAACTGGATAGCCATATGCAGAAGATTGGAATTGGACCCCTATCTTTCACCATATACAAAAGTCAACTCAAAATGAATTAAACATTTTAATGTAAGACTTCATGCTGTAAGAATCCTAGCAGAGGCCGGGCGCGGTGGCTCACGCCTGTAATCCCAGCACTCTGGGAGGCCAAGGTGGGCGGATCACGAGGTCAAGAGATCGAGACCATCCTGGCTAACACGTGAAACCCCGTCTCTACTAAAAATACAAAAAGAAATTAGCTGGGCATGGTGGCGGGTGCCTGTAGTTCCAGTTACTTGGGAGACTCAGGCAGGACAATGGCATGACCCTGGGAGGCGGAGCTTGCAGTGAGCCGAGATTGTGCCACTGCACTCCAGCCTGGGCGAAAGAGCAAGACTCTGTCTCACAAAAAAAAAAAATCCTAGAAGAAAATCTGGAGGCCACCATTTTGGACATCAGCCTTGGCAAATAATTTATGACTCAGTCCCCAGAAGCAATTGCAACAAAATAAAAAATTGGCAAGCAAGACCTAACTAAATGAAAGAGCTTCTGCACAGCAAAAGCAACTATAAACAGGGTAAACAGACAACCTACAGAACAGAAGAAAATATTTGCAAACTGTGTGTCTGACAAAGGTCTAATATCCAGAATCTATAAGGAACTTAATTCAACTAGCAGAAAACAAGTAACCTCATTAAAAAGCGGGCAAAGAACATGAATAGATATTTCTCAAAAGAAGATATACAAGTGGCTGATAAACATGAATAAAACTTTCCACATCACTAATCATCACAGAAATGCAAATCAGAACCACAGTGAGAAACTGTCTCACATCAGTCAGAATGGCTACTACTTAAAAATCAGAAAACCAGGCCGGGCATAGTGGCTCACGTCTATAATCCCAGCATGTTGGGAGGCCAAGGTGGGTGGATCATTTGAGGTCAGGAGTTCGAGACCAGCCTGGCCAACATGGCGAGACCCCATCCCTACTAAAAGTACAAAAATTAGCCAGGCATAGTGGCGTGTGCCTGTAGTCCCAGCTACTAGGGAGGCTGAGGCAGGAGAATCGCTTGAACTCAGGATCATGCCACTGCACTCCAGCCTGGGTGACAGGGTGAGACTGCATCTCAAAAACAACAGTAATAATAATAATCAGAAAAACAACTGATGCTGGCAAGGCTGCACGGAAAAGCAAACACTTATACACTGTTGCTGGGAATGTAAGTTAGTTCAGCCACTGTGGAAAGTTGTTGGAGATTTCTTGAATAACTTAAAACAGAACTACCATTTGACCCAGCAATCCTATTACTGGCTATCTATTCAAAAGAAAATAAATCATTCTACAAAAAAGACACATGCACTTGTATGCTTATGGCAGCACTAGGTGCAATAGCAAGATATGGAATCAACCTGTGTGCCCATCAACAGGGGATTGGATAAAGAAAATGTGGTACATATTACTCCATGCAACACTATGCAGCCATAACTAATAACAAAATCATGCCCTTTGCAGCAACGTGAATGTAGCTGGAGGTCACTTTTTTTTTTTTTTTTTTTTTTTTTTTTTGAGATGGAGCCTTGCTCTGTCACCCAGGCTGGAGTGCAGTGGCGCAATCTTGGCTCACTGCAAGCTCCACCTCCCGGGTTCACGCCATTCTCCTGCCTCAGCCTCCCGAGTAGCTGGGACTACAGGCACCCGCCACCTCGGCCGGCTAGATTTTTTTTTTTTTTTTTTTTTTTTTTTTTTTTTGAGATGGAGCCTTGCTCTGTCACCCAGGCTGGAGTGCAGTGGCGCAATCTTGGCTCACTGCAAGCTCCACCTCCCGGGTTCACGCCATTCTCCTGCCTCAGCCTCCCGAGTAGCTGGGACTACAGGCACCCGCCACCTCGGCCGGCTAGATTTTTTGTATTTTTTAGTAGAGACGGGGTTTCACCGGGTTAGCCAGGATGGTCTCCATCTCTTGACTTCGTGATCCGCCCGTCTCGGCCTCCCAAAGTGCTGGGATTACAGGCTTGAGCCACCGCGCCCAGCCAAATTTTTTGTATTTTTAGTAGAGACAGGGTTTCACCGTGTTAGCCAGGATGGTCTCAATCTCCTGACCTCGTGATCCGCCTGCCTCAGTCTTGGAGGCCACTATTCTAAGCGAATTAATGCAGGAACCGAAAACCGAATCCAGCTTGTTCTCACTTTTAAGTGGGAGCTACACATTGGTTACTCATGGATGTAAAGATGGCAACAATAGACACTGGGAACTACTAGTGGCGGGAGGGAAGAAGGGAGGTAAGTGTTGAAAAACTAACTGTTGGGTACTATGTTTAGTACCTGAGTGACAGGATCAGTTGTACCCCAAACCTCAGTATCCTACAATATATCCATGTAACAAACCTACATATGTACCCCCTGACTCTAAAATAAAAGTTAAAAATATTTTTAAAAATCCATTTCCTTTATCACTACTCCCTTCCCCACATTCCCATTTTGTGGATCTAAGAACCTAGCAGCCAGTCAAAGAAATGGAGTTAAATAGTCTCCTTGCTTCTGAATGGCGAATGCTCCCCCTTCCCTCCAGTATTTAGCTATTAGTAAATAGCTGGATCTTACCTTAAACTTTAAGTCTGTGCTCTTTTTTTTTTTTTCCAACCCATGGGTGTTATGCTTTAAATGTGTTTCCTGGAGGTCATGTGTTGAAAACTTAATCTCCAGTGTGACAATGTTGGGAGGTGAGGCGTAATGGAAGGTGTTTTGGTTTTGAGGGCTCAGCCCTTATGAATAGATTAATGGCATTATTAAAAAGGATGGCTGGAGTGGGTTTGTCTCTTGTGCTCTTGCCCTTCCACCTTCTGTTACATAGCAAGTTGCCCCACACAAGATGCCAGAACCTTGATGTTGTACTTCCCAGCCTCCAGAACTATGAACCAATAAATGTATGTTGATTATAAATTACCCAGCCTCAGGTATTCTGTTATAGCAGCACAAAATGGACTACAACAATAGGTAATAGAAAACTCAACTCACGCTGGCTTAAATATTATGACCATTAGTTAACTCACATAACTGACTTAAATGTTGGCTTAAACTAGTAACTCAAACTCATCATGGAGCTGGCTTCTTTCCATTTCTTCTCTGCCTTTCAAAATGTCAGCTTCATCTGAGAGTGGACACCAATCATGCTGCAATATAGCTTCCAGATGCTTGCAGGACAATATATATCTCTGCTGGAGTGCGGGGCCTTTCTATTAATTATATTAATATATCTCCCCAAGGAGTGGGGGACCCTTCTATTAATCATGAAAAAAGAGACTTTTCTTACTCGAACCAAATAGTGAAGATTTTCTTTTAGGGTTTATCCCAGGAGTTAGAGGTAGAATCAGTACCACCAAAACCACAGGGGTTTTGGTAAATGCTGGAGAGGCTGACACAATGTCCTCTAAGTCAGTAATAGCTGTTACAGTATTCACTAAAGTTTACTGAGCACATCCTATTGGCCCAATATTAGCTTAACAGTTTACACACATTGTATTATTTCATCATTACAACAAACATGACAAGTAGGCATTACCATCCCCATTTTACAAATGAGGAAAGTGGAATATGTCCAAGTTGTACAGGAGGATTCCAGAGATAGACTGAGGACTACAACATCAAGTCCATAATTAAAACAACCTTACTACACAGTAAGAGTTATGGAAGGCTTTTGAAGGTGGTGTGGTATGTGTAAAGCAATGATTTAGGGCCCTCAAAACCATCCCATTAGACCTCTAGATAAACCATCCAATTGCCTTATAAAACCAATGAAACCACATTTACATCCCTGCAATGTATTAGCCTTCTCCACTCTCCCACATCACCCCTACCCCTTACCCTCAAATAGGCATTTTAAAGTATTTAAAGTATGAATTTTTTTCACCATAATTTGCAACAAGAAGCATTAGATATAAATCCAATGTAGTTAAAAATAGGGAGAAGGTATAGCTAACATCCAGAGACCCCATTGTTAACTTGAAACATGAAAAGAAGCAAAACCTAAATAATCTGTCAAATTATAAGACATAATTGATTGATTTAACACACCCTCCAGTGATTCTCTGGATTTTGCTTCCTCCTGCCTATTCAGGGAGTCTTTTCCTGTAATGGTAATTATTCTCTCTTCCATTGTTGGTTTTCCTCCTGTCTTAGATCATTCTTATCAGCATAAAAGAATGCTACAATTTCTCCCATTACAAAAAGCACCTTGAACCCTGCCCCTTTCTTTTCCAAGAAATGACCCTTTTCTTTCTTTTACAGCAAAACACCTTGATAGAGTTCTCTCTTCAACCTGGTCCCAACAGGCTTTAGTCTCCCTACTCCTTTGGGACCATTCTGATAAGGGTCACCAATGTCCTCCCAGTGCCAAGCCCAATGATCTGTTCTCCATCCTCATTTGTTTGACCTTTTGGAAACGTGACACAGTGATCACTCCATCCTGTTTGAATTATATTCTTCACTTGGCCTCCAGGAAACCACATTCTTGGGTCTTCTCCCACCACTTCTTCTCAAGTTTCTTTACTTGTCATTCCTCCTCATCTTCTTGACCTCTAAATGGTAGACTGCCCTGGGGCTCCATTTGACATCAGACCCTTTTCTTCACAGATTCATTCCCTGAGTGGTCTTGTTCACTTCTGTGGCTTTAAATACTATAGGTGTGTGTCAGAATACATCCAGATTGCTATAACAAAATACTTTAGACTGGGTAACTTATAAATAATAGAAATGTATTGCTCATAGTTCTGGAGACTGGGAAGTCCAAGATCATGCCACCAGCAGATGCTGCTCCTGGTAAAGGTTCATTCTGCCTCATAGATGGTGTCCTGTCACCAAATCCTCATATAGTGGAAAAGGCAAACAGGCCCCCTTGGGCCCCTTTATAAGGGCACTAATCCCATTCATGAAGGTGGAGCCCTCATGACTTAATCACCTCCTAAAGGCCCTACCTGTCAATAGTATCATACTGGAGAGTAAGTTCCAACACATAAATTTTGGGGAGATCATAGCAGCTGACGACTCCCCCATTTATATCTTCAACCTATACCATCTCCCTGAACTCTAGATGCTATATCCAACTTCCTACCTGACATCTCCACTTGGATGTTTAACAGGCATCTTCAACTTTACACGTTCCAGAAGGAACCCTTAGTGTACTTCCCCCAAAACCTGCTTCGTCCAGGGTTATCCACAACTCATTTTCTCAAGTTGCTTAGAAAACTTGCGATCATTTTTGGATCCCCATCTTCCCCCTCACAGCTAAAATAAAATGTATTAGTCAATTTTGCCAGCATGACCTCTAAAACACACTTCAAATATGGCCATATCTCTGCTGCTAGCATCCTAGTCTAAACCACGCCGTTCTTGTTTGGCTTCCTGAAACAAACCTCTCTGGTCTCTCAGCTTCCATTTTTCCTCCCCTAGACTATGCCTCGCATAAGAGCTAGAATAAATATTTTTAAATGACATGGAATGCACCCACAGCTTCCTCACCTCACCCAGCATTAAGTTCCCATATTTACATGGTGCAGGAAGACCAATACGGCTTGTCCCCTTGGCACCTCTACCACTTCCTCCTCTGTATGCCGACCCTTGCTCATTCATCTCCAGCCTCAATGAATCCCTTGCTGGAAAGGACACTTGTGGCACTCTCCTACCTCTTGTGTTTGCAGTTACTGCTCTGCTTCCTAAATGCTCTTCCCTAGCTGTTCACATGGTTTGCTTCTTCACTTTATTCAGATTTTGCTTCACTGTAACCTTACCAATGTGGCCTTCTGTTCACTATAACTGAAATAGTAATGCCTATTCCCCAGCCTCTGTTCCTTTTTATCCCCTTATCTAGTTCTCTTTTCTTCACCTGATGTAATTTATGGTGTCTTACTTGCTTATTGTTTGTCTCCCCTCCACTAGCATTTAAGTTCCAGTAGAGCAGGGACAGCTGTATTCCAGGAGCCTAATAGTGTCTGCTAGGTGGGGGGTGCTTAAGATGTATTTGCTGAATGAAAGAATGAAGGAATGAGTGAGGGACTCGGTGGTTATCCCCCTTTGCTTTGTGCATCTATTCAGTGACAAGTATCTGTAGATTCTTCATAAGGCCAT
The DNA here is from genome assembly GCF_000951035.1 of Colobus angolensis palliatus. NCBI lineage: Eukaryota > Metazoa > Chordata > Mammalia > Primates > Cercopithecidae > Colobus > Colobus angolensis. The sequence continues at coordinate 9,055,989 of NW_012117932.1, read as the reverse complement.
TCCTATCTCTCTCTTCCTTTCATTTTCATGACCACAGCCTTCGTGAACCTCCCACCTGGAGAGGGGTCTCCAGTGTCTTGTTCCTACTCAGTCCACCTCTCAAATGGACCCTGAACACGGATGTTGTTAATAGTCCTAAAACCATTTTCACCTAAAGCTGATTGCACTCTCTATAGTGAAATCTAATATTTGAAAAAGCCCAATTACTCCCTATTGACTCTTTTTTTTTTTTTTTTTGAAGACAGGGTCTCATTCTGTGGCCCAGGCTGGAATGCAGTGGCATGATCACAGCTCACCACACCCTTGATCTCCAGGCTCAGGTGATCCTCTCGCCTCAGCTTCCCAGGTAGCTGGGACTGCAGGTACATGGCAAAACACCCAGCTAATTTTTTCTTTTTTTTTTTTTTTTTTTGTAGATACAGGGTTTTGCCATGATCCTCAGGCTGGTTTTGAACTCCCAGGCTCAAGTGATCCACCCACCTTGGCTTTCCAAAGTGCTGGGCTTACAGGTGTGAGAAACCATATCCATCCCCTATTGACTTTAATATAAGTACAAACTCCTTTATTTGATATTCAATAGACTTCATGTTATGGTGTTAAAATATTTCAAGCTTTGTTTCCCATTTTTCTCTTAAATGAACCTCTCTTTCCACTGTCTTTGGATGATTCCAGGCCCATTCTTCATTACAGATCCTTACTCACATTCTTGCCATAGCCTCTCCAAATTGGGCCTAAATTATAAAGCTTAGCTCAAAGTCCACCTTCTTTTGTTATTCCTTACTACAGCCCTGCAGCCCATTGATAGCCCTCTGAAATGGAAGTCCTTCCTCTCTGTATCACTCACTTTTTACCTAATCAGATGACACAGCCTGAAGGAAGTGTTCTGTATTTTCAAATATTGTTGCTTGATTTTTCCAATGTATACATTGTACAATGATCAAATGAGGGTAATTAGCATATCTATCACCTCAAAGACTTCTCATTTCTTTGTAGTGAGAGCATTTAAAATCTTTTCTTTCAGCTACTTTGAAATATATAATACATTATTGTTAACTAGTCACCCTACTGTGAAATAGAACATAAGAACTTATTCCTCCCATCTAACTGTAACTTCGTACCCATTCACCAACCTCTCCCCATCCTCCCCTCCTCCCCAGCCTCTGCGAACCACTAGTCTACTCTTTACTTCTATGAGATCAGCTTTTAAGATTCCATGCAGTATTTGTCCTTCTGTGCTTGGCTTATTTCACTTAACATAATGTCCTCGAGGTTCATCCATGTTGTTTATAGTATTCCATTGTGTATATATACCACATTTTAAAAATCCATTTATCTGGCCGGGCGCGGTGGCTCAAGCCTGTAATCCCAGCACTTTGGGAGGCCGAGACGGGCGGATCATGAGGTCAGGAGATCGAGACCATCCTGGCT